>NC_063180.1:27733708-28039215 GCF_023159225.1 Perognathus longimembris pacificus
CTCTGGCTCTCGCTCTCTCTGTGTCTGTGTGTGTGTGTCTCTCTCTCACACACACAACCACACACACACACACACACACACACACACACACACACACACACATGACGATCTGGAAATTACCTTGATTCTTCTGTTGTTGACATCCTGCATGGAGCATTTCTTTGGCACTTTCAAGCTGGGGATATGGAAGAAAAAAATAAGTTGGTTGTTGTTTTTGTTTGTCCTGAGGCTTGAACACTGGGCCTGGGTACTGTCACTCAGCTTCTTTTCCTCAAGGCTAGCACTCTACCACTGCAAGTACAGCACTGTTTCCACCTTTTTGTGAATAGTTTATTGGAGGTAAGAGTCTCATGGACATTCCTGAACTTGCTGAATTTGAATCATGATCCTCAGATCTCATCCATGTGGGTAGCTAGGATTACAGGCATGAGCTATCAGTGCCCAGTTATAATATGTTTTATGTCTAGGCTAAGTAGTCTAGTATTCTCATGTGGAGATATGGCCATAGAGGTGAATATGAAAAATTGATGATCATGTTTCATCATCTTCCACAGCAGAAATCTCTTTATCTGCAACACTCACTGGACAGGAATGACTCAACAGAAACGAAGAATCACAGCTCTTCATTGACACAGAGTTTGCTAAAGGATGCAGAAGCCATCTCCTGTGTTAGCCTACACCAGGGAGAGAACCACCATGAATATTCACGTACTCCTGAGCCCATGGAACACAAAGAAATTGATCATCTAAATGACAATGGCATTATAAAGAATTCATTAGATATTACACAATACAGTAAGTCTCTCAAAGAAAACAGACAGTGTGACTGTGGTCTGTGTGCTAAAGTCTTTGTTGAGAGCAATGAACACTGTAAACACAATGTAACTGACACTGGAGGGAAATCACATGGTTGTAGTTTGTGTAGGATAGCCTGTGTTCTTTCAAAGTTCAGTCACCATAGAACTGCACACGATGGAGACAAAGCGTGTGAGGATAATGACCTGGGGCATGTAGTCAGTCAACCCAGGGAGCTCAGTTGGCAGGATGGAGGAGACACTAACCAGGAAGTTGATGACAGCCACCTGTGTACTGCCCCCTCCATTCAGCCAAGTCACTTCCGGCAGCAGGAGGACATGCCCACTGGAGGAGGGTCAGATGAAGGTCCCCTCAGTGTGTGGGAAGCGGTCACTCAGCCGTCTCATTCTGGAAGTCAGGAAGGAGCACATGCCAGAGAGAAAGCACAGGCATGCCCTCCCGGTGGGGAAGCCTCCCAAAGACCCAGTGACCTTAAGACACATAACAGAAAACACACTGAAGAGAAACCTCATGAGTGTCTCATCTGTGGGAAAGCCTTCAATAGGCCATTCTTTGTTAAGAAACATAGTGTAGTGCACACTGGAGAGAAACCATATGAATGTCGCACCTGTAGGAAAGCCTTCACTCAGCGATCTCAGCGTGCCAAACACGAGAGAATACACACTGGGGAGAAGCCCTATGAATGTCGCACCTGTGGAAAAGCCTTCATTTACTCATCTCAACGTGCCAGACACGAGAGAACACACACTGGAGAGAAGCCCTATGAATGTCGCACCTGTGGGAAAGCCTTCACTTTGCAATGTTCTCGTGCCAAACATGAGAGAAAACACACTGGAAAGAAGCCCTATGAATGTCGCACCTGTGGGAAAGCCTTCACTTTGCAAAGTTCTCGTTCCTCACATGAGAGAATACACACTGGAGAGAAGCCCTATGAATGTCGCACCTGTGGAGAAGCCTTCACTTACTCATCTCAACGTGCCACACATGAGAGAACACACACCGGAGAGAAGCCCTATGAATGTCGCACCTGTGGGAAAGCATTCACTGTGAAATCTTCTCTTGCCAAACATGAGAGAATACACACTGGAGAGAAACCCTATGAATGTCGCACCTGTGGGAAAGCCTTCACTGATCCATCGTCTCGTTCCTCACATGAGAGAATACACACTGGAGAGAAGCCCTATGAATGTCGCACCTGTGGAGAAGCCTTCACTTACTCATATCAACGTGCCACACATGAGAGAACACACACCGGAGAGAAGCCCTATGAATGTCGCACTTGTGGGAAAGCATTCACTGTGAAATCTTCTCTTGTCAAACATGAGAGAATACACACTGGAGAGAAACCCTATGAATGTCGCACCTGTGGGAAAGCCTTCACTACATCATCTCAACGTGCCAAACATGAGAGAATACACACTGGAGAGAAACCCTATTAATGTCACTTCTTTGAGAAAGCCTTCACTCTGCAATCTTCTCTTGCCACACATGAGAGAATACACACTGGACAGAAGCCCTATTAGAGAGTCACTTCTGTGGGGAAGCCTTCCTTACACCATCTTAGTGTGTTGCACATGAGGGAACACAAACTGGAGAGTAGCCTTATGAGTGTCACTTCTGTGGAAAAGTTTTCTGTTTAGCCTCCAGTCTTTTTCACCATATGAAAGTACATACTAGAGAAAAAAATGATGCGTGTCATCTGGGAAGGAAATCATTCAGTATCTCATTTAAACCTTGCCAGGACAAGAAATGAGAGTAATCACACAAATGCAACCTGTGTGTGGAAGGTTTTGGTACACGCTGTAACCTTACAAAGTAAGAGCAATCCTTCCGGAGGGAAAACTCAGGAGTCTCATCTGTATTGGCAAGTGTTCAGTCAATCAAATCATCGAAGACAACAACAGAGGACATATACTAGACAGAAACCACCAGCAGAAACCACATTCTAAGAGGCTTTAGGCCTGACTATCCACAGGCGAGAAAGACTATGAACATCACAGCTCTGGGAAAGCCTTCAGTCATCATGGAGGGTTGGCTCCCTCAAAGAACAAACAGCGGAGAGAAACTGTGGGTGTCACTTGGGGGAAAGCTGTGAACTGATCTACTCCTCGTATACAGAATCAAATGATGCACACTGATGAAAATCCACGAGAATATTTTTCATGTGAAAAATCCTGTCTAGGGCCAGGGATATAGCCTAGCGGCAAGAGTGCCTGCCTCGGATACACGAGGCCCTAGGTTCGATTCCCCAGCACCACATATACAGAAAACGGCCAGAAGCGGCATGTGGCTCAAGTGGCAGAGTGCTAGCCTTGAGCGGGAAGAAGCCAGGGACAGTGCTCAGGCCTGGAGTCCAAGGCCCAGGACTGGCAAAAAAAAAAAAAAAAAAAAAAAAAAAAAAAAAAAAAAAAAATCCTGTCTATACTCAGACCTTCAATGTCATGTGGGAATATAAAAAGGAAAGAATATAGCTGTGTGGGGTACTATATCTTGCTCGTATATTATCCACATAAGAACTATGAGTGTGACTCAACCTTTAGAGTAAATTTAAATATGTTGAAAGAACGAGAAAAGCCAACTAAAGACCCAAACTCAGTTTGGCTAGTCAGTCCCTACTCACAAACACATTTAAAGATGTATGTGTGTAATCTGTTTGGATTCTAGCGAATGTAGCAGTCTGTAGTTACAATGTTAGTTTCAAATACCCTAAGGGCCTTAGCAGGAAGGAAATTCCTAATCCATACTTAATGTAGAATTCTTGTGTTTTGGTTCTTTGTTGGTCTTCTGGCTTGAACTTGGTGTGAGGGCTGTCAACTATCCTTTAGCTCTTTTTTTCTCTAGGCTACCACTCTACCACTTTGAGCCACAGCCTCAATTCCGGCTTTCTATGTTAATTCGAGAACTTACCTGGCCGGGCTGGCTTTCAAATTTGATCCTTAGATAATCAGCCTCCTCAGTTGCTAGGATTACAGGCATGAGCCACCAGCACTGGGATGCAATGGATTTGTAAGTAATAGGAGAGCACGTCACTTGACATACCTCATTTGTCTTTAATTTTGTGAACAAATATTCATCTAAGCTCCACTTATGGCATGCAAAACACCCTCAATGACAACTTCGAAAAACTCTAAAGTATTCCATCTAAATGAATGATTGACTTTTATAGTTGATAACTTTTTTGTTTAACAGCCAAGTTTTTGGTAAATGCAATGTTCCCTATTGTATATGATTTTTAGTGTCATGAGTGATGAAAATCTGAGTGAATAACGATGTATTTTTCAACAGTAAGATTCACTGAGGAAGCTTGATCTTATAAAGAAAGAGGAGTCATTTCTGATTTATTGGATGTCAAAGTATCTTTAACCAATATATAGGTATATATGAATATATATGTACAATAGTGAGATTGCATAAAAATTAATGTAGGAATCATCACATGTAGATTTGGATGACATGCAATCCAAACTAAAGGTCAACCAGACAGAACCTAATTTACAGATAGAATTAGGAATACAGATTTCAAATAATTGAGAGACTAGTTAGAGGAGATCTCACATTTATTTTGTTCTACTTTTGATCATGAAGTTTAAACCAGAACATTGGATCTGAACTCCTTGATAGGTGGGAAGATATTGAGCCCATACTTTGGGCCATCCCTTCCTTCAATATCCTTTCCACTGAGATAATTTCCAACTTCTTCACATCAGCAGAAATCCCCAAGTGCGCTGAGAAACACAGCACAGGGTTTTGTCTGCTTCCCAAGTGTCTAGGAATGGCATTACTATGTCAAAGGTGAGTTCCTGGGTATGCAGCCGAAGGCATTTGGGGCTCCTCGGTCCTCCTCAGTATTTGGGTGTTACCATGTCTGTTGGTCAGGCCCTCAGAATACTCCTGATGTTTGTACTTAAACATCTCCTTTGGGCAGAGTAATGGTGGGAGCTCCTCTAAGTCAAATCATCGTGATAGCCCTCAGATAACTTACATAAAATATATGCAAATATGTCATTTACATCAAAAGTGCCTGGCCGGAGTGTCTCAGATATGTATTCCCAGCTTGTCCGGAGGCTGAGAACAGAAGATTTTTTGAAGCCAGCCCAGGCAGGAAGTCTATGAGACTCTTACTGACTGCCCCAAAGTCAGCTGTGGAAATGATGGCTCAAGGGATAGAGTGCTAGCCTTGAGTAAAGAAGCTCAGGCCCAACAAACTGACCCTGAACTCAAGCCCAAGGAATCAACAGAAGAAAAGAAAAAAAATGAGAATCTCCTTAATGAAAGAGTTTACCGATTTTATGTAAGTAGTCACTGGTGTCATATTTTCAATAATGTGGAAAAAGTGTGCTTCTCAATGGTTAAAACAAACCCCATTTTCAGGCAGCCCCTATTTTGTTGTCTGTGTAAAGTATGAGCAAACCCAAGACAAGCTTATTAGGTTCCAGCCCGTCAAGAACTCTAACCACCCCCAGAATGCCTGGAGCCCTGAGCCAATCAGGTTTGTACCTGTGTCCTAATCTTGCTTGCTTCAACACCTGATTGCTGTAACTTTTTTTTTTTTGCTTTTATAAGCTCTGTGCAATCACAACTCGGTCCTTCCTCCTAACTTCGCTGTGTCTGTGGGTAGGACGAGACCCGAGTTGCAGCTCACGTGAATAAAGCCTTGCCTTCCTTTTGCATTTTGGAACATATGGCTCTCGGTGGTCTTCTTGGTGTTCTTCTCGCGACTTGGCATAACAGTTCTCTATATAACTTCTCAAATTACCTATATTCAGGTTACTGATGAGCATATCTTTACAAGTAACAGATGATGCTTAGAAAGTATATTAAATAGCATTATAATTTGCTGTAAGATGTACATATATTTTTAAAATTAGAAATAAATGATGAAATGTCAAGATACTGAGCATTTTCAAAAACGTTTCACATGTGCCTGCATATGTAGTGTGTTTTTAACTTGCTTAATAGAATATATTCATGTTTTTGTGTTTTGATAGTGTAATATTCTCAGTATACTTCTGCTTTTAAAACTTTGACCCCAGTGGACTGAGCTGTTTTGGAACACTTGTAGACTTCTGAGTGCAGGAAACAGGTCATTTTGGGTATGTCCTTGAAGGCTCTACCAGGAATCTCTTCTGCTCTCCTTCCTTCTCCCTCCCATTCGCCTTCTCCGCTCTCCTCCTTCCCTTCTCTGATATTTTCAGTGTCTCCCTCAGCCTTCTTCCTGCCTGCTAGGAAGTGTGGTAATTCTCTGCTGCATTTTCCTACTGTGGTCATGTTGTGTCCAGTGCATGGGTCTCATGAACGGAGAAGAGAATCCTTTGAAATAATGAATCAAAATAAAACCTTTGTCGCTTAAACTGTCGGTGTCCTGAATTTTTATGACAGTGATGGAAATCAACACCAAGGTAAAAAAGGTTTACAAAAGGAGGAAAGCAATTAGCAGTGGGTGCCTTGCTGATGAACACATAGTGTCTGGTGGTAGAGAAGGGAAGAGATCAAGGGGATGAGGTGGGGGCAGAGGGAGGGATGTCTCGGGTGGAGTGGCCAACAGTCTCTCAATGTGGCATTGGAGGAGTTAGTGAGTTTGGAGTGGCGGCTCGGCTCTCTTCTTAGCTAAAGCTCATATTCTCCAAAACTCTGACACTCAGGAGGTGATGGGGAGTCGTGCTCAAGTACTCCTCAGACTCACTCAGCAAGCTGCCACTTCACTGGGTTGTGCATTAGACTGCGACAGAACAATCCATGCTCCCTGTGGGCAGATCAACAGGACCCCTAAATTTACAAAAGTTGACTGGATGTAACCAAGTACCTTTTCCAGAAGCTGACTTTGTCTGGGTCTTCTTTAAATGTTCTTCTGAGGAGCTGGGAATATGGCCTAGTGACAAGAGTGCTTGCCTCCTATACTTGAAGCCCTGGGTTCCATTCCCCAGCACCACATATACAGAACAAGGCCAGAAGTGGCTCTGTGGCTCAATAGTTAGAGTGTTAGCCTTGAGCAAAAAGATGCCCGGGACAGTGCTCATGCCCTGAGTCCAAGCCCCAGGCCTGGCAAAAAATAAGTAAATAAATAAAAATTCTTCTGAATTACAGGTACTCTATTAAAAGTCCCTGGTTTCAGCTGCAGTATAATAAATTCACTTGAGTTGGAGACAATAATCACATGAAAGGGATAAATTTTGAGTTGGGTGCCAGTGACTCATACTTACAATCCTAGCTTCCTTATTTATTACCCTGGTCCTGGGGCTTGATCTCAGGGCCTAAGCACTGTCCTTAAACTTCTTTGTGCTCAAGGCTAGCACTCTTCCTTTTGAGCCACAGAGCCACTTCTGGCTTTTTCTGTTTATGTGGTGCTGAAGGATAGAACCCAGGGCTTTGTGCATGCTAGGCATACACTCTACCGCCAAGCCACATTTGTAGCCCATAATCCTAGCTTAAGAAACTGAGATATGAGGATAGAGGTTCAAACACATCCCAGGCAGGAAAGTCCATGAGACTTATCTCCATTAAATCACTGAAAACCTCCAAATTGGGCGGTGGTTCACATTGGTAGAGCAAGAGCCTTGGAGCAAAAGAGCTCAAGGGACAGTGCCAAAGCCCTTAGTTGAAGCCTCCTTATGTACCAAAGAAAAAAGAATTTGCTAAGCATCAAAAAATCTGCAAACATTTAGGCTATCATGTAGAAATCTAAAAATCAGCTGTACAGCACTGGCTCACACCTGTCATCCTACCTATTCAGGAGGCTGAGATCTGAGGATCGAGGTTCAAAGCCAGCCCAGGTAGTTATGTCCGTGAGACTCTTATCTCCAACTAGCCACAAGAAAACCGGAAGTGGCACTGTGGCTCAAGTGGTAGAGCACTAGCATTGAGTTGATAAAGCTAGGGACAGCCGACCGGCCCAGACTTCAAGCACCCCTCCCCAAATGGAAATTTAAAGTTCACTCAAGGCCAAATCTTGAAGAAGCCCTGTCCTCTTATTATTTTATAGAGAATTCACCCATCACACATGCAAACTAGAATTCTAAGTTTTCCTCTTCCAGCCTCTGGCACAGATCTGGTTTTTAAAGTATTTTGTTGACTACTGGTGAGGATTTTGTCCTTTTACTCTTTACCTAATGCTTGAATTTAGATCACTCCGCCTTTTTTTCAATCACTTATTTGGATACCATAAAAATGTCGACTAAGATTTTCTGCAAAATACAGTATCTGGGCCGAGAATATGGCCTAGTGGTAGAGTGCGTGCCTCGTATACATGAAGCCCTGGTTTCGGTTCCTCAGCACCACATGTATTCAAAAAGCCAGAAATGTTGCTGTGGCCCAATTGGTAGAGTGCTAACCTTGAGCAAAAGAAGCCAGGGACAGTGCTCAGGCCCTGAGTTCAAGCCCCAGGACTGGCAAAAAAGACAAAAAAAAAAAAAAAAAAAAAGACAACATTTGTTTTGAATTATGTATTCTATTGCAGGTCCAGAACACATAGTTCTGTTCCAAAATGCATTCCACCCTTAGAATTGTCACAACGTGTCCAAAAAAAAAAAAAAAAAACAACAATCTAAAGCAAGTTTCACAGTGTATATAGATAACTCATAGTTTCAGGATATCTGAGTCTCTCTGCAGCCCTCTGGGTTTATTTACATGGATGCCTTGTCTTGGTCTCTTTTGAACCTAGAATTCTACTCTGTTGACGGTAGGTGGCATTCATTCTACATTTCTCCTGTCAATTTGGAACCACAAAAGGTGTTGTAGAATAAGTAATGAAGAAAATGACTACCGGTTTCCTTAAACATCGTTAATACTGTTATAATCTCTCAATCTAATCCCTTAAAATTCCTCAGCTTCTCTCCTCTGCCCAGTGGAATTCTGTGGCATGGCACCATCATGATGACTGGCACTCCCCGGCCAGGCTGATTGTTATCCAGGGAGGCACAGATGGTTCAGGGCACCCAATGCAAAGGGCTAATAAAATTACACTGTAAGTGTGTGCACATTTCTCTATGTGTAAAAGTCACATGCCAAGTCATCACAGAAAACATGGCTGCCTGGGCCCCTGCATGCAGATGGAGCCCTCGGGAATTTCCCATGGGTGGATGGTACCTTGGCTCCTGCCCTGTCTCCAATTCACTGGCAACAAGCCAGAACTGGAGCCCTGTCTCAGCCCTGAGTGACAAAGTAAACAAAATAATAGATGGATCAAAATGAACTCCAGGCAACAGAAACAAGAGTATTTCTGTTTTCTTTGCTTTCTGTTCTGTTGGTTCATTTCCCTTTTAGGAGGGGAAGGAGGGGGCACAGAAATGGAGGGACAAAGTGTGGACAAATGCAGCAGTGGCCCTCATTGGACACTATCTTGAAAATGAAGTGTACAGCTTGTGGGAGGGAGCAGGAAGGAAACACCGGGAGAGAGCAAGGGAAGGGGTGACATTGTCCCAAAACAAATGGACTCTCTGACTGATTTAAAGATAACCTCTTTATAATAACATTAAGACCTACAAAAAATGATTGACTGGAATTCTGAGTGCACCGGGCCAAGAGGCACTCAGCCTATCAGAAGCACTGCAGTGTTTGTAATTACACGTATCACACACACAATGGCACCACCAGGAGCACAGTGGAGATGGCTCCAAACTATCACAGCTACTGATTTAGTTTTTCTCACAGAGCACATACACACCCAGACATGGGTCTCTACCCCATGCTGTTCCCCATGCTCCTCTTCCTTCTTGGCAGATTTCCAGAGTCAGAAAATTAAATTAAATTGTCGGCAGGCGCCCCTTGAGGATTCTGGGCTTTGTGTGGCTGAGCTTGGAAACTCGCTCACATCTGACAAGCCTCGCTGATCAAGATGCCATTCACATTACAAACTAAAGATCATTTGTCTGGAGAAAGGCATAAATGTGGGTGTCACTGGCTTCTCCCCAGGGCTATGGTGCTGACATCCCCCGCGCGCATGTCTGGCCATGAAGACTTTCCTCTTCCTCTTAGCTGTACTCCTGCTTCTGGCCCCAGGGAAACAGGGGTCTTCACGGTGAAGGCGATCAGGGGTGTGGCACACCCCGTGCAGGTACTGGGCGCCATCGGGGCTCGGACGCAGAAGCCCCTCTGCTGTGGTCATGGCTGGGTGTTGGGAGCCGAGCTAGCAGCTAAGCTCATCCTGACCTCTGGCTGTGCTGATGTCAGCAGAATGTCGGGAGCCAAACTTGCAGCTAGTTTCTTTCTCACCTCTGGCTGTGCTGTTATAGCTAGGATGTGCTAGATGCAAGGACCTTTGTTCATGGCCACTATGCAGAATTGCTTTGCTATTGTCTGCACCTTGCTATGTCTGCTGGAGTAGATTCCTATGTTAATCTACCTTATCCTGTGTTTACTGTAATCAAATGTTTTCAAACTTCAAAGCCCCTTTGTGTTCTTAAATTTTAACAACCCTATGCTATTCCCTGGTTGCAAAACTGCATATAAGCTGGAAGTTAAGAATAAACTTGGCTGCAGTCTTGAGTTTCAATCTTATGGCTGCAGACCTCCCATACCCCATCTTTGTCTCTTGTCTATTTTCTCTTGCCTTATTTTTCCTTTTCCTTAATCCTCGCTGCCCCTCAGTCAGGATTCCTGTTTCATTGCTGGCTTCCTCGGCAGGGCTGGGGAGCGCTTGCTGCCTAACTCGGTGCCCACTGGTGAGTCCCCCATCCACTCTGGTGTCGCCCACTGCAATCCAGGAAAGCTTGTCGCCAGCGTGCATGGATGGAAGGATGCTGGCCCAGAAGCCCTTCGGCTCAGGTTCTCACGCTTCCTAACAAAACAGGTGAACAAAGTAAAGTCAAGGGAAAAACTAGCTCTAAAATCAAGGGGAAAATGAGAAAAATCTGAGGCATATAATATAAAGGGAATAGGGAGAGAGAGGGGGGAGAGAGAGAGAGAGAGAGAGAGAGAAAGGGGGTGTCTGGAGCATTCTTGTCCCCCAGGGACTCTGGTGTAATGGCATGATGTACCTTGTCACCTTTCAATCCTATCCCATAAAGCTGAATACTATAGTCAGATCCCCACATAATGAAATGCATTTGTTGTCCAGAGTCAGCACATTGAAGGAAATCTCTTCCCTCCTTCATATTTAATGATTCTCAGAGGAAAAAAATGTGCACAGCAGGCCCATCTCTAAATATTTTATAGACCCAGGACTTGAGGTGAGCTCGGCATCTTCTCGTTGTCCTACAGGTCAGCATAGAGGAGCCCAGGCATAAGTAGCCCAGACTGGGACCGGTGCTACCTCAGTGCAGGGAGAGGCACAGTGGGAATCAGGATTCCACCTCCAGGGACACTTAGGGGCCCCTTCTGTGTCCTTCTCGATGGCAACTTGCAGAGCAGATCCATGCCCGGTCCCAGGGAGTTGAAGGAAGGGCTTCCCAGACCCCAGGGTAGCCAGATCCGCCCCATATGCTAGTGCTGTTTCAACCCATGTGCACTGCACAGAATGTTCACATGAGCTGCTCGCTTCATATTTTTTTTTAGAAATCACTGAAACTCAGAACTTATTCGACACAAGATTTATATAATGTTACATATACAAAAATGCAGCCAACATTTTTGCCTGACATATGCACACATGTGCACACACGCAGAGTCTCTGCACAGGTGTCTCTCATGTTCCACTAGAAGTCTGTGGGCACAGTGGCTCAGGAAGGCACAGAAACTTCCTAAGCTAGATATGCCAATGCTAGCTCATGCATGAACATATGGCAGCCCTTACCTACCTGGCTGTAAGTTTTGCACAGATGTGAATTAGCTGATTCACGTGTTGACATTACATGCTCGCCTTAGCTTAAAGCAGGCTGCTCTTACAATTACTACTGATAAAGTGCTAAATCCAGAACTGGAATTCTATCTCAAATAAGTTTTCTGGTGGTTGATTGGACAGAAATGTCTCTGGACTTTCCTGCCTGGGCTGGATTTGAACCACAATCCTTAGATCTCAGCCTCCTGAGTAGTTAGGACTACAAGCATGAGTCATTGGTGCCTGGCTTGGTTTATTCTTAAAAATAATTGTGTGGGAAGGCAATTTTCATAAAGCCATCTTACATTTCTCTTAAAAAGGAAATAGCAAAGATTATTCACAGACCAGTAACTTCATCTCAGGCAGTTGACTCTGTCCAAATTACTGAGATGAAAAAGAGAGGTACAGACAGATGACAGACAGGCAGATAAGGAGGAGGAGGAGGCATAGTGGAAGGAGGGAAGAAGAGAGGTAAAGAAGAAAGAAGGGAAGGAAGGACATAAGGAGAAGGAGAAGAGAGGGAAAGAAGAAGGAAGAGAGGAGGGAAGAAGGAATGAAAGGAATAAAAGAAAAAATGGGTAAGTAGAGCTAGGCAGTGGTGGCTCAGTGTGAAATCCTAGCTACTCAGGAGGCTGAGATCTGAGGCTCATGGTTCGAAGCCAGTCTGGGCAGGAAAGTCTATGGGACTTTTATCTCCAAAAAACAACTCAGAAAAGGCCAGAAATGGCACTGTAGCTCAAATCGTAGAGCACTAGTCTTGAGCAAAAGAAGCTCAGGGACAGTGCCCAGGCCCTGAGTTCAGGAGAGGCAAACCTCAGAGAGGTTGCTCACACATGCAATTCTATCTACTTGGGATGCTGATATCTGGAGATCACAGTTCAAAGCCAGCCTAGATAGGAAAGTCTGTGAGACTCTCCAATTAACCACCAGAACACTAGAAGTGGAGCTGTGGCTCAATGTGGTAGATCACTAGCTTTGAGCCAAAAGAGCTCATGGGGGCTGAGAATGTGGCTTAGTAGTAGAGTGCTTGCCTAGCATGCAGGAAGCCCTGAGTTCAATTTCTCAGCACCACATAAACAGTTAAAGCCAGAAGTGGTGCTGTGGTTCAAGTGTTAGAGTGCCAGCCTTGAGGCAAAGAAGCTCAGCAACAGTGCCCAGGACTTGAGTTCAAGCCCCAGGACTGGCAAAAAAGAACAATTACTATGATATCCATTCTCTTAACAAAATTGCAAAGGCTATAGACATGGCCATTGTCTAGTTGACGCCTAGACCTATTCAACTTGTATAACTGAAATTTCATATCAGTCTTTCAAATCCTTCCCTCCCCGGATCCTGTAACCATTCCCATTTCTATTTCCTTAATACTTCAGTCTCTTTCTTGACTTTTCAGGCACCATGTAGGAGTGGAACAGAAAGCAGTAGCTGGCAGTGCCCAGTGACCCTCAAGGGGCTCCTGGGCTTTTATTCCCGGGGGTAGGGGGGGCTGCACCTCCTGTGGGGCAGTGTGAAGCTTAACACACAGAAGGGCAGAGCTGGCTATGCTGGAATGCTTCTCAGCTCTGGAGCCCTGAAACTCGGTGAGCAATTAGCCTAATTACAGGCAAGCTGTGGGTACTCATTTCCTCTTTCTATGCACTGTGGATTTCACCAAGGGTCAGGACCAGTGGCCACTTTTCTTTGTTGTAAAAGTTAAAAGTGTAATTTCTTATTTATGTTTTCTTTCCCATTACATGCTGTAGTGAAAGTATTATAATTATTATAATTATATGTACATGCATACAATGTGTAAGGAATGATAAAGTCAGGGTAATCAGGGTCTGTCTTGGGCAGGTTCCATTTTTTTGGTTGTTTTTTTTTGCCACTCCTGGGGCTTGGACTCAGGGCCTGAGCACTGTCCCTAGCTTCTTTTTGCTCAAAGCTAGCACTCTGCCACTTGAGCCACAGTGCCACTTCTGGCTTTTTCTATATATGTGGTGCTAGGGAATCAAACCCAGTGCTTCATGTATAGGAGGCAAGCATTCTTGCCACTAGGCCATATTCTCAGCCCTACTCGTCCAGTTTTTTTAGATGTGTAATGAACTCTTGTTTACTACAAGTACTCTTTTGTGAATTATAACGTTAGACTTCTTTTCTACTTATAACTGTGTTTTGGGCTTGTTGTTATTTGTTGGTTGGTCATGGGGCTTGAACTCTGGGCCTGAGCACTGTCCCTCAGCTCTTCAGCCAAAGGGTCTCATTCTTCCACTTGAGCCATAGCACCACTTCCAGTTTCTGGTGGTTAATTGGAGAGAAGAGTCTGTGGGACTTTCCTGCCTTTGGACCATGATCCTCGGATCTCAGCCTCCTGAGTAGGTAGGATTACAGGTGTGATCTGCTGACTGCTCACACTTTTCCTAGCCTCTAGTGACCACTACTGCACACGAATTCTGTGATGAACTTTTTTAGCTTTCACCAGTGATTGGGCACATAACCACATTCATCTTTCCATACCTAGTTCCTTTCACTTGACATATTCTCAAGTCCTGTCTATGCTCTCTCAAAGGAGAACAGTGTTTAGAAAACTTTACAAGGCACCATGGGAAAAGAGTTGTCAGTTTGCTAAAGTATCTAGCTAATTCATTAAAGGCACCTAACCTAGGGGGTGAACTCATGTAGTATTGTTTCCTTGTGATTGGTTTATTTTACTGAATGGTATAGTCTCCAGTTCCATTCATATTCTTGAGAAACAATGACAGGATTCATATCCCACTATTGCTGAATGAAGAAAGTGAGCCACAGAGCTTCCAGAAAGGCTCAGCCCTGCTGATTGGGGTCCTCTGAGATCCATGCCAAACTTCTGGTTTTGGTGGTACTTGGATTTGAACTCAGTGTCTTACACTTGCTAGACAAGCGCTCCTACCACATGTGCCACACTTACTTTTTTTTTTTTTTCTTTCCTTACTTTTCAGCTAAGTCTTTAAGTTCAGACTGGCCTTCAGATGTGATCTTCCTAATTATGCCTTGTCTGTAGTTGGGAATACTGACACATATTAATATGCCAAGTTTATTTCTTGAAATGGAATATTGAAGGACTAAGACAACTCCATCTTAAAAGAAATAGCAACCATCTTGTTGTTTGTGTTAAGCTAGGAATGACCCAACACATACATAAAACTCGGGAAATAACTTGTTTATGGTAAAATTAGCCAGGCATTGTACAGATTCCAGGAATAAAGTTGTTTGTGCGGATGTTTACGCCGAAACCAATAGGTCATAAAACCCATTTCCCAGATGGCCCAACAGGTTTGGGAACGTTCGGTCACACTGACCGCCTTGGAATGTCCGCCGACCAATTATAGAAGTGTGGAATGTCCTTTGATCAAATTTTAGAAGCCCCTAGCCCCGAGCCAATCAGATTTGTCCTTGCGCCCCGACCCTGCTTGCACCTGGTTTATGTAACTTTGTGATTTTTTTCTTTAAATACCCATGTAAAACTCTGCTCGTGGCCTTCCTCGTAACCTCCGCTGCCTCGGTGTGTAGGACGAGGTCCGGGCTGCAGCTCGCCTAATAAAGCCTTGCCTTGCTTTTGCATTTCGGAACGTCTGGCTCTCGGTGGTCTCTTGGTGGTCTTCTAGGGCTTGGGCACAACACTATTATTCACTTTTTGCAGGGAGAGGGAAAAGGAGAGGGAACAGGTGCAGAGCTGGCATTGAACCCCTTTTGTCCCAATCTGCCCCAGCCTGCGAGGTTTTGTCAACAGGAGCCCAAGGGGGAATTAACCTGAAAGAGAGACAAACCAGACACAAGGAGGGAGACCAAGACAAAGTTCTGATCAAGGTCCCAAACTTTATTTTCGCAGGGCAGCTTATATAGTAATCAGCAAAGGGTAACTCACTTAGACAGGGTCATTAGGTTGCCTGGTTACAGAACCATGGGATGCTCTTTCTCAGGACAGGGACTGGGTAAGTGTGGGGAGCTGGGCTAGCAGCTAAGCTCATCCTGACCTCTGGCTGTGCCGATGTCGCCAAGATGTCCGGAGCCAAACTTGCAGCTAGATTCAGTCTTACTTCTGGCTGTGCTGTTATCGCTAGGATGTACCAGATGCAAGGACCTTTGCTCATGGCCACTATCTGGAATTGCTTTGCCATTGTCTGCACCTTGCTATGTCTGCTGGAGTAGATTCCTATGTTAATCTACCTTTTCCTGTGTTTACTATAATCAAATGTTTGCGAACTTCAAAGCCCCTGTGTGTTCTTAAATTTTAACAACCCTATGCTATTCTCTGGTTCCAAAACTGCATATAAGCTGGAAGTTAAGAATAAACTGTTGCTACAGTCTTGAGGTTCAATCTTATGGCTGCAGACCTCCCGTACCCCATCTTTGTCTCTTGTCTTTTTTCTCTTGCCTTATTTTTCCTTTTCCTTATCCCCGCCGTCCCTCAGTCAGGATTCCTGTTCCCATGCCGGCTGGCCCGGCAGGGGTAAGGTTCACAAGGTTGTTAATTAAAGCTAGACAAGGTATTGGCTTAACAGGCAAGGTTGTAAAAGCATCAAGTGTTCTTATTAGTTAAGTTGTGTAGTTTCTTTAAGTTACATCCTGACAGCTATTTTGGCTCCTGCCACCAATCTCTGCATCCTAAGTAGCCAGCAGAGGCCTGCGACACCATTCCTGGCCTCTGTGCTAAGCTTCTAACCCTTCAACCTGGCAGAAGACAACTCCTGATTGCTTCAGTTGGCTAAGGTTGTGGCAATTTCTCACAGCGGGTCACAGAGAAGCAATGCAGTGTTTTATGCAATGGGAGAAAATGCTCAGTAATGGGGACTGGCTACTAATGCTCTGGGGCCAAAGTCAGACATGGATTTTGATCGATGCACTGTTTTGATTCGAGCACTGTTGTGTTCAGGACCCGGGATCTGTGATAATGGCTGACATCTGGTTTTTCATTTGGCCTTGGTCAGAGAGGGAAATCGGGTGGTCTGCATGGAAGAGGGGCATGTCTCCTCCCTTGAATGGTGGAGGGCTTCTGTGTGGCACACACCCAGCAGCCGTGGTGAAAGTGCCCTGCCCAGCTCGGTCCCAACCCCACCCACCAGAAGAATGGAATGGGCTGGGAGCCAACCAGCTAGAGGGTAATACCTTTAACATGAGTTTTTACAATAGGTTTTTGTTTAACTTTCTTTATTGGTTATTGAGGAATCAGAACAAATATCGGTGAGAAAAAGAAAGTTGGGGGCGGGGAGGGAGAAGAAACATTTAAACAAACAAGAGGTTTTACCTACTCCTGGGGGTGGTGTTCTCCATTCTGGGATGCTTTCCCAGGGGTAGGCAGCAGAATCTGTTGTCTAAACAACTTCTTGCTAATTGTGTAATATATTTTAGATTCCCAACTGCATTCTCCCCCTGCCCCACCTCTTTTTCCTATTGCATTTGCAACATCAGAGTTGTTCTTAAAGCTGCCCCTTGCTACCCCACCTGAAGTAGTATTTACTCGGCCACAGGAGATGGATCACAGCTGCGCACATGGAAGGAGAACCTCTGGATTCACAAGGGATAGTCCTGCTTCGCATTACATTTTCTGCTGTAAACTTTCAGACCTGTCTGTTTTACCCCAAACTTTACATTAGCAGTTGCTAAAGATATAAGAAGGATCTCCTATGCTCTCAAATAACCATGACTTTTCTACCCTTTCTTAACATGTGAGGTTCTGAATTCTTAGGAAAAAATGAGAAGATATTCCCACTGGTGTGAAGCAGTGCGTCTGTTCTGGGCATCATTTCCAGGAGCCCCTTCCAGTTATTAGACAAAGCAGGGGCTGTTTCCAATGCTTGCAAGTCTCTTTACTCCAGCGCCAGAGTCATACCGAGGCCCTAGCAAAGGAGCCATGACAGTACAGACAGGCAGAGAGGCCCTGTGAAGGGCATTTCCTGGCCAGACTCCTATCATCTGGAAGCTCCCAGTCCAATGCCCCCAACACTCTCGGTCTATGCTTAGAAGTTGTACCAAAATCCAAGTGTTCCTTCTGCCTTTTTTTTTTTGGCCAGTCCCGGGCCTTGGACTCAGGGACTCAGGGCCTGAACACTGTCCCTGGCTTCTTCCTGCTCAAGGCTAGCACTCTGCCACTTGAGCCACAGCGCAGCTTCTGGCCGTTTTCTGTATATGTGGTGCTGGGGAATCGAACCTAGGGCCTCGTGTATCCGAGGCAGGCACTCTTGCCACTAGGCTATATCCCCAGCCCCCTCCTTCTGCCTTTTAAACATCCAGTCAGCTAATGCAGAACATGGACGTGGGCATGATTTACAGCACTGTAGCCCTTATAGTATAAGGCCTTCCAAATTTCTGGGGAGACTATGCCCTTCCCCTTTCATGGCATAGTTGAAAACTGAGAACTGAGAACTGAGAGTACCTGCTGGCCTGAACCCTCAGGGCCTTGGGAAGATGTGGTCACATAGTTCTGACCATACAACATTGTGCAGTAGAAACACAATCTACACACATTTCAGTAGCAGGTGAAATCTTATGTTGTAAATTACAAGCAGTGGGGTTATAATGAGCAATGGTTTTAGATAGTGTTTCTTTCCCCAGGGTCACAGTGTGAGCTCTGTTCTGTCTGAGCAGCATGCAATTTGATGGCACTTCTGTGAATGAGGATTGAGTCTGAAGTATGAGGAGCAGGAGACAGAGGCAAGGTTAATGAGTAAAGGGGCGTGGCCATAGCAGGAGTAGGTGAAATGGAGCCCGGGACCAGGGACCAGGTCAGGAATATTAGTGCAGTCCATGGAGCTTCAGTCTTCCCACTGTGGGGCTCATTGATATTTTGTAAAAGAATGCAGCCTCTTAAACCTCACAGTGACAATGTACATTCTCCCTGTAAATGAGTACCAGCCCCGAAGTTTACCAAATGGACTCTTAGGCATTAAATGGGTGTTTTGAGCAGAATACTTAGATAATACGTAGAATACTTAAGTATTTCTTTTTTTTTTCCTTTTTTTTTTTTTTTTGCCAGTCCTGGGCCTTGGACTCAGGGACTGAGCACTGTTCCTGGCTTCTTCCCGCTCAAGGCTAGCACTCTGCCACCTGAGCCACAGCGCTCCTTCTGGCCGTTTTCCATATATGTGGTGCTGGAGAATATGTATGGTAGGCAAGCTCTCTTGCCCCTAGCCCATATCCCCAGCCCCATATTTAGGTATTTCTTAAGGACAAATATTTAGGGTTTTTTTGCCCCTTGGAAGTCATGGATCTAAAGCTCAGGGCCTGAGCGCAGTCCCTGAGCTAAAGAGTCCAAGGCTAGTATTATACAACTTTCAGCCACAGCTCCACTTCTGTGTTCTGGTGGTTAATTGGAGATGAGTCCCCAGAGATAATTGTGGTCCTGATTGTCCCTTCTTGTTCCCCTACATTGTTTGGGTTGCTTATGTGTAACCACTTTTATTAGGAGGGGCCCTAATCAATGTCACTGTTTCCTGTTATTACTGACTACTGGCACTGCTTCTGTAAATCCACTGGCTTCCGTGTAACGCACCGCGTGTGGTTTTCCCTGTCTAAGCTCTGTTGAAAGAAGGCTGGCCTTGCACTCTGCTGCCCGCCCTGTGTAGTGTGGTCTTGAGTTAGTAAAGGCTCCTCACCTTGCTTTTCTGAGTCGGTGGTAGTGTTTACGGGAATTGGGGACACATCAGTCTGGTCCTGAGTAGGAACAAGGGGGCCCGAGGGGAAGAGTGGAGCCAATGGGGAAGGGCTCTGGTGAGCACAAGAGCAAGTAACAGAATAGGCAGCTGAAAGAGGCTGTGTGACAGAGAGGGCTGGAGGGGGAAGGGGAAGGAGGAGGAGGGTTGTAGGGAGGAGGAGAAGCTTGGCATGGTGGGTGGTGTCTTCGCTGAGGCCCGGGTTGAAGGAGGGGGAGGGATTTTAGCTATTCCCCCACCCCACCCCACCATCCCCCGACCCCACCTCTAAGGGTTCAGGTTGGTCTCCTCATCCTGGTCCAGTGAGAGTCTAGCGGTTCAGCAGGTACAAATTATGCAGGAGAGCAAGGAGAGCAGAGCAAGTCAGAGTGGGAAAGGAGAAGGGACCTAAGTTGGGGAGCCCATCTACCTGAGTGTAATTGGGAGGTCAGATCTGGCCCGTGTCATCATTAACTGAGGAGGCACTTGAGGCTGACTCCAGCTCAGATTAGAGCAGAAGCCAACTCCATTTCCACTAAGCTCACCCCCACCCAATTGAGGGAAGCTCCCCTTTATTATGATAAGTTATGTAAATTGACCCCTTGAGGCCTCGAGTCTTCAGGGGCACCTGTGTCCTCCCAAGGGTAGGCTTATGCACCCGTCCTCAAATCCACGGGCCCTCCGAAGTGGGTGTATCCACCTGACATCAAATGTATGCACCAGTATGAAGTAGAATGGGGGTTTTCTACAATGATCCAGCCCCTCCCAAGGGAGAGGATTCCTGGTTCTCCCAAGAGTCCACTGAAGTAGAGTGGTGGTTCGCTACAATGAGACGGGGTCCCCCCACAAAGGAGGGGATTCCTGGTTCCTCCAAGAGTCCACCATACAGTCTCCAGTTACAAGGTGACAAAAAGACAGTTTTATTGGGGAAGTGAAAAGTGAATAAAAAGTGAACCGACTGGCCTTGGTCGCAGTCCGTACTCGGGAGCCGAAACTGCGGACCACGAGTTGCAGGATCAGTGCCCAGACTCGGGAGCTGGGATCGCGTGTCCGTGTGGCTTTCCAGCCTGGTTATAAGGCAAACATCACAGACAAACTTGTCACACGCAGGTGACCAATGAAGATACAACACTTACAGAGCATGCTGGGCCGCACACAGGTGGCCAATAGAGGTACAGTCTGTCTCATAATATCTATTTGAATTAATCTATCATTCTATGCCTACTCATAGCAGGTTCCCTTGAAGCTCCCAGGCCCCAGGTGGTCAATTTACATAACTTATCAAAATAAAGAGGAGCATCCCTGGATGGGGTGGGGGAGAGTTTAGTAGAGTTGGAGTTGGCTTCAGCTCTAATCTGAGCTGGAGTCAGCCTGAAATTTCTCCACAGTTATTGACGGAACTGGGCAGATCTGGCCTCCCTATTACATCCCCCACACAGTCCCCAGCTGCAAGATGACAAAAAGACAGATTTATTGGGGAAGTAAAAAGTGAACAAAAGGTCAACCAACCGGCCTTGATCCCAGCCCAGACTCAGGAGCCGAAACTGCCGACCACGCGTGCAGGATCAGGACCCAGACTCAGGAGCTGAAGCCGCCCGCACATGTGCAGCCCAGACTCGTGAGCTGGAACCATGCTCGCGTGGCCTTCCAGACTGGTTATAAGGCAAACATCACAGTCAAACTTGCCACACGCAGGTGGCCAATGAGGATACAACACATCCAGAGCATGTTAGGCCACACGCAAGTGGCCAAAAGAGTTACAGTCTGTCTCATAGTATCTATTTGGACCAACCTATCATTCTAGTTAGATTTGGCACATAGATTTGAAATCTGGTGGATACACCCACTCTGGAGGGCACAAGGATTTCACACCAGGTGGACATGCTAATCCATGGGAGGGCACAGGTTCCCTTGAAGCTCCCAGGCCTCAGGTGGTCAATTTACATAACTTATCATAATAAAGGGGAGCGTCCCTGGATGGGGTGGGGGAGAGTTTAGTGGAGTTGGAGTTGGCTTCTGCTCTAATCTGAGCTGGAGTCAGCCTGAAATTTCTCCACAGGTAATGATGGCACTGGCCAGATCTGACCTCCCGATTACACCAAGCACCTGCAGGACACGTGTCGGTCCCTCAAGATGTCGGGATCCAGTGTCCCTTGATGGAGACAACTGGACTCATTGTTCAGGAAATACTGAGGCCAGATTTGATGACATGAGCATACTGGACGCTTGGCCAAGAAGGAAACCTACCACATGGTCCAGTAGAAAGAAATTTGGTGGGGGTGGGGGAAGAGTAAACTGCCAGCCCACACAAGATGGAGGCATGGGGAGACAGAGGAGAAGGAAGCAGAGAAAAGAAAATAGAGCAAAAAGGAAAAGGGGGTGGGGTGGGGAGGGAAAGGGAGGCTGCTGTTAGCTAGATCATATAGGGAAAGGCTGGAGATCTGGCCAGGTGGATTGGATGTGACCTCAGAGATGGCAGAGGTAGCTGCTCCCAGGTATCTCAGTTACCTAGGTTAACTCAGGTCCTGGGCGCAGAATTAAACCTAAACCGGTGGGGTCATCTGCATGGAGCCTCCCAGGCTGGATCTTACACACATGAGCTTAGGAGGCTTTAGGTCACAGAGTTTAGAGACTCCAGGTGAGGCAAAAGACAGCTAGGAAGAGAATCCAGAGGAATTGGCTTGGGCCCCTCCTGTGGTGAGAGCCCAGAGCTGATGCCTCTGTGGGTGTCCTTTCAGGTCTTTGGTCAACTTGTTGTAAACAAGTAAAAGGCATAGGGGAGCCTCCTTTTTAGGGTCTCTAGAAACAGCAGGCTTAGAAAAAGTAGTTGACCTAGGGAGGGGCAAACCTGAGTGGAATAACTGGAGCCCCAAGCAGCTGGGCCTGGAGCTGCTGGAGCTTGCAAAAGAAAGGAAGGAGAGATCAAGCCCAATAGTTACCCCATTTGCATGTTTTAAAGAAGTTAGCTGGGTCCTTAGTAAGTACCAGTTAAGCCCAGAACCAACAATTAAAGAGGATTTTGATTGCTTTAATGATTGCCTTAATGTTTCATTGCTTTATTCGCCAGAGTTTTACTGGAATTGCTAGTTGTGATCAGTAACTGCCACTTCCACTTCTGTAAGTCTGTTGCTATCACCTGTGTGTGGAGGTGAACTTATGCTGAGCACATCTAAATGAGACTCCTAGCCCAATAGACTGAGTGCTGCTGACTACTGTTGTGGGTTGGAAGCCCACCTGGATATTTGGTATATAGCATTGAAATTTTGAAAGTGCTTTAGAAATGATGTAAATGCCAATGAATGACTGTCGACTGGCACTAGCTTTGAACAAATATGACTGATATCGTATAATGTAATCTGGCCTGAGCTCTATTTATCAAACTTGTTTTGAACTTGTTTTGCTTTGCTAGGTATTGTCCACATCTATCTGTGAGCCTTCCTCTTCCTCTTCCCCTGTTCCCCGCACCCCTTGCAGAGTTGCATCCTATTTTATCACCTCATGGTGAGGTGATTTCCAGTAAAGGTCAAGACACCCTAACCTGTGTGACTGATTCCGATAGTTAGAATAAAGGGGAAATTCCTGTGGTTTGGGGGCTTATAGGCAACCTTCTGACATGGCTCTGGGCTCCATCTTGAGGTCCCAGCCTTGACCCTGCCTGGACTTTCTCTCTCACCAAAATTCTTTACATCCCCGATTGTCATCTGACTGAGTGGTCTCTTTGATCATCGATCCCTGAACCCCATAACACTATGGTAAGTATAGTAATACAATTTGATTGGACTCTACACTTTAAAAAACGTGGAGGCATATACCTGCTCCTCCCAAGTAAAAGGCACCTGCATTCACAACCCAGGCCGCAGCTGGTTAAAACCGGGCTTGCTCAGTGAGTTTGCAGAGCAGGCTCCCAGAACCAGGCCTGGGTAAGTTACTAAAATCAAAACCACAAACTTGCAAAGCATGTCCTGAAACTTTTTGTTTTGGGCCACCTTCTACCCTACTTAAGACCCTTGAGCCCTGCCTGGAATTGTTTGCCAGGTCTCCTAACTCTCCTCAGGTCACTGTGGCTAAGATGACCCTCTTCAACTGTCCATTAAAGTTTATCTGGTCTGTTGAGTTTGCTGTATTTATTCTAATATCCTTGTGACACAGGTTTCCCAGCACAAGTTATAACAGAGGCACAGGCAATTATCTTCCGAATAGAAGTCCAAGTGCCCTGGAAATGAGCCTGCCCTGGTGGTTTTAATTAAGATATCTCACCAGGCACTTTCTGCTCAGGACAACAATCCTAGCTACCGACGAGCTGGAAATCAGAGGATCAATTTCCTAAGCCAGCTCAGGCAGGGACATCTTCCAGACTCCTATCTCCAATAAACTACTTAGAAAAAAAAAAACCCACCAGAAATGGCGCCTTGGCTCCAGTGGTAGAGGGCTATCCTTGGGAAAAAGACTCTCAGGATCAGATTTTAGGCCCTGCCTTCAGGACCCTGGCCCAGTTCACATACCAAAGGTTCACATGTATCCTGGAAGAGGAAATACTTGGGAAAACAGCTCCTCCTTGTGGACCATGCATTCCCTCTCAACGACAAACAACTGTTTTTAAATATATGGCAGGATGCATTATCTCCTAAAAGGGATGTCCACATATAATGGTCAACTATTTCAAGAAGAAGTCAGTCCTAGAGACCTGAGCCCAGGTAATAAAAATGTCACACTGAAGGTGATGAAGATCAAATGTAAACACAACTGTTTACTTAACTACAGCAGGGCTGTCCACCCACCTTCCAATGCCCAGAGGGGAGACAAGCCATCCTTTCAATTGCAGATTAAGGGGGTTGCATAGACCTAAAGGGGATATGTAAAGACATAGTGTTGTTTAGCCCCAGTGGGCACCACCGGAATTCCCAGAGTCTGGGGCTGGGACCTGAATTTCCTGGGACCAACCCCCCACCTCATTAGTGGGCCAGTCTCTTCTTTTCAGAGGCCTGTCCTTTTGGGGCTGAAGGACAGCCCTGGGCGTGACTGTTCACCCAGTGCTCTGCAGAGTTGCTGATTGGATGGAGGCGCACGTGTGGGAGGAGCCAGGACTTCACTTTCCCAGTGGCTGGAAATCTTAGGCTGGAGGTGGCTGCTGGCTTCTTCCTCCCTCCTTGCTTCCTTCAGCGTGGCACTGGGACTGCCTGGGAGTGAAAGCCTAGTGGAGCACTGTCTTGGGATGATGGCGTCCCCGGTGAGTAGCAAAAGCTTTCCTTAAAGAAATGAGACTTTGGCATCGGGTGTTTATATCTTTTTTTTCTTTTACTGTCAGTGGGAGGACTTGAACTCGGCCTCAGCACTGTCCCTGGCCTGTTTTGTTGCAGGCTACTGCTCTACCACAGAGAGTCACAACCCCACTTTGTATTTCCTTGGTGGTTCATTAGAGATAAGACTCTTGAGATGCTTCTGCTTGGGCTGCCATTGAGGCCCAATTCTCAGAACTCTGCTTCCTGAGCAGCTCAGATGGGCTCAGCTTACAGACTAGAGCCAACAGTGCTCCGCTGCGTTATCATATTAAGTACAAAGAAGACTTGTTCACGAGTTGGAATTCCAAGGAGTGACTCTGAAGTAGTGGTCACTGATCGGAATATTGTCCACTAGTAAATGATCCGTGCACTCTGGCCTGCAATTCAGTGGTGTGTGGAAGGAGCACAGGGAATGTCTTCCTTTCCTGTTTGGTGGCCTCATGGGAATTGGCTTGTCAGAGTGTCCAGTGAGGGTTTGTGAAGTTACCTTTAAATGTGGGGACTCTTCACTTAGGGTTGTTGACTTTGTGGAATAAGAATTTCTGGGCAAGGCAGGATGTAAGAAAACATAGCAGAGCTTAATGGAGTAAGCAAAGTAGTAGACAAACAGAAGTGCAGTAGCACATACTAGCAGATTATGAATGCCACACGAATACTCCTAACAGCCAAGGATCTGTTTCCCCGTCTCTTCTGCCCAGCTCCACAATCTGTTAGAGTGCCCCTTCCCTGTTTGTCTGCTGGTCCATTTGCTTGCTTGCGCAATCAATAAAGCTCAGCCTAGTTCTTACCATGGCGACTGGTCCAGAAGTTCTTTTCTGTGATTGAAGTCAAGGACTCCAAGAGTCACCACTTTTAAAGGAAAACTTCACCTACCCTCCCCAATGTCCAGCGACTCATTAATCATGCTGATGTGTGCAACTGAGTTAGTGTGGTGCTAACTGTGGTCCCTAAAACTGAGTTCCCACAGGCTAAGAGGCGGTACTTTCAGCGGTTCCCTGGGGAGAAACTAAAAATTGTAATCACAATTTTGTAGTTACTAACTACTAATTTTGCTTCTGTAAATCCCTTTGTGGTTAAGGACCTAGGAAAGACCATAAAATGCCCTGGGGCAGATGGCTTTCAGAAAAACTGTAAATACCCATATGAGTGACCTGCAGAGAAGAAAAACAAGTTTTACAATCACCAGAACTCCCCCACCCAGGTGTGGTTTCCTGTATCTAAAACCCTGCAGTGGTGCACTGTCCCCCTTGCTACACCCTTAGGGCTTAACCAATCAATTCTAAAAGTGTCGGTCCCTCGATCTCACCAATGACCCTTTCCGGATTTCCCTTCACCAAATGCGCCAAACATGCTTTAGAATTATTTTATAATTTTCCCGAGGTGTGTGTTGATTTGTTAAAAGATGCTATAGTGTATGCTAAGTCCTTGCCTCCCCCACAAAAAAATGTATAAAACAGCTGAAAGCCCTAGGCTCATGGCCTCTTAGTGTCCAGTTGCCAAGTGCACGGAGGACCAAGCTCGAGCTTACAATAAATACTCCTTTTGCTTTTGCATATGTGTAGGTCTCTGGTGGTCCTTGTGGGGGTCCGGTGTTTGAGCATAACAGCTGTTCCTCTCCCCAATGGCCCAGGTTGAACTGGGAGATCGGGGCATTGCTGAGGGAAACTGAAAGCCTTAATGTAGCTCAGTCACAAGCAGTTGTTTGTTTGAGGTAACTTTAAACCAGGTTGTAATGGGGGAAGGATCCGAGGGAGGGGGTCTCCCCGCCCCTCGAAGAGTCCACCACTCAGAGAGAGTCTACAGTAAAAAGATGGAGGTATTGGGGAAGTAAGAATAAATTGACTGGGCAGGGCCACAGCCCAGACTTGGGGAGTGCTAGAGCTGCTGCTTTATAGAGTTATAATGGCCAAGGCCGCGTGGACAATCTCGCCACAGGTACCTGGCCAATGAGGTCACAACACCTATAGAGTATGCTAAGCCACACGCAGTTGTCCAGTAGAGTTACAACCTGTTACATAGTATCTGCTTGAACCAGCTAGTTAGAGTTGGCAGGTGGATTGGGGGGTGGGGTGGGGTGGACAGTTTCTATTGTTTACAGTGATGGGGGGAACCTTCCCATGCTTCTGAGAAGTTGGGGCAGGGCCCTCAACTCTGAAGCTCAGGGCTGAGGGAGATAATGGAGATGGAGTCAGCTTCTGATCTCCAGATCTGGCCTCCCTCACCATCTTGATGTTTGATGACTGGTAGTTACCCCTAGGAAATTTCATGAACAGAATTCAGTTTGAAGGTATACATTTAGGAGAAAAGTGGGAATAAATATAGAATATAGGGCAAAATGAAAACATTAGGTAAAATTTTGGAAATTGGACAGACCCCAATAAAGAGGCTTCTTGTAATAGGGAGGTGGGATCTGGCTATCGCCATCACTGACCACACCGCGAATTGTACTATCTGCCACCTTGGCTTCATGGTGTGCCTGTTGTCCTATAGGTTAGTGTACCTGTCAGTCAAGTGCCTGGCTCTGGGAGCTTGCTGTGACCCAATCCCCAGACTTGATTTTATTTAGGGTCATGCCAACTCAGGTGCCATTGTTTGTGTCTCCATCTTTGCTTCCCTGCGTCCTCTCACCTGGCTGGTCTCTAGTCTCCATGGCGTCCCAAGTCAGCTCTCCATTGGAGCTGGATTGGTTTGCTCCTATGGTTTTTGTTCTTTCTTCGCTCTCTGTCCTGTTTCCCGACAGTGTTAAGGGTATGTGTGGGCTGCAGGCCTTTCTAACAAGCGGCTGCCTGCAGACTGCTAGTGCGCTATTAAAAACTCCAGGACTCCATCCTTCAATATGTAGCCTCTATAATAATTTACTGGACTATAAAACACTTCCTACTTAGCAGAATGGAAAGAACAAGAAGATAGACAGTGATATATAATACATGAGTTTGCATAAACACTGAGCATGAGACATGCTATCAGGAATGAATGGTGATCACTGGGCTCTCAGTGTCCCCCTGACTGGTCTTGGAGAAACTGCCATTCTTAATGCCCTTGAACCTCATTCTGACCAACCCTGTCATGATCTGTGCCCAGAAATGACACCACAAAGATCCCATGCTTTGTTGGAACTCCTTCATTCTAAAGAATGTAAGGATCTCCTCCAGCTGCTCTCGACTTTGAATAAATAATACAGTGCTGGCTTTATGTTCTCAAGGAAGGAATGGCTACTGTGTTGCTTGCTGCAGTTGCACAGGATATTAGGGCCCGGGCTGCTCTGCTTGCAATCCTAGCTACTCAGGAGCCTGAGATCTGAGGGTGGCACTTTTGAAGACAGCCTCATGAGGCAACTGGGGAGACTCTTATTCAGTTGACCAGCAAAAAGCTGCAAGTTGGAGGTGTGACTAAAGTGTTGGAGCACTAGCCTGGAACAGAAAAGCTCTGGCATAGTGTCAAGGCCCTGAGTTGAAGCCCGAGAACCCGCAAAAGAAAAAAAAAAGCATATAATATCATTGAAAGATTTTATTGAGTGATACTCTTAGGTATAGTTATGGAAACCATTCATTGCAACGAAGGTGCAAACAATGTTATGAATGGTTTTCTGAAGTTTTCATCTTTACTTTTTGACAGTGCTGGGGCTTGAACTTTGGGCCAAGGCACTGTCACTGAGGTTATGTGGCTCAAGGCTAAGGATCTAGTGTTTGAGCCACAGTGCCACTCTGGCATCTTCTGTGCAGCTTACTGGAGATGTGAGTCTCTGAGACTCTCCTTCCCTGGCCTGGTTTGGAACAATGATCCCCCGATCTCTGTCTCCTTGCACCAGATGCAGGTGAGGGTTTGTGACATTTTCCTTTTAACATAGGGACTCCTCTCTTAGAGTCCTTAACTTCAATCCCAGAAAAAGAATTTCTGGACAATTCACAGTGATAAGGAAACTTGGCTGAGTTCTACTGAGGAAGTAAGCAAGCCAGTAGACAAAAAGGAGACAGAAATTCAGAAAGCAAGGGCACACTCTTACAAGAGTGCAGGTCCTGTCTTGGATAGACAGAGATAGGCAGTTCCTTGGCTGTTGAGACTATTAATATGGTAAAGGCAGGGGGTGTGACTTCAACTGTATGCCAAGATAGGTGTTTTCTCTTTGCCCTAATCACCAACAGTTGGGGGTTGGTGTTATGTCTTGAGTTTCTGGATGTTTGGGGCTCTCTCGGCAGGTGGAACCCATCCTGCCATGGAGCAGTTCCTTTTCCTTGAGATAAGGAAAGCCCCTTGTTGTCTACATTTTGATTGGGGGTTTCTTAAGTTTGTGGGGAGCATTTAATTTGGGAAGGCATACATCCTGCCAGAGAAATGTTATTTTTGGGGCTGAGAAATGTGTTTCTCAGGAAGGGATGCATCCTGTTGTGCCTCTGAAGCTGAGATAGTGATTGTATGTTTCTAAACACCACATTACTGAGTTGCCTTCACCGGGCCTCATTCTTCTGAACTTATCCGGCCTCATTTCCCCACGAATAACTTTGGTTCCTTAATCTTAGGAGAAGTTGATGGACTAGGTTTAACCTTGAGTTTTTTGATTCCTGGCAGCCTTTTACCCTGCTTCCTTTTCTGTAGTCGATCCTGCCTATCCCTCAGTGGGTAAAATGAACCACCAGTGGCTGAGTGCTTCTAGTAACATTTAAGTCTTCGAATGGAGCATAGGTGACTCACAGCAGTAATTCTATCTACTCAGAAGGCTGAGACCTGAAGATCCCAGTTCAAAGCCAGCTTGGCCAGGAAAACCCATGAGATTCGTTTCTCCACTAATTTACCAAGAAGAAGAAGGAGGGAGAGAGAGAGGGAGAAGGAAAAGGAGGGGGAGGAGAAGGAGGGAGAAGGAGGAGGAGGAGGAGGAGGAGAGGGAAGAGAGGGAGAAGAGGGAGGGGTGGGTGAGAGAAGGAGAAGAAGAAAAATGGGGAAATGGAAGTATAGCTCTGTTGGGAGAACACTCAGATTTAGCAAAGGAAACTCTGAGACAGCATGTAGGTCATGAGATCAAAGCCCAATACCTGCACAAACTTTATTCTAAAGGTCTCATAACAATGTTGCTCCAAAGGCTGAGGACTGGCCACTGTTGCTCAAAGCCCTGCAGAGAAATCGTCCAGACACTTTTTTTTTTTTTTGGCCAGTCCTGGGGCTTGGTCTCAGGGTCTGAGCACTATCCCTGGCTTCTTTTTTTTTGCTCAAGGCTAGCACTCTGCCACTTGAGCCACAGAGCTACTTTTGGCCATTTTCTGTATATGTGGTACTGGGGAATTGAACCCAGGGCTTCATGTATACGAGGCACGCACTCTTCCCACTAAGCCATATCCCCAGCCCGTCAACCAGACTCTTATCTCTCATCAAGCACCAAGAAAAGCTGGAAGGGGAGCTGTTGCTCTAGGGGTAGAGCACAAACTAGCCTTGAGCAACCATGCTCAGGGTCAGCACCCAAGACCCGAGTTCCAGTCCCAAGAGAGGAAGGTGTTCCATGTGGAATGTGGGTTATTCCATATTGTCTCTTCCACATGCCATGTAGTCTTCTGGGGTGTGCCTTGCTCATCCGCCCCTCCACAGCACCCTACACTGTGCCATCGCTGAGGCCGCTGAGCCCACTCACGCTGAGAAGAACCATTGGTTTCTTTTTTAGTTTTTTGTTTTTTGGTCAGTCCTGAGCCTTGAACTGAGGGCCTGAGCACTGTCCCTAGCTTCTTTTGCCTCAAGGCTAGCACTGATCCACTTTAGCCACCACCCCTTTTCTGGCCTTTTCTATATATGTCGTGCTGGGGAATCGAACCCATGGCTTCATGCAAAGGAAGCAAGAACTTTTGCAACTAGGCCATAGAACTGTTGATTTCTGTGCATACCCGGTCACCCCTCTACCTACCTGAGTTGGCGTCATCTCAAGGCTTGTCTGTTGAACTTGCCCCTGTTGCACTGTCAAATGGGAACTGTCTTGGGTGTTGTAGGAACCTCTGAACATTGAAGATGTAACTGTGAGCTTCACCCCTAAAGAGTGGGACCTGATGAACGCAGCACAGAGGAAGTTGTGGAGAGATGTGATGTCAGAGGTTGCCTGTCTGCTGGAGTCCATTGGTGAGTACCGGGACCCGTCCAGTGCACATATATACTTATCAATGTGAGTATATAAAATTTAGCACATATATACGTTCATATGCTTTCACTCAGCTTCTTTCCACTGGAATTTCTACTTGAATTCAGCCTGTGAGAATATACTTTGACGGTAGCTTGTGTTTTGTTAAGGCAGAAATAGAAACTGAGGGATTACTTCTGAATCCACCCGTAGACTATATATTGTATTTTCCCATTGTTTGTGAACATGGAGTTACATGAACAGCATCTTAATCTAATTTGGAGGCACTGTGGGATTCCTAAGATTCAGTTGTATTATCTAGATTATAGTTATACTGTATTATCTTACCTACTCTATTTCCAATTACAATCGTAGCTACATAGGAAAGCTGAAATCTGAGGATGGTGGTTTGATGCCATCCCAACAGGAGAACTCTGGGAGACTCTCTTATTCAGCACAAAAAAGAAGAAAGTGGGGCTGTGGCTTAAGTGGTGAAGCACTAGTCTTGAGGCAGAAATCTCAGCAACAGCACACAAGTCCTGATTTGAAGCATCAGTGATGACAAATTATCATTCATGATCGTGAATATGACAGGAGGTGCTTTTCCTAAGAATTGTTTCCTTTCCTTTGATTCATTGAATGACTACACAAATGCGGATTAAGATGCTTTTAAAAATCTCTTTCCGCTTTCATGCTAGGTATGCTATTAAACATTTCTTACAGGCATTTTCATTCCACATGGCAAAGATGGCCGTCTTTACATACAGCAAGTCAGCGAAAAGGTCCACTTGACCCCGTCAGTGGTAAGTTACACGGATGTGACTCCTGTCATGACCAGTAAAGACCTGGTTTCTTAGGTTTGGGGGGAGCGTTTTACTCGGGAAGGCATACATCGTGCCCAACAAATGTTATTTCTTGGGCTGAGAAATGCGTTTCTTGGGAAGGGATGCATCCTGTTCGCCTCTAAAGCTGAGATAGTATGTTTCTAAACACAACATTTCTGAGTTGCCTTCACCGGGCCTCATTCTTCTGAACTTATCTGGCCTCATTTTCCCATGAATAACATTGTCCCTTAATCTTAGGAGAAGTTGATGGACTAGCTTTAAGCCTGAGGTTTTTTATTCCTGGCAGCCTTTTACCCTGCTTCCTTTTCTGTAGTCCATCCTGCCTTATCCCTGAGTAGGTAAAATGAACCACCAGTGGCTGAGTGCTTCTAGTAACATTTAAGTCTTCGAATGGAGCATAGGTGACTCACAGCAGTAATTCTATCTACTCAGCAGGCTGAGACCTCAAGATCCCAGTTCAAAGCCAGCTTGGGCAGGAAAACCCATGAGATTCATTTCTCCACTAATTTACCAAGAAGAAGAAGGAGGGAGAGAGAGAGGGAGAAGGAAAAGGAGGGGGAGGAGAGGGAGGGAGAAGGGGTAGGAGGGGAAGGAGAGGGAGGAGAGGTTAGGGTGGGTGAGAAAAGGAGAAGAAGAAGAGAAATGGGGAAATGAATGTATACCTCTGTTGGGAGAACACTCAGATTTAGCAAAGGAAACTCTGAGACAACATGTAAGTCATGAGGTCAAAGCCCAATGCCTGCACAAACTTTATTCTAAAGGAGTCATAACCACGTGGCTCCGAAGGCTGAGGACTGGCCACTGTTGCTCAAAGCCCTGCAGAAAAATCCCCCAGACTCTTATCTCTCATCAAGCACCAAGAAAAGCTGGAAGGGGAGCTGTGGCTGTAGGGGCAGAGCACAAAGTAGCCTTGAGAAACCATGCTCAGGGTTAGCACCCAAGACCCGAGTTCCAGTCCCAAGAGAGGAAGGTGTTCCATGTGGAGTGTGGGTTATTCCATATCATCTCTTCCACATGCCATGCAGTATTCCGGGGTTCGCCTGCTCATCTGCCCCTCCATAGCACCTTACAGTGTGGACAGCGCTGAGGCCACTCACGCTGAGGGTGCCCCATTCTTGCCCTGAAGAACCGTTGGTTTCTTTTTTTCTTATTTTTGGGCCAATCCTGAGCCTTGAACTGAGGGCCTGAGCACTGTCCCTACCTTCTTTTGCCTCAAGGCACTGCACCACTTCTGGCCTTTTCTATATATGGGGTGCTGGGGAATCGAACCCAGGGCTTCATGTATAGGAAGCAAGAACTCTTTGCCACTGGGCCATAGAACTGTTGATTTCTGTGCATACCCAGTCTCCCCTCTACCTACCTCAGTTGGCGTCATCTCAAGTCTTGTCTGATGAAGTTGTCCCTGTTGCACTGTCGAATGGGATCCGTCTTGGGTGTTGTAGGAACCTCTGAACATTGAGGATGTAACTGTGAACTTCACCCCCAAAGAGTGGGCCCTGATGAACGCAGCACAGAGGAAGCTGTGGAGAGATGTGATGTCAGAGGTTGCCTGTCTGCTGGAGTCCATCGGTGAGTACTGGGACCCATCCAGTGCACATATATACTTATCAATGTGAGGTATAAAATTAAGCATATATATATACGTACATATACATTGACTCAGCTTCTTTCCATTGGAATTTCTATGTGAATTCAGTCTGTCAGAGTATACTTTTGACGGTAGCCTGTATTTTGTTAAGGCAGAAATAGAAACTGAGAGATTACTTCTGAATCCACCCCTAGACCATATATTGTATTTTCCTATTGTTTGTGAACATAGAGTTACATGAACAGAATCTTAATCTAATTTGGAGGCACTGTGGGATTCCTAAGATTCAGTTGTATTATCTAGATTACAGTTACACTGTATTCTCTTAGCTACTCTATTTCCAATTCCAATCGTAGCTACACAGGATTGCTGAAATCTGAGGATGGTGGTTTGATGCCATCCAAACAGGAGACCTCTGGGATACTCTCTTACTCTGCACAAAAAAGCAGAAAGTGGGGCTGTGGCTAAGTGGTGAAGCACTAGCCTTGAGGCAGAAATCTCAGCAACAGCACACAAGTCCGGGTTTGAAGCGTCAGTGATGACAGAAATTTTTCATGATTGTGAATATGACAGGAGGTGCTTTTCCTAAGAATTGTTTCCTTTCCTTTGATTCATTGAATGACTACACAAATGCGGATTAAGATGCTTTTAAAATCTCCTCCCGCTTTCATGCTAGGTATGCTTTTAAACATTTCTTACAGGCATTTTCATTCCACATGGCAAAGATGGCCGTCTTTACATACAGCAAGTCAGCGCTAAGGTCCACGTGACCCCGTCAGTGGTAAGTTACACGGATGTGACTCCTGTCATGACCAGTAATGACCTGGCAGTGGAAAGAGTAGCGGAAAAAGCAAGTGCCTGCCTCATCCTTAGCTGAGGAAATGTCTTGGTTGAAAGCTCCACATAGTTTGAATTTTGTGAGGAAAATAACAGGATTTCAAAACCTTCATCTCAGGGTCTAAGAATGTGGCTTCATGGTAGAGTGCTTGCCTAGCATACGTGAAGCCCTGGCTTTGATTTCTCAGTACTATATGAACAGAAAAAGCCAGAAGTGGTGCTGTGGTTCAAGTAGTAGAGCACTAGCCTTCAGCAAAGAGAAGCTCAGGGCCAGTGCCCAGGCCCAGAGTTCAAGCCCGAGGATTAGCAAAAACAAAAATAAAAACAAACTTAAACTCAGATATGCAATACAAAATAGTTTGAAGCCAATGATCTTACCTATCTATGTGTCTGTCTATGTCTCTCTCTTCAACTATGTGTATACTCTCTCTTTTTGTCTCTCTTTTTTTCTGTCTCTCTGTCTGTCTGTTTGTCTCTCTATCTCTCTATCTCACACACACACCCACACACATGCCGATCTGGAAATTAACTTGATTCTTATCTTGTTGACATCTTACATGGAGCATGTCTTTGGCATTTTCAAGGTGTGGATATAAAAGAAAAAATCAGTTGGTTGTTGTTTTTGCTTGTCCTGAGGCTCGAACTCAGGGCCTCGGTACTGTCCCACTCCTTCTGTTGCTCAAGGCTAGCACCCTCCCACTTGAAGTACAGCACTTCTCCCAGCTTTTTGTGAATGGATTATTGCAGGTAAGATGCTCATGGACTTTCCTGAACTGGCTGACTTTGAACCATGATTCTCAGATCTCATCCATGTGGGTAGGTAGGATTACAGGCGTGAGCTATCAGTGCCCAGTTATAATATGTTTTATGTCTAGGCTAAGTAGTCTAGTATTCTCATGTTGAGATATGGCCATAGAGATGAATGTGAACAATTGATGATCATGTTTCATCATCTTCCCACAGCAGAAATCTCTTTATTTGCAAGACTCACTTGACAGGAATGACTCGACAGAAATGAAGACTCACAGCTCTTCATTGACACAGAGTTTGCTAAAGGATGCAGAAGCCATCTCCTGTGTAAGCCTACACCGGGGAGAGAACCACCATGAATATTCACGTACTCCTGAGCACATGGAACACAAAGAAATTGATCATCTAAATGGCAATGGCATTATGAAGAATTCATTAGATATTACACAATGCAGTAAGTCTCTCAAGGAAAACAGACAGTGTGACTGTGGTCTATGTGCTAAAGTCTTTGTTAAGAGCAATGAATGCTGTAAACACAATGTAACTGACACTGGAGGGAAATCACATGGTTGTAGTTTGTGTAGGACAGCCTTTGTTCCTTCAAAGTTCAGTCACCATACGACTGCACACAATGGAGACAAAGCGTGTGAGGATAATGACCTGGGGCATGTAGTCAGTAAACCCAGGGAGCTCAGTTGCCAGGATGGAGGAGACACTAACCAGGAAGTTGATGACAGCCACCTGTGTACTGTCCCCTCTATTCAGCCAAGTCACTTCCAGCAGCAGGCGGACATGCCCACTGGAGGAGGGGCAGATGAAGGTCCCCTCTGTGTGTGGGAAGCGGTCACTCAGCCGTGTCATTCTGGAAGTCAGGAAGGAGCACACGCCAGAGAGAAAGCACATGCATGCCCTCCCAGTGGGGAAGCCTCCCAAAGGCCCAGTGACCTTAACACACGAAACAGGAAACACACTGAAAAGAAACGGCATGAGTGTCTCATCTGTGGGAAAGCCTTCAAATGGCCCTGGTATGTTAAGAAACATAGTGTCGCGCACACTGGAGAGAAACCGTATGAATGTAGCACCTGTGGGAAAGCCTTCACTCAGTCATCTTCTCGTGCCTCACATGAGAGAATACACACTGGAGAGAAACCCTATGAATGTCGTACCTGTGGAGAAGCCTTCACTTACTTATCTCAACGTACCGCACACGAGAGAACACACACTGGAGAGAAGCCTTATAAATGTCGCACCTGTGGGAAAGCCTTCACTGATGCATCTTCTCGTTGCTCACATGAGAGAATACACACTGGAGAGAAGCCCTATGAATGTCGCACCTGTGGAGAAGCCTTCACTTACTCATCTCAACGTGCCACACACGAGAGAACACACACTGGAGAGAAGCCCTATGAATGTCACACCTGTGGGAAAGCCTTCACTCAGCCATCTTCTCGTGCCTCACATGAGAGAATACATACTGGAGAGAAGCCCTATGAATGTCTTACCTGTGGGAAAGCCTTCTTTCAGCCATCTCACCTTGCCACACATGAGAGAACACACACTGGAGAGAAGCCCTATGAATGTCGCATCTGTGGGAAAGCCTTTACTGTGCAATCTTCTCGTGCCAAACATGAGAGAATACACACTGGAAAGAAACCCTATGAATGTCGCACCTGTGGGAAAGCCTTCACTCAGCCATCTCAACGTGCCACACACGAGAGAACACACACTGGAGAGAAGCCCTATGAATGTCGCATCTGTGGGAAAGCCTTTACTGTGCAATCTTCTCGTGCCAAACATGAGAGAATACACACTGGAAAGAAGCCCTATGAATGTCGCACCTGTGGGAAAGCCTTCAATCAGCCATCTCAACGTGCCACACACGAGAGAATACACACTGGGAAGAAGCCCTATTAGTGTCACTTCTGTGGGAAAACCTTCTTTTTTCCATCTTATCGTGCCGCACATGAGCGAACACACACCGGAGAGAAACCCTATGAGTGTCACTTCTGTGGGAAAGCCTTCAGTCAGCGATGGTCTCGTGCCACACATGAGAAAATACACACTGGAGAGAAACCCTGTGGCACCTGTGGGAAAGCCTTCAGTGATTCATCTCATCGTGCCACACATGAGAGAATACACACTGGAGAGAAACCCTATGAGTGTCACTTCTGTGGGCAAGCCTTCACTACATCATCTCAACTTGGCAAACATGAGAGAATACACCCTGGAGAGAAACCCTATTAGTGTCACTTCTGTGGGAAAGCCTTCACTGTTTAATCTTGTCGTGCCACACATGAGAGAATACACACTGCAAAGAAGCCCTATTAGAGAGTCACTTCTGTGGGGAAGTCTTCATTACGCCATCTTAACGTGTTGCACAAGAGGGAACACACACTGGAGAGAAGCCCTATGAGTGTCACTTCTGTGGGTAGTTTTCTGTTTAGCCTCCAGTCTTTTTCCCCATATGAAAGTACATACTAGAGAAAAAAATTATGCATGTCATCAGCGAAGGAAATCATTCAGTATCTCATTTAAACCTTGCCTTGACGAGAAATGAGAGCAATCACACAAATGCAACCTGTGTGTGGAAGGGTTTGGTACACCCTGTAACCTTACAAAGTAAGAGCAATCCTCCCGGCGGGAGAACTCAGGAGTCTCCTCGGTATGGGCAAGTCTTCAGTCAATCAACTCATCTAAGACAACACCAGAGGACATATACTGGACAGAAACCACAGACAGACACCATCTTTGTGAGAGGCTTTAGGCCTGACTATCCGCGAGTGAGAAAGACTATAAACATCACAGCTTTGGGAAAGCCTTCAGTCATCATGGAGGGTTGGCTCCCTCAAAGAACAAATGGCGGAGAGAAACCGTGGGTGTCACTTGGGGGAAAGCTGTGAACTGATCTACTCCTCGTATACAGACTCAAATGATGCACACTGATGAAAATCCATGAGAACATTTTTCATGTGAGAAATCCTTCTGTCTATACTCAGCCCTTCAATGTCATGTGGGAATATAAAAAGAAAAGAATATAGCTGTGTGGGGTACTATATCTTGCTCTTATATTATGCACATAAGAACTATGACTATGACTCAACTTTTAGTGTAAATTTAAATATGATGAACGAGAACCAGAAAAGCCAACTAGTGACCCAAACTCAGTTTGGCTAGTCAGTCCCTATGCACAACCACATTTAAAGATGTATGTGTGTAATCTGCTTGGATTCTAGTGAATGTAGGAGTCTGTACTTACAATGTTAGTTTCAAATACCCTAAGGGCCTTAGCGGGAAGGAAACTCCTAATCCACACTTAATGGAGAAATCTTGTGTTTTGGTTCTTTGTTGGTCTTCTGGCTTGAACTTGGTGTGAGTGCTGTCAACTATCCTTTAACTCTTTTTTTCTCTAGGCTAGCACTCTATCAATTTGAGCCACAACCTCAATTCCGGCTTACTAGGTTAACTTGAGACCTTACCGGGCCCGGCTGGCTTTCAATTTTGATCCTTAGATAATCAGCCTCCTCAGTCGCTAGGATTACAGGTATGAGCCACCAGCACTGGGATACAATGGATTTGTAAGTAATAGGAGAGCACGTCACTTGACATACCTCATTTGTCTTTAATTTTGTGAACAAATATTCATCTAAGCTCTAGTTAGGGCATGCAAAACACTCTCTAGTCACAACTTCTGAAAACTCTTAAGTATTCCATCTAAATGAATGATTGACTTTTATAGTTGATAACTTTTTTGTTTAACAGCCAAGTTTTTGGTAAATGCAATGTTCCCTATTGTATATGATTTTTAGTGTCATGAGTGATGAAAATCTCTGAGTCAATAACGATGTATTTTTCAACAGTAAGATTCACTGAGGAAGCTTGATCTTAAAAAGAAAGTGGAGTCATTTCTGATTTACTGGATGTCAAAGTATCTTTAAACAATATATAGGTATGTATGAATATATATAGTGAGATTGCATAAAATTAATAAGAGGAATCACCACATGTAGATTTGGATGACATGCAATCCAAACTAAAGGTCAACCAGACAGAACCTAATTTGCAGATAGAATTAGGAATACAGATTTCAAATAATTGAGAGACTAGTTTGAGAAGATCTGACATTTATTTTATTCTACTTTTGATCATGAAGTTTAAACCAGAACATTGGATCTGAACTCCTTGATAGGTGAGAAGATATTGAGCCCATACTTTGGGCCATCCCTTCCTTCAGTATCCTTTCCACTGAGATAATTTCCAACTTGTTCATGTCAGCAGAAATCCCCAAGTGTGCTGAGAAACACAGCACAGGGTTTTGTCTCCTTCCCAAGTGTCTAGGAATGGCATTACTATGTCAAAGGTGAGTGCCTGGGTATGCAGCCTAAGGCATTTGGGGCTCCTCAGTCCTCCTCAGTATTTGGGTGTTACCGTGTCTGTTGGTCAGGCCCTCAGAATACTCCTGATGTTTGTACTTAAACATCTCCTTTGGGCAGAGTAATGGTGGGAGCTCCTCTAAGTCAAATCATCGTGATAGCCCTCAGATAACTTACATAAAATATATGCAAATATGTCATTTACATCAAAAGTGCCTGGCCGGAGTGTCTCAGATATGTATTCCCAGCTTGTCAGGAGGCTGAGAACAGAAGATTATTTTTTGAAGCCAGCCCAGGCAGGAAGTCTATGAGACTCTTACTGACTGCCCCAAAGTCAGCTGTGGAAATGATGGCTCAAGGGATAGAGTGCTAGCTTTGAGTAAAGAAGCTCAGGCCCAACACACAAACAGACCCTGAACTCAAGCCCAACGAATCAACAGAAGAAAAGAAACAAAATGAGAAGCTCCTTAATGAAAGAGTTTACTGATTTTATGTAAGTGGTCACTGGTGTCATATTTTCAATAATGCTGAAAAAGTGTGCTTCTCAAGGGTTAAAGCAAACCCCATTTTCAGGCAGCCCCTATTTTGTTGTCTGTTTAAACTATGAGCAAACCCAGGACAAGCTTATTAGGGTCCAGCCGGTCAAGAACTCTAACCGACCCCAGAATGCCTCGAGCCCTGAGCCAATCAGATTTGTGCGTGTGTCCTAATCTTGCTTGCTTGAACACTTGATTGCTGTAACTTTTTTATTTTTTGCCTTTATAAGCTCTGTAAAATCGCAGGTAGGGTCTTCCTCCTAACCTCTGCTGTGTCTGTGGGTAGGACGAGGCCTGAGTTGCAGCTCACCTGAATAAAGCCTTGCCTTCCTTTTGCATTTTGGAACATATGGCTCTCGGTGGTCTTCTTGGTGTTCTTCTCGCGACTTGGCATAACCCTTCTCTATATAACTTCTCAAATTACCTATATTAAGGTTACTGATGAGCATATCTTAACAAGTAACATATGGTGTTTTGAAAGTATATTAAATAGCATTATAGTTTGCTGTAAGATGTGCAGATATTTTTAAAATTAGAAATAAATGACCAAAGGGCAAGATACCGAGCATTTTCATAAACTTTTCACAAGTGCCTGCGTATCGACTTTGTTTTTGACTTGCTTAATAGAATATATTCCTGTTTTTGTGTTTTGATAGTGTAATATTCCCAGTATTCTTCTGCTTTTAAAACTTTGTCCCCTGTGGACTGGGCTGTTGTGGAACACTTGTAGACTTCTGGGTGGAGGAAACAGGTCATTTGGGCTATGTCCTTGAAGGCTCTCCCAGGAATCTCTTCTGCTCTCCCTCCTCCCTCCCATCCTCCTCCTCCTCCGATCTCCCCCTTCTCTTCTCTGATATTTTCAGTGTCTCCCTCAGCCTCCTTCCTGCCTGCTAGGAAGTGTGGTAATTCTCTGCTCCATTTTCCCACTGTGGTCATGTTGTGTCCAGTGCATGGGCCTCAGGAACTGAGAACAGAATCCTTTGAAATAATGAATCAAAATAAAACCTTTGTCGCTTAAACTGTCTGTGTCCTGAATTTTTATTACAGTGATGGACATCAACACCAAGGTAAAAAAGGTTTACAACAGGAGGAAAGCAATAAGCAGTAGGTGCCTTGCTGATGAACACATAGTGTCTGGTGGTAGAGAAGCGAAGAGATCAAGGGGATGAGGTGGGGATGTCTCGGGAGGAGTGGCCAGCAATCTCTCAATGTGGCATTGGAGGAGTTAGTGAGTTTGGAGTGGCGGTTGGGCTATCCATTCGTAGCTAATGCTCATATTTTCCAAAAGTCTGACACTCAGGAGGTGATGGGGATTCGTGTTCAAGTACTCCTCAGACTCACTCAGCAAGCTGCCACTTCACTGGGTTGTGCACTAGACTGCGACAGAACAATCCATGCTCCCTGTGGGCAGATCAACAGGACCCCTAAATTTACAAAAGTTGACTGAATGTAACCAAGTACCTTTCCCAGAAGCTGACTTTGTCTGGGTCTTCTTTAAATGTTCTTCTGAGGGGCTGGGAATATGGCCTAGTGGCAAGAGTGCTTGCCTCCTATATTTGAAGCCCTGTGTTCCATTCCCCAGCACCACATATACAGAACAAGGCCAGAAGTGGCTCTGTGACTCAAGAGGTAGAGTGCTAGCCTTGAGCAGAAAGATGCCAGGGACAGTGCTCACACCCTGAGTCCAAGGCCCCGGACTGGCAAAAAATAAGTAAATAATAAATAAACGTTCTTCTGAATTACAGGTACTCTATTAGAAGTCCCTGGTTTCAGCTGCAGTATAATAAATTCACTTGAGTTGGAGACAACAATCACATGAAAGGGATAAATTTTGAGTTGGGTGCCAGTGACTCACTCTTGTAATCCTAGTTTATTTGCCTAGTCCTGGTGCTTGGACTCAGGGCCTAAGCACTGTCCCTAAACTTCCTTGTGCTCAAGGCTAGCACTCTACCTTTTGAGCCACAGAGCCACTTCTGGCTTTTTCTGTTTATGTGGTGCTGAGGGATAGAGCCCAGGGCTTTGTGCATGCTAGGCAAGCACTCTACTGCCAAGCCACATTCCTAGCCCATAATCCTAGCTTAAGAGGCTGAGATATGAGGGTAGAGGTTCAAAGACATCCCAGGAAGGACAATCCATGAGAATCTTATCTCCATTAAATCACTGAAAGCCTCCAAATTTGGCGGTGGTTCACATTGGTAGAGCAAGAGCCTGGGAGCAAAAGAGCTCAAGGGACAGTGCCAAAGCCCTCAGTTCAAGCCTTGTTATGAACCAAAAGAAAAAAGAATTTGCTAAGCATCAGAAAATCTGCAGGCATTTGGGCTATCATGTAGAAATCTAAAAATCAGCTGTACACCACTGGCTCACACCTGTCATCCTACCTACTCAGGAGGCTGAGATCTGAAGATCGAAGTTCAAAGCCAGCCCAGGTAGGAATGTCCCTGAGACTCTTATCTCCAGTTAGCCACAAGAAAACCAGAAGGGGCACTGTAGCTCAAGTGGTAGAGCATTAGCATTGAGTTGAAGAGCCAGGGACAGTGGCCAGGCCCAGAGTTCAAGCACCCCTATCCAAATGGAAATTTAAAGTTCACTCAAGGGCCAAATCTTGAAGAAGGCCTGTCCTCTTATTAGTCCATAGGGAATAGACCCATCCCACGTGGAAACTAGTATTCTAAGTTGTCATCTTCCTGTCCCTGGCACAGAACTCTGGTTTTTAAAGAATTTTGTTGACTACTGGGGAGGATTTTGTCTTTTTTTTGTGTGGCTAGTCCTGGGCCTTGAACTCAGGGCCTGAGCACTCTCCCTGGCTTCCTTTTTGCTCAAGGCTAGCACTCTGCCACTTGAGCCACAACACCACTTCTGGCCGTTTTCTGTATATGTGGTGCTAGGGAATCGAACCCAGGGCTTCATGTATACGAGGCAAGTGCTCTTGCCACTAGGCCATATTCCCAGCCCAGGATTTTTTCTTTTTACTCTTTACCCAATGCTTAAATTTGGATCACTGGGCCTTTTTTTTTTTTTTTTTTTTTTTTTTTTTTTTTGGCCAGTCCTGTGGCTTGGTCTCAGGGCCTGAGCACTGTCCCTGGGGTCTTTTTGCTCAAGGCTAGCACTCTGGCACTTGAGCCACAGTGCCACTTCTGGCCGTTTTCTGTATATGTGGTGCTGGGGAATTGAACCCAGGGCCTCATGTATATGAGGCAGGCATTCTTGCCACTAGGCCATATTCCCAGTCCCATCCCTGGGCCTTTTTGTCATCACCTATTTGGATACCATAAAAATGTTGACTAATTTTTTCTGCAAAAGACAATATCTGGACTGGGAATATGGCCTAGTGGTCGAGCGCTTGCCTCGTATACATGAAGCCCTGTGTTCGGTTCCTCAGCACCACATATATAGAAAAAGCCAGAAGGGTTGCTGTGGCTCAAGTGGTAGAGGGCTAGCCTTGAGGAAAAGAAGCCAGGGACAGTGCTGAGGCCCGGAGTTCAAGCCCTAAGACTGGCAAAAAAGAAAAAAAAAAAAAAAAAAAGACAACATCTAAGTTTTTAGTTGTGTATTCCATTGCAGGTCCAGAACACTTAGTTCTGCTCCAAACTGCATTCCACTTTTAAAGTAGTCGCAAGGTTTCGAAAAAAAAAAAACCACAAAAACACTCTAAAGGAAGTCTCAGAGTGTACATAGATAACACATAGTTTCTGGATATCTAAGCCTCTCTGCAGCCCTCTGGGTTTATTTACATGGACGCATTGTCTGGTTCTCTTTTGAAACTAGAATTACTTCTACTCTCTTGACGGTAGGTGGCACTAATTCTACATTTCTGCTGTCAATTTGGAGCCATAAAAGGTGTTGTAGAATAAGTAATGGAGAAAATGGCTACCGGTTTCCTTAAAGCATCATTAATAGTGTTACAATCTCTCAATCTAATCCCTTAAAATTCCTCAGCTTCTCTCCTCTGCCCAGTGGAATTCTGTGGCATGACACCATCATGTTGACTGGCACTCCCTGGCCAGGCTGATTGTAATCCAGGGAGGCAGAGATGGTTCAGGGCACCCAATGCAAAGGGCTAATAAAATTACACTGTAAGTGTGTGCACATTTCTCTATGTGTAAAAGTCACATGCCAAGTCATCACAGAAAACATGGCTGCCTGGGTCCCTGCATGCAGATGGAGCCCTCTGGAATTTCCCATGGGTGGACAGTACATTGCTCCTGCCCTGTCTCCAATTCCCTGGCAACAAGCCAGAAGTGGAGCCCTGTCTCAGCCCTGAGTGACAAAGCTAAAGGGCTGAGCCTAGGCTCTGACTTCAGCGCACAGGAAAAGAAGACACAGTTTATTGCCATAAAGTCAGACCAGTGCTAATGTAATCTTTGAAGAGCTATTTAAAAAAATTTCAAAACATCACATAGATTGTTAAATTCCTGAAATGGGTTTTCTTCAGGTTTCTTTAGGAGTCTACGGAAAGCAAGTTTAACCAAGCAGGGCGGGAAAGGAGTTCCTTGCACCAGAGCTGAGAACCCCTGCCCTTGCAGGAGAAGCAGGTCTCTTGTGATGACAATGGTCTGGGGAAAACACTGTGCTGTGTTTGGAAACAGGGACTCCAAGGCTGGGCAAGTCAGGGCAAAGAACAAGTTCCAATTTGGTATGGCCCCGATAAGGCAAGAATCATTGCACTATGACAGTGGTTTTGTAGGTGTCTGTTTCTTCTCAAGTTGAAGCAATTTCCTCATGCAGATATTCACCTTTGCTCCTAACAGTTCCATCTGCAGGACTGTCCTCCATTCTATCTGCTTCCAGAACACTATGTTTAGACATGTGCTGAGAACGTAAGCCTAAAACCTTGAAGGCGGAATATGTGGATAACTAACACAGTACCTGCCTGACATTTTACATCAGATTACCTGTGGTGAGGAGGTTGAACTCTATGACTTTCGGGCGCACTGCTGCTTGAGGAAGCCATGAATTGATATATATTTACTGCAAGTGATCAGAGTGGAAACATCATGTTACTCATTATGTAACCAACTTGAGATTTGATAGGCTTTCTTTCTTGGTGAAACTTGACATTATAGATCATACTGGACATGGAAGATATTCTAAGTATTTCCTAGCTGTGATAGTGAGGGAGAAAGAGCGATTGGTTGACAGGGCAGGGTTACTTTTGGAGCAGTACAACTTAGTGTCTAGCAGAGAGTCCGTTAGTTATGAAGGTCAACTGCTTCCTTTCACAGACACCAGAATCTTGGCAGAAAAGTTTGAAAGCAAACCTCTGTTTAAAGCCAGGGCTACAGCTGTAGAACTCAGTGCCCAAATACCCATCTAACTCTTCTGTCCTCTTCCTTTTCATCTATTTTTCTCAGGTTATCAATCAATAAAGTAATGAACAGGTATGTGCTTGAGAGATGCGACAGAAAGACAAATCCGATCACTATTTCCACCCGGGAGAAGCTGATGGCTGAGGAAGGGTATTTCCATCTAACATTAAAATCTGGATCAACATAACATTAAGCAGCTCAAATTTCTGAGGTGTAAGAGAAGGTCCAGAGAGCTTTGCTCCAGGGCGTCACCAGCATTGTGGAGCATCTTCTGTTTCCCTATTGCAGCAAGTGCCTAGTTCTTTTTTTTGGGGGGGGGAGGGCAGTCCAGGGCCTTGGACTCAGGGCCTGAGCACTGTCCCTGGCTTCTTTTTTTTTGCTCAAGGCTAGCACTCTGTCACTTGAGCCACAGCACCACTTCTGGCCATTTTCTGTATATGTGGTGCTGGGGAATCGAACTCAGGGCCTCATGTATATGAGGCATGCACTCTTGCCACTAGGCCATATCCCCAGCCCCAAGTGCCTAGTTCTTGAAGTACACTCTTTTCTTACAGCAGAAGGGTGTCAGCTCAGATCTGCAGCCCCCAATCCTGACTTCGAAGGTATTCTGCCTTACAGCGCCCATCCATTTTCAAACAGCACAGTCTTCTCTAAATGCCTTCCCTGGCTTCATGGAGGAAGCAGTTGGTTATGAGTTACTAGAAAGGGAAGCAAAGCTGTATCACCAGTCTCCCATCAGAATTCCTCCCATGTAGGCATCAAAAGATCAGGAATGTATGTATTCCTTGAATACATCGGTCTGAGCTCCAACCTCCAGTAAAATAAATACAATATCTTTACTAGTTAATTAGGAAAAATTAATAACTTTCATTCCCAAAATATCAAACATGCATTTTATATGCAAACAGGTATAATTATGATTATGTTACACTAATAGAATAATTCTTGCAATTATGCTGGCTGCATACTTTCTAACTTGAATAGACAATCTGACCAAAAAATATTTCCAAGCTGGGTGCCAGTGGCTCACACCTGTAATCCTAGCTACTCAGGAGGCTGAGATCTAAAGATCATGGTTCAAAGCCATCCGAAGAAGAAAGTCTGTGAGACTCTTACCTCCAATAAACTACTCAGAAAAAAGTGTGAAGAGGGTCTGTGGCTCAATTGGTAGAGCAATAGCCTTGAGCTAAAGAGCTCGGGGACATCACCCAGGCCCAGAGATCAAGCCCCACGATGGACAAAAAGAATTCCAAATTTAGTGTCTGATATAGAGAAAAAGGTAATTCTGTGCAATTTATGTTACAGGCCGAGAAATGATAGATCATGCACTTTTCCCTATGTTCCTGGAGTTTTATATACAGAGCAAAAATAACTTCATGCTAGTCTTCCCAATCCTGTCTGAAAAGTCATGTCCTACATCTTCTGAGCCAGCCTGTCAAGCACCCTACCAAACAGCCATGCGTGGCCCCAGGGCCGACATCAGACTGTGCCCCAGCAGGGCTTGGTGAGGAGTTCCTCACACAGCACATGCAACTCACTTTTTTTTTTGACTCTTACTTTTCAGTCCCTTCTGTACTTCAGTTTTCTTACCATATCACGTTACTTTCCCTCTTTATTCTAATCAACAGCTCTGTTAGTCTTCACCACGGTTATATTATCATTCCCATTTAGAGAGGAAATTGCAGCACAAAGTTCAGCTTGTGAGGAACAGAATTCAGATTCCAACCCAGGTGGTTTGCCCTGTTGTCGATCATCAGATGTTTTCCCAGCTCTGAGCCTCTCAGATCATCAGGGCAGTGGCGACCATAACGAGTGGTCCAGTGGTAGTTAGTACTGGGTTCTTATCAAAGACAAGTTGCTCAGTTTTGAAGAAAGCATGTGATTCAACATCTACTACACATAATCTGTAGTCCTGTAAGGTGCCCCGGCCCGCGGGGTTTCATCAACAGGAGCCCAAGGGGGAATTGACCTGAATGAGAGACAAACCTGACGCAAGGAGGGAGACCAAGACAGGATTCTGATCAAGGTCTCAAACTTTATTTTTGCATGGCAGCTTATATATTAATCAGCAAAGGGTAACTCACATAGACAGGGTCATTAGGTTGCTAGGTTACAGAACCGTGGGATGCTCCTTCTCAGGACAGGGACTGGGTAAGTTCACAAGGTTGTTAATTAAAGCTAGACCAGATGTTAGGCTTAACAGGCAAAGTTGTAAAAGCATCAAGTGTTCTTTTTTTTTTTTGGCCAGTCGTGGGCCTTGGACTCAGGGCCTGAGCACTGTCCCTGGCTTCTTCCCGCTCAAGGCTAGCACTCTGCCACTTGAGCCACAGCGCCCCTTCTGGCCGTTTTCTGTATATGTGGTGCTGGGGAATCGAACCTAGGGCCTCGTGTATCCGAGGCAGGCACTCTTGCCACTAGGCTATATCCCCAGCCCTCAAGTGTTCTTATCAGTTAAGTTTTAGAGTTTCTTTATGTTACAACATGACAGCCAGACCCAAATGTCCTTATCAGTTAAGATTTGTAGTTTCTTTAAGTTACATCCCGACAGCTGTTTTGGTTCCCGGCAGTAAGGAACGGGTGGAGAAGGCAGCTCCAAATGTCTTCCTCTTACCTTAAGCCAGTGTCTACCATCTGTGGAAAGAGACTACATACAGATATTTAGTCCCTGATGTTTTAAGCGAGGGCTTCAAGCACTCAGACACCCATCTCTGGTTGTCCTTTAGTGCTTGGTCCTTGCTTTCAAAAGGTCACTGTGAATACCACTCCTCAGGACAACTTTCTGGAACTCTTAGGTTGAAAAAAACTCCCATTTCTGTGGCTTTTATTTATGCTTTGTATCTTGTATGAAATTTATGCTGCATTAGAGTATTGTTGCATCATTTTACATATTCATACCTTTAAAACTTACTGAATGTGTTTTCTCTTAGAATCCATTATTTTCTCACCAGCAAAAAAAAAAAAATAGGATAATTAACTTGAAACAATTAGAGGCAAAGATTGAATTTTATTTTATTTTATTTTACAATTGGTAAGTAGTTTATTAATAAATAGAACCAAGTGGGCTACAAATATGCCATAAGTATAATGTACCTTGTGTATATTGGGTATTCATATTATTTTTGGAACATATTGAATGCTTTGTAACAAAATAACTTTGTCAAGATTCAAGTTTAAAGCTAATTACTGCTCACAGACAAATATAATTACAAGAAAGAGGTCATTTTGTATGCATACAGGATTTGAGGTACATAAAAGTAGAAGGGCAAACTTGGCTGTTCAGTTTCCAACATGAAGTAATTTTTTTTTTTTTTTTTGGCCAGTCCTGGGGCTTGGATTCGGCCTGAGCACTGTCCCTGGCTTCTTTTTGCTCAAGGCTAGCACTCTGCCACTTGAGCCACAGTGCCACTTCTGGCCGTTTTCTGAATATGTGGTGCTGGGGAATCGAACCCAGGGCCTCATGTATACGAGGCAAGCTCTCTTGCCACTAGGCCATATCCCCAGCCATGAAGTAATACTTGATGTCAGTTATTTCAAGCAAGAATTTTCCATTTGCTAAATCAGTATCTATTACAAACTAGTCTATGAGCTAGTTTTTAAATGGATATCAGAATGAGGCCTTGAATATATAAAATTGTTACTGAGAGGAAGCATCATTTTTTTCCAGTATTATAAGTTAATTGGAAAACAATGAAAAATTCTTGTTCTTTGCCGGGAGCCAAAATGGCTGTCAGGATGTAACATAAAGAAACTATAAAACTTAACTGGTAAGAAAATCTGGCACTGTTTGTCATGCTCTAACAAGAAGACACTGTAAGTCTTAGCTGATAAGAATGTTTGATGCTTTTACAACCTTGCCTGTTAAGCCTAACATCTTGTCGAGTTTTAATTAACAACCTTGTAAACTTACCTCAGTCCCTGTCCTGAGAAAGACCATCCCATGGTTCTGTAACCTAGCAACCTAATGACCCTGTCTATGTGAGTTACCCTTTGCTGATTAATATATAAGCTGCCGTGCAAAAATAAAGTTTGAGACCTTGATCAGAATCCTGTCTTGGTCTCCCTCCTTGTGTCTGGTTTGTCTCTCATTCAGGTCAATTCCCCCTCGGGCTCCTGTTGATGAAACCCCGCGGACCGGGGCAGTTCTTCATAAAGAATATTTGCTACTTTAGGTTCAGATTATTTTGCTGTATATGCATTATACTAATTACTAAAATTAAATTATAGGACCAAGCATATTCAGTGTTAGGATATGGACCTACCAAGTATCAGAATCTTGTTTCAAATGCCAACACTAAAACAATCATCCAAACAATCAGTAACCAGCCAATAATTAAAAGTGTTTCCTGGATATTGCAGAGGAAGTTATTAACAGTACCACAGTAACCTAGTAAGAGGTTAAAATTTCTTCACAAAAGACCTCAAGGTAAAAGCAAATACCCTGACAGAATTGCAGGAAAGAATAGGAGAAGCACTTGGGGTCCTTGGCACAATGGGCCCAGAAACACAACAAATCAAAGAAAGTTTGGACAAATAGGATTGCATGAAAATGCAGAGCTTCTGCACAGCAAAGAACATAGTTTGCAAGAGAGAAAATCTTCACTGACCATACAACAGACAAGGGCCTCATATCTAAAATATACATAGAACTGAAAAAAATTAAGTTCTTCCAAAAGAAATCATCAAAGAAATGACTCCCCTCTTAAAAAATGGGCTACAGACTTCAAGAGAGACTTCTCTGAAGAGGAAATGAGAATGGCCAAGAGGGCCACAAAGAAATCCTCAAAAATACTGGCCATAAAAGAAATGCAAATCAAACCAACATTGAGATTCCACCTCTCCTCAGTAAGAATGGCCATTTTCAAGAACACTAATAACAACAGATGCTGGAGGGGATATGGCCACATGGGAAGCCAACTACACTGTTGGTGTGAGTCTCAACTTGTTCATCCACGCTGGATAGCATTGTAGAGGTTCCTTAAAAGGCTAAACATAGAGCTCCCCTATGACCCACCAGCCACACTTTTGGGCATCTACCCAAAGGATCACAGACAAGGCCACACAAAAGCTTCCAGCAATGCTATGTTTGTTGCAGCACAATTTGTCATTGCTAAAATATGGAACCAACCCAGATACCCCTCAGGACATGAATGGATCAACCAAATGTGTTACATCTACACAAATGGAATTCTTTGCCTGTATCTGTAAGAATGATATTGCCCCATTCATAAAGAAATGCAAAGACTTAGAAAAAATAAAACTGAATTTTATTTTTGTGTCTGCATTTTTTTTTTTTTTTTTTTTTTTTTTGCCAATCCTGGGGCTTGGACTCAGGGCCTGACCACTGTCACTGGCTTCTATTTTTTTTTTTTTTTTTTTTTGCTCAAGGCTAGCACTCTGCCACTTGAGCCAAAGTGCCGCTTCTGGCCATTTTCTGTATATGTGGTGCTGAGGAATCGAACCCAGGGCCTCATGTATATGAGGCAAGCACTCTTGCCACTAGGCCATATTCCCAGCCCCCAGTTATGATTTTTTTTAAACATTCTTGAAATACAGATTCTAGATGGATTTCCATTCTTATCTCTCTAAGGACATCTGTCTTACCTGGAAAGAACTGCACAAGAAGAAGGCCAGTAACAATGAAGAAGGAGATTCTCATAGCTCCAGATACCCATGAGGAGATGACAAAGCCGGTGACGTGGTACAGTTCCTGCTTTCTTATAGAGACACGTTGACTGCTTGAAATCAGCCAAGCTGGAAAGCCTGCTTTGCTTTGTAATATTCACTGAGAGGTCACTATTTTCCGTGCTCCAAGGAATAGTGTGTGGGCTAGCTGGGAAGAGGTTAAATAAATAGCATTTATGAGAGTGCAAGGCAGAAAAGAATGCTGCCTTCCAACCTGGAATACACTATTCTATGTCTCTGCCTAGATTTCTCCCATATTTTTCTTCAAATCTGTTTCAAGAACCATTGCTCCCATATGGCCCTTTTCTTTCTACCTCCAGATTTTACACATAGCTTAGAGTGTTATTTGGTATTTGTTAACTAGTGCCTAGCAAAATTACTTAAATATTGCAAAACATAAAGATGAATTTTCTCAAATAAATACTGAATTCCATAGAGACAAGCAATTTGCCTCCCATAATTTTTTCCCATTTATTTCTGCTTTGCAAAAGGAGCTGTTACTTGATTTAATGTTGAAAGCTGTCTCTAAAAACTAACAAACAGGGGCTGGGGATATGGCATAGTGGCAAGAGTGCTTGCCTCGTATACATGAGGCCCTGGGTTCAATTCCCCAGCAACACATATACAGAAAATGGACAGAAGGGGCGCTGTGGCTCAAATGGCAGAGTGCTAGCCTTCAGCAAAAAGAAGCCAGGGACAGTGCTCAGGCCCTGAGTCCAAGCCCCAGGGGAAAAAAAAAAAAAAGAAAGAAAAAAAACTCACAAACAATTCTGTCACTGAAGTAAAATCATAATGTGTTCAAAGTTGGTGCAAGGCTAAGATATTTTTTAGATCACATTATAAGCCAAGGTTTTCCTATATTTGAAGCATCTAATTGGAGGTTTCTTTGTTTTTATTTTGTTTTTTTTTTTTCCAGTCCTGGGGCTTGGACTTAGGGCCTGAGCACTGTCCCTGGCTTCTTTTTGCTCAAGGCTAGCACTCTGCCACTTGAACCACAGCACCACTTCTGGCCATTTTCTGTATATGTGGTACTGGGGAATTGAACCCAGGGCCTCATGTATACGAGGCAAGCACTCTTGCTACTAGGCCATATCCCCAGCCCCGCAGATGAATTTTTAAGTAATGAGGAATTAGTATATATTCTCTGGTGCGTGTGTGTGTGTGTGTGTGTGTGTGTGTATAAAACTGAGTATCTTTGGGAGCTTCTAGGAAAGAAGAGGGCATTAGATGGGAAAGACATAGAAAGAGAAGAGGGAAGAAAGAGAAAGTCAGGGAGGGCAAGTGTGTGATGAGATGAACATCCACAGGAGGAACTGCTGCATCTGTAAACCTCTGACTCTAGATGTGGCAGGAGGTCAGACAGTACCACAACACATCCATGACCTTCATGTTTGAATGACTCTGAGACACACACAGGAGATTCCTGTAATAGAATCTTTAACAAGAAAAAAAAAAAAAAGGAGTGTAATAGTTAGAATGAGTAGAAGATATCTCAGCTTCACGATGCTCCTCAGCTATCAGCTTTATCCTTGCTGTGGAGACCTGGGCAGGACAAACATCCACAAGCAGGCAAGTTCAGAGCTATAAACTCCTAAGATCAGGTACTCACTTCTCTCAGGTACATAGATGAAAGGAATCATCTAGGTTGGATGAGAGTTACATTTTAGATATGTCTTGAAAAGCAGTTGATTGCCTATAAATAGGTCTGATAATAGACTCAACTTAAAAGTTGAATCAGAGACCAGGAGTGAAGAGTTCCCACATTAGTTCCACAAAAATAACCTAAACAGCCGATGAAAAACTGAAGATGAAAATCGAGAGCCTTGAGGAATCCCTATCGACAGTCATGGCTGGAATGGTAAGAAGGGAGGAGATGTGCTTGTATGTGGCAGTTCTGGTGGGAGTTGACTCCTGCGGGCGATGGTGGGACACCCGGTGGACATACCCTGAGTCTGTCCTTTCTCCTGTTTTTTTTTTTGGCCAGTCCTGGACCTTGGACTCAGGGCCTGAGCACTGTCACTGGCTTCCTTTTTGCTCAAGCCTAGCACTCTGCCACTTGAGCCACAGCGCCACTTCTTGCCATTTTCTGTATATGTGGTGCTGGGGAATTGAACCCAGGGCCTCATGTATACGAGGCAAGCTCTCTCGCCACTAGGCCATATCCCCAGCCCTTTTCTCCTGTTTAACCACTTTACCATCAGACATTTTATTGACTGCCATCCTGATCTCGAGAAGCTTGGCCAATTACTAGGAGAAAGTGAAATAACAAGACTACTATGTCAGGACACAAGAAACAGGACAGTGTCTTCATGATGCATGGTGAAATCTCCAATAGACACCAGATCTGCGGGTGCCTTGACTGTTGACTTCCCTGTATACAAAACGAGGATAAATAAAATGGTAGTTTATGTTTGTTTTTTTTTGTTTTGTTTTGTTTTTGGCCAGTCCTGGGGCTTGGACTCAGGGCCTGAGCACTGTCCCTGGCTTCTTTTTGCTCAAGGCTAGCACTCTTCCACTTCAGCCACAGCGCCACTTCTGGCCATTTTCTGTATATATGGTGCTGGGGAATTGAACCCAGGGCCTCATGTATACAAGGAAAGCACTCTTGCCACTAGGCCATATCCCCAGCCCAGTTTATGCTTTTTGTATTACATCCCAAAACAAATTAAGATACAATCCTACCTGAGAAACAATTGCTTTCCAAAGTGAAATGGCAAGAGATGAATTGGGCTGGGCACTGGTGGCTGACACCTATCATTCTAGCTGAGATCTGAGGATAACAGTTCAAAGCCAGCCGGGGAAGGAATGTCTGTGAGACTCTTTTCTCCAATTAACCACAAGGGAAAAAAACAAAACAAAACAGAAGTGGCACTGTGGTTCAAGTGGTAGAGCACGAGCCTTGAACTAAAGAGCTTAGGGACAGTACCCAGGCCCAGAGTTCAAGCCCCATGACCCCCTCCCCCCTAAAAAAACCCCACAAAACAAAGAAATTGGGACACATAAAAGATAAACAATGTTAAAACTGAGAGATCAAGTTTGAGTTCTCTGACTGACCATGTTGACCTTTATTTTGAGAAGTGACAAAATATTCCTTCAAATGAAACACAATCATTTGTTTACATTCAGTGACAAGTATTTTAAATTGCTACCCAGCCATTTTCTTGAAAAGAAAGAGGAGAAATGTAAAATCAGTGTCACAGACATTAGCTGAGTGCATGGGGTTGTTCATCAGACATACTATGAATAGTTGAATCATTAATTGGCCTTATATTACTGTAAGAGAAGTCAAGTGGATTAAAGGAATTTTCTGCGTCCTGTATCATTTTAACTCCAGTGACATAGAGGTGATGCCACTGGTGTCTCTATCTCCAATCTATAAAAATTGGTACATGCGGATAGATACAGAGAAAATGACAGTAGTGTGCACATCATTCTTTGGTTCTCACTATAGTTCTAAGTACATAGCAACCTCCTCGGTCTCAATGTCTTTCAATAGAAAGGGAGATAATAATACCTACCCTCATAGACAACCTTGAGACATACGAGAAAAGTATTACAAAAGAATAAATTATAAAACGCTCTGCAAATATACATCAGTCCCTGACTGAATTGCCAGTAGGTATTTATTCATGTCTTGATTTTTGAAGGGATCATCATAAAACCAAAAGTAGACAAAGAAACAAACACAAGCAGAGAATGAAATGAGGTCGATCCAGAAACTCCACGTGTGATCTGGGAAGCAGATCTCGTGTCTTCTCTTGTTCTGCCTTGGGGATCTGTCCACCCCCAGCTCTTGAGCCAGAAGAGGGACAGCCTCCTCCATCGGCCACAGAAAATGTTCAACTTGCAATTTCCAGCCACTGTCTCGTCCTCCATGCGCAACTACCTGCATTTACCCCGACTGAGTCTTCAAGTCTCTCAGACAACGAACTCACCTGAGCCAAGAAGCAGCAGCTAAGGTACCTTTGCGGGCAGTCTGTTGGGGAGGCGGAACGTGTGGAAGTCCAAAACAATGGAGAGAGCTTGGATGTGCAAGTAGGTTCAAGAACCAATCTAGACTTTTCTTCTCTGTTTGGGATTAGCTTATGTTGATTGTACAAAGTAATTCATGCACATGTATGAAACTAGAATAACGAAACCCATTAAATTATTACATTGTTTTAAGAGGGTGGTGAGGGGAGAAAATAATAGTAGGGTTGAATTTGATGTAACAAGGTATATACATGCATAGAAATATCATAGTAGTCCAGAGTTGTCTTTTTAAAAAAATATTGCCTTGTCTTTGCACTATGCATTTGGTTAGAATTATAAGCAAGAGTCACAATTTCTGCTATTTCATTCTTGCATAGGCCAAAAGTCTATGTGTCAGTTAGACAAGCTACAGGACTACTAAAATACCTACTAGACATGATGGAATGCTTGCTAGACAAAAATAAGAGGTTTATCAGGTAACCTTGAGAAGATTCTTGCAACATCATTAACAATTTTAGACTCAATTCCTGTTTGGACCTAGTAATACGCACATTCTCAGTAAATCGTTTGTCACAACTTGCTTATTTGTCCCAAGGACATTCTCTAATACTCTTCTACATTTAAAATTTGTTTACTAGTCAAAATAAGTGGCCTATGACATTCAGGTTATAAAAACACCTACCAATAAGGGTCTGTTGAAGGTTAAATGACAAGGTGCACATTACAGATACAAGAGTACCTGGAACAATGATGGAAATTTATTAGGAGTATTTGTAATATTACCAAGAAGATTTGCAGTTACCCAAGAATATTTGCTTCCATTCTGTCTACCAAGTGCTCTCCTCCTGTAAAAGAGATCTCTACAAAGTAACGTTTGTGGCTATATTGGGCCAGGGTGGCCGACGCCTGTAATCCCAGCTACTAGGCAGGCTGAGTTCAGAGGACCAACCAGGGGAAGAAAGTAGGTGAAACTCTTATCTTCAATTAATCACAGAAAGAGCCAGAAGTGGAGCTGTGTCTCCAGTGGTAGGGTGCTATCCTTGAACAAATAAAGGAGCCCAGGGACAGCACCCAGGCCCAGAGTTTAAACTCCAAGACTGGCACAAAAGCAGGGTGCGAAGGGGGGGAGGTAGGCTGTAGCTACTCATTATGAATCATTTTTCTGTAATAATGAGTTCCTTGAACTATTTTCATGCCTTCAGAGGATTCTGTCTGAATCATAGGCAAGCAGCCCTGATGGGCCTCATCAGATTGAGGCTGTAAGAATCAGATATGCTTGCATGTCCTGCGGCCACTCTGATTAGCTGGCACACAGGTAGCCTGAAGCTCTGGGCTGTAAGCGAATGGGGAAATGGAATGAGGAAAGCCAATGGAGTCCAGTCCCGATGGCCAGGATTATGTTCCCACGACAAAGATATTTCTATGTAAATGGAAAGTTCCAAATATGCTTCCGCCAGCGAGGGGAAGAGAAGACGGCTGTTAGTGGGCTTTGTTTCAGTCCATTTTTGTTTCCATTACTGCTTTTCTTCTTTGGCTCATGAGACATACATACCGTGGGCAGAGTTCCCAAGAAGAAAATACATTTAGCCAATGGAACTCACCTCCTGGAAATGACTGGGAATACTCAAGGCAGGCTTCACATCCTAAAAGTTAGAGCACAGCAGATTTTAGGAAAGAATACCAATGCAAGAAAATGGCATACGAACAATATTAGAGGCTGCATATGACAAAGACTCAGTCTTAATTCTGTTTCTCAAGGTCAGCTCTCTTGGCAATTTGTAAGAACAAGTTACAAACAAAAGGAAAGAAAAAAAATACCATATACAATTGTTGTCTCTTAGAAAATGTCACTCCAGGTCTGAGGAATTCTCAGAAACACTGTCTGGCTGACCAGTACTGCTAATTTCAGGGTGATGAATAGAAGAACCATGGGCACTATGACCTGACCCCATCAGAGCCCCATCCACTCTCATTTACCTGACGGCATATGAGCCAAAATGAAGAACAGAGAGAGGATTAGACACAGCATCATCCTGCTTGTGACCATATTTGAAGGGAGACTCTTGAAAACAGATGCAACACTTGTTTAGAAGACACAAGAGGCTCATTTATATTAGAGAGTAATGAGGTATGCTCTTGGTCCATGGAGTGAATCAATAAAACATTATTACACACTCCATTTCCCAGGATCAAGGACGGCTATCACTGATAATATCCTTGGCATCCATAAAGGCTTGTATTCTGGAGTGTCTGTCTGGCAGTCTACTGCTATGAAGCCTGGTCTAGGAATGGGTGAACTCGGGGGGAATGCACGGTTCTGACACAGTCATTGATATAGAGGAGTACTTCCTGTGATCTTTTCCAGGGTCAGTTTTCTAGGAGAGAAAACAAGGACCACTGTGGATGTGCATCTAGTGTTATTCTTATGTACAAAATAGTTTGCAGGTTGTGTTAGGCCGCAAGGACTCAGCAGATGTGAACGCTGACCTTGCTCACTTTTTCCTTATTATTATAAATATTTCAGGGGAAATAAAGGAGGAACAGTCAGTGTGCCAAATTGGCTCTGAATTTCTATGTGCGTGAGATACAATATCACAGATAAAGTTACAATTACAGCCTCCTTTACAAAATGCAGTTAGGAAGTTACAGAGACTTACCCAGTTGAGGACTTTGGAGAGATGGCTGAAACTGTTCAAGTCTCAGTTTTCTTCATCCTTAAACGCAAGATATAATATTGGGCATCTGCTTTGCCATGCACTTGAGTTGGTTCATAAGGTGAAACCTCAGTGGAGTGCCTGGCTGCTGTCACGGGTATGACACCCCCAACTCTCTATTCTTTTGTCGAACTTTTCTGTAAACGTTTCCAAGCTCATTAATTCATAGTGAGCGCCTTCTTCCTCAAACAGATATTTGTGCTGATATTTTTCCTGTTTTCCCCCCTGTCATTTGCAAATATTTCAGCTTCAGTAGTTAACACATGTGCTCTTGGAGAATGGAGGAATTGAAATGAAGGATTTTGAGTCTTTATATATATGGTTTTTAAGCAGCTGGGATCAGGCCCAGTTTCGTGGGTCTGTGACAGATTCTCAGTCACTGGCCCACCCTCCAGTGAGCTCAAATCTCTTTAATGGATGTACTGGAATGCTTAATTGTTTTATTTGGAGCATGAGCTTCATGGTGAGTGTTGGGTGAGACAGTGAAGTTCACACAGAGCATGGCAGTTGGGATTCTGCACCCTGGGTGTCTCAGATAAGGCACCTCGGTGGCTGGTGGCAGGCTGCCTGCCAGGAGCAGACGTCCCCTCCAGTCCAGATTCAGTGCCTCATGCATCCCAGACCGTGGCAGCTGCAGTCCTGCCCATCTCCTTGTCACAAGGGAGGGACGATGGCTTCCTCAGGCCTGGGCCTGGGCATTGGGTCCAGTGGCTGGCTGGAAGAAGCAAGGGCAATGAACGGGCAACAGTGAATGTACACGTGGGGGTCCCTGAAGGCCACCACGGGGGTCTTCAATTGCCTCCAGTAGGCCTCTGTATCCTAGGGAGTGGGACAGTGAGTGACAACAACAACAAAGACCAGGTCAAAAGGTAGAAGACAATTTCAGCTATTCGATGGCACCCTTTTCCTGTCACTTTGCATGTTTCTGAGATGACGGTTCATCTGCAGACATGCAAGGCCTACCTTCTCACAAGGAGTCACAGGCCTCTTTGCAACGTTCCTGGGTCCACGTGGCCCTGGGTTGGACCCTGACGGTGTTTACTTCTTTAGCCTTCTGCTCCCTGGGTCAGGACTCAAGTCGTCCCATCTCTGTACTAAGTGTAATCCGACTTGAATAGGCATGTGTTCGGTGACTTAGAGCCGGCTTTGAGTTTACAGGAGAAGCTGCTTGAAAACAGGAACTAACGTGGAATTTCCGTTGACTTAACTGTCATGCTTCCCACCACAGGACTTCCTTAGGTTTGTAACTTAAAACTTCCAGCAAATTAGACTTGCCGTTCACAACAACAAAAATAAGATATTAAGAAAAATTAAAATGAGATAATGTGTGAGGAAAGATGTCTCAAAATTGACATTTTTTAGGAATCTCTTTTTAAGTGAGAATCAAGAGTATTTGTACTTTCAATCTATTATTTTCAATGAAGTTATTCAAACTATAAAATGAATGTTTACAAAAAATGCCCAACACATAGCATGATCCTGGAGGCAGAGAATAAACAGGGATACTGTTTAATAATTCCTTAAATGAAAGGTTGCTGGAATAATTTTGGAGACACTGGAAATGACAGAAACAGTATAACATTTTCCTATATTCTTCCACATGCTCTCTCTGCCTTACATTTACACCCATGTAGCCATGATGCTTTGAGAAAAGCCACGTCATGTTCATTGGTGCATTACTGCTAAATGAATTCAAGCCTAATCATGGAGTCCCATGACTGTACTGGGGTTTGGGTTCAGAAGAGGTAAACCAGAGCTGAAATGTTCCCATCTTGTCTATCATTCCCTCTGGGCACCTGAGCAGCCTGGACCTGCCCCAGGTCCACGCTCTTATTCTGGGCTTGGGTTGTGGGGTTCAGTGATCACTGCCCTTTCACTACTGGCACTGGGGATTGGGCTTCTGTTTCCAGTCAGTTCTGAGGAGGAAGGTCACTTTCAGTTTCACTGAGGAGAACTCAACGCCATCTTTGTACACCACTTGAAATACTGTTGTTAAAAGCTCCTCTTTTTTAACCTACATGTATTTCTTTATCCACGCAATAGTGATATCATCAGTGTAAAGGGAAGAACCAGGTTGATGGTCTCAGATCACACCGGAAAACCTGGTTCGGAGGAAGAGCGATTAGTTGTTTGTTAGGACTTGCATTTATTTATTTATGTGACTGCATTTTAACAGTTGCGGTGTGGGTGTTCCCATAGATAGGAGGAGGAGCAAGAAAGAGGAAAGCTCACCTCCCTGTCTCCCATTTTCCAAGAGAAGCATATCTCATGCTTTGTTTCATAAAAGAGGGATTCAAGTGGATAATGTGGACCCTCGTACCTGATCTAGCACAGAATAAGAACAGAGCTCAGAGGGGCGGAGGGGACTGTGACGTCAGAGTGCTTTTTCTCCCGGCTTTTCCTGAGGGTTTCTAAGGATGTGCAAGGTCTACACGAATGTAATTGTTGAAGAACCCACAACGTGCACTCCAAATCTTACCAAATAGCCCAAATGCGAAAAACTGTCTAGGATTAAATCTCATGACAGGCGTCACCCTTTAGGGCAGCATGCAGCAAGGTCCAGAGGCTGTCACCATGAAGTCTGTGTTTTGGGGAAGCATTTGTTACACGGCCACTGCTCACAAGGATCCAATGTGATTGCAGGAGAGGAATAGAAAGGAACAACGCCACGCGCCTCCAATCATACAAAATAATATATGGATCAAAATGAACTCCAGGCAAAGAAAACAAGAGGACTGAGCACTGTCCCTGGCTTCTTCCTGCTCAAGGCTAGCACTCTGCCACCTGAGCCACAGTGCCCCTTCTGGCCGTTTTCCATATACATGGTGCTGGGGAATCCAACGTAGGGCTTCATGTCTGGGAGGCAAGCTCTCTTGCCCCTAGGCCATATCCCCAGCCCCATACTTAGGTATTTCTTAAGGATAAATATTTAGGTGTTTTTTGCCCCTTGGTGGTCATGGATCTAAAGCTCAGGGCCTGAGCACCGTCCCTGAGCTAAAGAGACCAAGGCCACTACCACTTTCAGCCACAGCTACTCTTCTGTGTTCTGGGGGTTAATTGGAGATGAGTCCCCAGAGATAATTGTGGTCTTGATTGTCCCTTCTTGTTCCCCTACATTGTTTGCGTTGCCTATGTGTAGCCACTTTTGTTAGGAGGGGCCCTAATCAATTTCACTGTTTCCTGTTATTACTAACTACTGGCACTGCTTCTGTAAATCAGCTGGCTTCCATGTGAAGCACCGTGTGTGGTTTTCCCTGTCTAAGCTCTGCTGAAAGAAGGCTGGCCTTGCACTCTGCTGCCTGCCCTGTGCACTGTGGTCATGAGATAGTAAAGGCTCCTCACCTTGCTTTTCTGAGTCGGTGGTAGTGTTCACGGGAATTGGGGACACATCAGTCTGGTCCTGAGTAGGAACAAGGGGGCCCGAGGGGAAGAGAGGAGCCAATGGGGAAAGGCTCTGGAGAGGGCAAGAGCAAGTAACAGGCTAGGCAGCTGAAAGAGGCTGTGTGAGAGAGAGGGCTGGAGGGGGAGGGGGAAGAAGAGGAGGGTGGCAGGGAGGAGGAGGAGCTTGGCGGGGTGGGTGATGTCTTCGCTGAGACGGGGACCTGAAGGAGGGAGAGGGATTTCAGCTATTACCCCACCCCACTCCGCATCCCCCCGCCCCCCTCATCACCCCCACCAACCCTCCAATGGTTAAGGTTGGTCTCCTCAGCCTGGTCTAGTGAGAGTCTAGCGGATCGGCAGGTACAAAGTATGGAGGAGAGCTAGGAGAGCAGAGCAATTCAGAGTGGGAAAGGAGAAGGGAACTAAGTTGGGGAGCCCATCTACTTGAGTGTAATTGGGCGGTCAGATCTGGCCTGTGCCATCATTAATAGTGGAGGGACTTGAGGCTGACTCCAGCTCAGATTAGAGCAGAAGCCAATTTCATCTCCACTAAGCTCTCCCCCCACGCATTCCAGGAAAGCTCCCCTTTATTATGATAAGTTATGTAAATTGACCCCTTGAGGCCTCGATTGTTCAAGGCCACCCACGTCCTCCCTAGGGTAGGCTTGTGCACCTGAAGTCAAATCCATGTGCCCTCCCAAGTGCGTGTATCCACCTGACATCAAATCTGTGCACCAGTATGAAGTACAATGGGGGTTTTCTAAAATGATTCGCCCCCACCCAAGGGAGAGGATTCCTGGTTCCCCCAAGAGTCTACTGAAGTAGAGTGGGGGTTCGCTACAATGAAACGGGGTTCCCACCAAGGGAGGGGATTCCTGGTTCCCCCAAGAGTCTACCACACAGTCTCCAGCTACAAGGTGACAAAAAGACAGTTTTATTGGGGAAGTAAAAAGTGAATGAAAAGTGCACCCACTGTCCTTGGTCGCAGCCCAGACTCGGGAGCCGAAACTGCCAACCACGAGTGCAGGATCAGGGTCCAAACTCGGGAGCTGGAACCGCGCACACCTGTGCAGCCCAGACTCGGGAGCTGGGACCGCGTGTCCGTGTGGCCTTCCAGCCTGGTTATAAGGCAAACATCACAGACAAATTTGTCACATGCAGGTGACCAATGAAGATACAACACTTACAGAGCTTGCTAGGCCGCACACTGGTGGCCAATAGAGTTACAGATTGTCTCAAAATACCTATTTGAACTAAATTATCATTCTATGCCTGCTCATAGCAGGTTCCCTTGAAGCTCTCAGGCCTCAAGTGGTCAATTTACATAACTTATCAAAATAAAGAGGAGGACATTGGTTCCCTGGAAGCTCCCAGGCCTCAGGGAGTCAATCTACATAACTTAACATAGTAAAGGGGAGCTTCCCTGAATAGGGTGGGGGAGGGCTTAGTGGAGATGGAGTTGGCTTTTGCTCTTATCTGAGCTGGAGTCAACCTGAAGTCTTTCCACAGTTAATGATGGCCCTGGGCAGATCTGGCCTCCCTATTACATCCACCACATAGTCACCAGCTGCAAGATGACAAAAAGACAGATTTATTGGGGAAGTAAAAAGTGAACAAAAGGTCAACCGACCGGCCTTGGTCGCAGCCCAGACTCAGGAGCCAAAACTGCCGACCACGCGTGCAGTATCAGGACCCAGACTCGGGAGCTGGAGCCCCCCCACACGAGTGCAGCCCAGACTCAGGAGCTGGAACCACGCTCGCGTGACCTTCCAGCCTGGTTATAAGGCAAACATCACAGTCAAAATTGCCACACGCAGGTGGCCAATGAGGATACAACACATCCAGAGCATGTTAAGCCACACGCAAGTGGCCAATAGAGTTACAGTCTGTCTCATATTATCTATTTGGACCAACCTATCATTCTAGTTAGATTTGGCACATAGATTTGAAATCTGGTGTATACACCCACTCTGGAGGGCACATGGATTTGACATCAGGTGGACATGCTTACCCATGGGAGGGCACAGGTTCCCTTGAAGCTCCCAGGGCTCAGGTGGACAATTTACATAACTTATCATAATAAAGGGGAGCTTCCCTGGATGGGGTGGGGGAGAGTTTAGTGGAGTTGGCTTCTGCTCTAATCTGAGCTGGAGTCAGCCTGAAATCTCTCCACAGTTAATGATGGCACTGGCCAGATCTGACCTCCCTATTACACCAAGCACCTGCAAGACACGTGTGGGCCCTCAAGATGACGGGATCCAGTGTCCCTTGACGGAGACAACTGGACTCATTGTTCAGGAAATACCGAGGCCAGATTTGATGACATGAGCATATTGGAAGGTTGGCCGGGAAGGAAACCTACCACATGGTCCAGTAGAAATAAATTTGGTGGGGGTGGGGGAAGAGCAAACTGCCAGCCCACACAAGATGGAGGGATGGGGAGACAGAGGAGAAGGAAGCAGAGAAAAGAAAATAGAGCAAAAAGGAAACGGTAGTGGGGGAGGGGAGGGGATGGGAAGCTGGTGTTAGCTAGATTATATAGGGAAAGAGTGGAGATCTGGCCAGGTGGATTGGATGTGACCTCAGAGAAGGCAGAGGTAGCTGCTCCCAGGTGTCTCAGTTACCTAGGTAACTCAGGTCCTGGCGCAGAATTATACTGGTGGGGGCATCTGCATGGAGCCTCCCAGGGTGGACCTTACACATAGGAGCTTATGAGGCTTTAGGTCACAGAGTTTAGTGGCTCCAGGCTTGGGCCCCTCCTGTGGTGAGAGCCCAGAGCTGATGCCTCTGTGGGTGTCCTTTCAGGTCTTTGGTCAACTTGTTGAAAACAAGTAAAAGGCATAGGGAAGCCTCCTTTTTAGGGTCCCTAGAAACAGCAGGCTTAGACAAAGTAGTTGACCTAGGGAGGGACAAACCTGAGTGGAATAACAGGAGCCCCAAGCAGCTGGGCCTGGAGCTGCTGGAGCTTGCAAAAGAAAGGAAGGAGAGAGATCAAGCCTGATAGTTACCCAATTTGCATGTTTTAATGAAGTTAGCTGGGTCCTTAGTAAGTACCAGTTACACCCAGAACCAACAATTAAAGAGTATTTTTATTGCTTTAATGATTGCCTTATTGTTTGATTGCTTTATTCGCCAGAGTTTTACTGGAATTGCTATTTGTGATCACTAACTGCCACTTCCACCTCTGTCAGTCTGTTGCTATCACCTGTGTGTGGTACATGTGGCTGTGAACTTATGCTGAGCACATCTAAATGAGACTCCTAGCCCAATAAACTGAGTGCTGCTGGCTGTTGTTGTGGGTTCGAGGCCCACCTGGGTATTTGGTATATAGCATTGAAATTTTGAAAGTGCTTTTGAAATGATGTAAATGCCGATGAATGACCATCGACTGGCACTAGCTTTGAACAAATATGACTGGTATTTATAATGTAACCTGGCCTGAGCTCTATGTATCAAACTACTTTTGAACTTGTTTTCTTTGCTAGGTATTGTCCACATCTGTGAGCCTTCCTCTCCTCTTCCCCTCTTCCCCACCCTCCTGCAGAGTTGCATCCTATTTTATCACCTGATGGTCAAGAGATTTCCAGTAAAGGTCAAGACACCCTGACCTACATGTGACTGATTCCTATAGTTAGAATATAGGGGAAATTCCTGTGGTTTGGGGGCTTATAGGAAACCTTCTGAGATGGCTCAGGGCTCCATCTTGAGGTCCCAGCCTTGACCCTGCCTGTACTTTCTCTCTCAACAAAATTCTTTACATCCCCGATTGTCATCTGACTGAGTGGTCTCTTTGATCATCGATCCCTGAATGCCATAACACTATGGTAAGTATAGTAATACAATTTGATTGGACTCTACACTCTAAAAAACGTGGAGGCGTATCCCTGATCCTCCCAGGTAAAAGGCACCTGCATTCACAACCCAGGCCGCAGCTGGTTAAAACCAGGCTTGCTCAGTGAGTTTGCAGAGCAGGCTCCCAGAACCAGGCCTGGGTAAGTTACTAAAATCAAAACCACAAACTTGCAAAGCATGTCCTGAAACTTTTTGTTTTGGGCCACCTCCAACCCTACTTAAGACCCTTGAGCCCTGCCTGGAATTGTTTGCCAGGTCTCCTAACACTCCTCAGGTCACTGTGGTTCCAATGGCCCTCTTCAACTGTCCATTAATGTTTATCTGGTCTGTTGAGTTTGCTCTATTTATTCTAATATCCTCATGACACAGGTTTCCCAGCACAAGTTATAATAGAGGCACAGGCAATTATCTTCCGAATAGAAGTCCATGTGCCCTGGAAATGAGCCTGCCCTGGTGGTTGTAATTAAGATATCTCACCAGGCACTGTCTGCTCAGGACAACAATCCTAGCTACCAAGGGGCCGGATATTAGAGGATCAATTTCCTAAGCCAGCTCAGGCATGAACATCTCCCAGACTCTTACCTCCAATAAACTTCTTAGAAAAAAAAAAACAACAACAGAAATGACCCCTTGGCTCCAGTGGTAGAGGGCTATCCTTGGGAAAAAGACTCTCAGGATCAGATCCTAGGCCCTGCGTTCAGGACCCTTGCCAGGTTCACACACCAAATGTTCACACGTATCCTGGAAGAGGATTACTTGGGAAAACAACTCCTCCTTGTGGAACATGCATTCACTCTCAATGACAAACAACTGTTTTTAAATATATGGCAGGATGCATTGTCTCCTAAAATGGATGTCCACATATAATGGTCAACTATTTCAAGAAGAAGTCAGTTCTAGAGACCTGAGCTCAGGTAATAAAAATGTCACACTGAAGGTGATGAAGATCAAATGTAAACATAGCTGTTTACTTAACTACAGCAGGGCTGTCCACCCACCTTCCAATGCCCAGAGGGGAGACAATCCATCCTTTCAATTGCAGATGAAGGGGGTTGCATAGACCTAAAGGGGATATGTAAAGACATAGGGTTGTTTAGCACCAATGGGCACCACCTGAATCCCCAGAGTCTGGGGCTGGGACCTGAATTTCCTAGGACCAACCCCCCACCACACCAGTGGGCCAGTCTCTGCTTTTCAGAGGCCTGGCCTCTGGGGGCTGAAGGACAGCCCTTGGCCTGACAGTTCACCCAGTGCTCCACAGAGTTGTTGATTGGGTGGAGTACCACATGTGGGAGGAGCCAGGATTTCACTTTCCCTGGAGCTGGAAATCCTAGGCTGGAGGTGGCTGCTGGCTTCTTCCTCCCTCCATGCTTCCTTCAGCATAGCACTGGGACTGCCTGGGAGTGAAAGTCTAGTGGAGCACTGTCCTGGGATGATGGCGTCCCTGGTGAGTAGCAAAAGCCTTCCTTAAAGAAATGAGTTTGGCATTGGGTGTTTGTATCTTTTTTTCTTTTACTGTCAGTGGGAGGACTTGAACTCGGCCTCAGCACTGTCTCTGGCCTGTTTTGTTGCAGGCTAGCGCTGTACCACAGGGAGCCACAACTCCACTTCGAATATCCTGGTGGTTCATTAGAGATAAGACTCTTGAGAAGCTTCTGCCTGGGCTGCCATTGAGGCCCGATCCTCAGATTTCAGCTTCCTGAGCAGCCCAAATGGGCTCAGCTTACAGCCTAGAGCCAACAGTCTTCTCTGCGTTATCATATTAAGTACTAAGAAGACTTGTTCACCAGTTGGAATTCCAAGTACTGACTCTGAAGTGGTGGCCACTGATCAGAAAATTGTCCCGCTGCTAAATCATCCGAGTACTCTGGCCTGCAATTCACTGGTGTGTGGAAGGAGCACAGGGAATGTCTTCCTTTCCTTTTTGGTGGCCTCGTGGGAAGTGGCTTGTCACTCGTCACTGGTGAGGGTTTGTGAGGTTTCCTTTAAACATAGGGACTCTTCACTTAGGGTTGTTGACTGTGGAATAAGAATTTCTGGGCAAGGCAAGATGGTAAGCAAACATAGCAGAGCTTAATGGAGTAAGCAAAGTAGTAGACAAACAGAAGGGCAGTAGCACATACTAGCAGATTATGAATGCCACGCGAATATTCCTAACAGCCAAGGATCTGTTTCCCCGACTCTTCAGCTCAGCCCCACACTCTGTTAGAGTGCCCCTTCCCTTCTGACATCCCTTTGTGTGCTTGTCCATTTGCTTGCCTGTGCAATCAATAAAGCTCAGGCAAGTTCTTACCATGGTGACTTGTGCAGAAGTTCTCATTCTGTGATTGAAGTCACTTTTATAGGAAAACTTCACCCACCCTCCCCAATGTCCAGCGACTCATTCATTAATCATGCTGATGTGTGCAAATGACTTAGTGTGGTGCTAACCGTGGCGCCTAAAACTGAGTTCGCACCTGTTCCCACAGGCTAAGAGGCGGGACTTTCAGCGGTTCCCTGGGGAGAAACTAAAAATGGTAATCGCAGATTTGTAGTTACTAACTACTAATATTGCTTCTGTAAATGGCTTTGTGCCTAAGGACCTAGGAAAGACCATAAAATGCCCTCGGGCAGATGGTTTTCAGAAAAACGGTAAACAGCCATAAGAGTGACCAGCAGAGAAGAAAAACAAGTTTTACAATTACCAGAACTCCCCCACCCAGGTGTGGTTTCCTGTATCTAAAACCCTGCAGGGGTGCACTAACCCCCTTGCTACACCCTTAAGGCTTAACCAATCAGTTCTTTTTTTTTTTTTTTTTTGGCCAGTCCTGGGCCTTGGACTCAGGGCCTGAGCACTGTCCCTGGCTTCTTTTTGCTCAAGGCTTGCACTCTGCCACTTGAGCCAAAGCGCCATTTCTGGCCATTTTCTGTATATGTGGTGCTGGGGAATCGAACCCAGGGCTTCATGTATGGGAGGCAAGCTCTCTTGCCACTAGGCCATATTCCCAGCCCCTAACCAATCAGTTCTAAAGGTGTCTGTCCCTTGATCGGACCAATGACCATTTCCAGATTCCTTCCCTTCACCAAATGCGCCAAACATTATTTTATAATTTTCCCGAGGTGTGTATTGATTTGTTAAAAGATGCTATGGTGTATGCTAAGTCCTTTCCTCCCCAACAAAAAAAAATGTATAAAACAGCTGAAAGCCCTAGGCTCATGGCCTCTTAGCATCCGGTTGCCAAGTGCACGGAGGACCAAGCTCGAGCTTACAATAAATACTCCTTTTGCTTTTGCATATGTGTGGGTCTCTGGTGGTTCTTGTGGGTGTCTGGTGTTTGAGCATAACAGTGGTTCCTCTCCCCATGGCCCAGGTTGAACTGGGAGCTCGGGGCATTGCTGAGGGAAACTGAAAGCCTCAATGTAGCTCAGTCACAAGCAGTTGTTTGTTTGATCTAACTTTAAACCAGGTTGTAATGGGGGAAGGATCCGAGGGAGGGGGTCTCCCCACCCCTCGAAGAGTCCACCACTCAGAGACAGTCTACAGTAAAAAGATGGAGTTATTGGGGAAGTAAGGATAAACTGAGCAGCCAGGGCCACAGCCCAGGCGTGCTGGAACTGCTGCTTTATAGAGTTATCAAGGCCAAGGCCGCATGGACAAGCTTGCCGCAGGTACCTGGCCAATGAGGTCACAACACCTATAGAGTATGCTAAGCCACACGCAGGTGTCCAGTAGAGTTACAACCTGTTACATAGTATCTACTTGAACCAACCTTTCATCTAGTTAGAGCTGGCGGGTGGATTGGGGGGTGGTGGGGACAAAGGTTTCTATTGTTTACAGTAAGGGGGGAAAACTTCCCATTCTTCTGAGAAGTTGGGGCAGGGCCCTCAACTCTGAAGCTCAGGGCTGAGGGAGATAATGGAGATGGAGTCAGCTTCTGCCCTCTTTCACTGGCCAGATCTGACATCCAGGTCACCATCCTCCCTCACCATCTTGATGTTTAATGACAGGTTGTTACCCCTAGGAAACTTCATGAGCAGAATTCAGTCTGATGGGATACATGTAGAAGAAAATGGGAATAAATGTAGAATATAGGAAAAAATGAAAACATTAGGTAAAATTTTGAAAATTGGACAGACCCCAATAAAGAGGCTTCTTTTGTACTAGGGAGGTCGGATCTGGCTAGCGCCATCACTGGCCACACCGTGAATTGTACTATCTGCCATCTTGGCTTCATGGTGTGCCTGCGGGCCTATAGGTTACTGAACCTGTCAGTCAAGTGCCTGACTCTGGGAGCTTCCTGTGATCCAACCCCCGGACCTGATCTTATTTAGGGTCAGGCCAGCTCAGGTGCCATTGTTTGTGTCTCCATGTTTGCTTCCCCATGTCCTGTCTCCTGGCTGGTCTCCAGTCACCATGGCGTCCCACGTCAGCTCTCCATTGGAGCTGGATTGGTTTGCTGGTATGGTTTTTGTTCTTTTTTCCCCTCTCTGGCCTGTTTCCCGACCATGTTAAGGGTATGTGTGGGATGCAGGCCTTTCTAACCAGTGGCTGCCTGCAGACTGCTAGTGCTCTAATAAAAACTCCAGAACTCAATCCTTCAATATGTAGCTTCTAGGATAATTTACTATCATATAAAACACTTCCTACTTAGCAGAATGGAAAGAACAAGAAGAGAGACAGTGATGTATAATCCATGAGTTTGCGTAAGCACTGAGGATGACAAATGCCAACAGTAATGAATGGTGATCACTGGGCTCTCAGTGTCCCCCTGACTGGCCTTGCAGAAACTGCAGGTCTTAATGCCCTTGAACCTCATTCTGACCACCCCTGTCATGATCTGTGCCTAGAAATGACACCACGAAGAGCCCATGCTGGGTGGGAACTCCTTCATTCTAAAGAATGTAAGGATCTGCTCCAGCTGCTCCGGACTTTGAATAATACAGTGCTGGCTTTATGTTCTCAAGGAAGGAATGACTACTGTGTTGCTTGCTGCAGTTGCACAGGATATTAGGGCCCGGGCTGCTCTGCTTGCAATCCTAGCTACTCAGGAGCCTGAGATCTGAGGGTGGCACTTTTAAAGACAGCCTTGTGAGGCAACTGTGGAGACTCTTATTCAGTTGACCAGCAAAAAGCAGGTGTGACTCAAGTATTGGAGCACTAGCCTGGAACAGAAAAGCTCTGGTATAGTGTCAAGGCCCTGAGTTGAAGCCCCAGAACCAGCAAAAGAAAAAAAAAAGCATATAATATCATTGAAAGATTTTATTGAGTGATACTCTTAGGTATAGTTATGGAAACCATTCATTGCATCGAAGGTGCAAACAATGTTATGAATGGTTTTCTGAAGTTTTCATCTTTACTTTTTGACAGTGCTGGGGCTTGAACTTTGGGCCAAGGCACTGTCACTGAGGTTATGTGGCTCAAGGCTAAGGCTCTAGTGCTTGAGCCACAGTGCCACTCTTTTATCTTCTGTGCTGCTTACTGGAGATGTGAGTCTCTGAAACTCTCCTTCCCTGGCCTGGTTTGGAACAATGATCCCCAGATCTCTGTCTCCTTGCACCAGATGCAGGTGAGGGTTTGTGACATTTTCCTTTTAACATAGGGACTCCTCTCTTAGGGTCCTTAACTTCAATCCCAGAAAAAGAATTTCTGGACAATTCACAGTGATAAGGAAACTTGGCTGAGTTCTACTGAGGAAGTAAGCAAGCCAGTAGACAAAAAGCAGACAGAAATTCAGAAAGCAAGGGCACACTCTTAAAAGAGTGCAGGTCCTGTCTTGGAGAGACAGAGATAGGCATTTCTTTGGCTGTTGAGACTATTAATATGGTAAAGGCAGGGGGTGTGACTTCAACTGTATGCCAAGATAGGTGTTTTCTCTTTGCCCTAATCACCAACAGTTTGGGGCTGGTGTTATGTCTTGAGTTTCTGGGTGTTTGGGGCTCTCTTGGCAGGTGGAACCCATCCTGCCATGGAGCAGTTCCTTTTCCTTGAGATAAGGAAAGCCCCCTGTTGTCTACATTTTGATTGGGGGTTTCTTAAGTTTGTGGGGAGCGTTTACTTGGGAAGGCATACATCCTGCCAGACAAATGTTATTTCTTGGTTTGAGAAATGCATTTCTCGGGAAGGGATGCATCCTGTTGCGCCTCTGAAGCTGAGATAGTGATTGTATGTTTCTAAACACCACATTTCTGAGTAGCCTTCACCAGGCCTCATTCTTCTGAACTTATCCGGCCTCATTTCCCCATGAATAACTTTGGTCCCTTTATCTTAGGAGAAGTTGATGGACTAGTTTTAAGCTTGAGTTTTTTGATTCCTGGCAGCCTTTTACCCTACTTCCTTTGCTATAGTCGATCCTGCCTTATCCCTGAGTGGGTAAAATGAACCACCAGTGCCTGAGTGCTTCTAGTAACATTTAAGTCTTAGAATTGAGCATAAGTGACTCACAGCAGTAATTCTATCTACTCAGCAGGCTGAGACCTGAAGATCTCAGTTCAAAGCCAGCTTGGGCAGGAAAACCCATGACATTGATTTCTCCACTAAATTACGAAGACGAAGAAGGAAGGAGAAAGAGAGGGAGAAGGAAAAGGAAGGGGAGGAGAGGGATGGAGAAAGAGAAGGAGGGGGAGGAGAGGGAAGAGAGGGAGGGGTGGGTGAGAGAAGGAGAAGAAGAGAAATGGGGAAATGAATGTATAGCTCTGTTGGGAGAACACTCGGGTTTAGCACAGGAAACTCTGATACAGTATGTAGGTCATGTGGTCAAAGCCCAATGCCTGCACAAACATTCTTCTAAAGGAGTCATAACCACGTGGCCCCAAAGGCTGAGGACTGGCCAGTGCTGCTCAAAGCCCTGCAGAGATATCCCCCAGACTCTTTTTTTTTTTTTTTTTTTTTGGCCAGTCCTGGGCCTTGGACTCCGGGCCTGAGCACTGTCCCTGGCTTCTTCCCGCTCAAGGCTAGCACTCCGCCACTTGAGCCACAGCGCCGCTTCTGGCCGTTTTCTGTATATGTGGTGCTGGGGAATCGAACCTAGGGCCTCGTGTATCCGAGGCAGGCACTCTTGCCACTAGGCTATATCCCCAGCCCCCCCCAGACTCTTATCTCTCATCAACCACCAAGAAAAGCTGTAAGGGAAGCTGAGGCTCTATCTAGGGGTAGAGCACAAACTAGCCTTGAGCAACCATGCTCAGGGTCAGCAGCCAAGACCCGAGTTCCAGTCCTAGGAGAGGAAGGTGTTCCATGTGGAATGTGGGTTACTCCATATCGTCTCTTCCACATGCCATGCAGTATTCTGGGGTGCGCCTTTCTCATCTGCCCCCTTCACACCTCTGTACAGTGTGGCCATCGCTGAGGCCACTCACTCCAAGGGGGCCCCATTATTGCCCTGAAGAAACGTTGATTTCTTTTTTTTTTGGCCAGTCCTGATCCTTGAACTCAGGGCCTGAGCCTTGAACTCAGGGCCTGAGCACTGTCCCTGGCCTCTTTTGCCTGAAGGCTAGCACTGATCCACTTTAGCCACCATGCCACTTCTGGCCTTTTCTATATATGTGGTGCTTGGGAATCGAACCCAGGGCTTCAGGTAAAGGAAGCAAGAATTCTTGCCATTAGGCCAGAGAACCATTGGTTTCTGTGCATACCCGAGTCTCCCCTCTACCTACATCAGTTGGCGTCATCTCAAGGCTTGTCTGTTGAACTTGTCCCTGTTGCCCTGTCCAATGGGAACTGTCTTGGGTGTTGTAGGAACCTCTGAACATTGAAGATGTAACTGTGAACTTCACCCCCAAAGAGTGGGACATGATGAACGCAGGACAGAGGAAGCTGTGGAGAGATGTGATGTCAGAGGTTGCCTGTCTGCTGGAGTCCATCGGTGAGTACTGGGACCTGTCTAGTGTGCATATATACTTATCAATGTGAGTGTATAAAATTAAGCACATATATACGTACATATACATCCACTCAGCTTCTTTCCACTGGAATTTCTACGTGAATTCAGTCTGTCAGAATATACTTTTGACGGTAGCTTGTATTTTGTTAAGGCAGAAATAGAAAATGAGGGATTACTTCTGAATCCACCCCTAGACCATATATTGTATTTTCCCATTGCTTGTTTACATGGAGTTACATGAACAGCATCTTAATCTAATTTGGAGCCACTGTGGGATTCCTAAGATTCAGTTGTATTATCTAGATTATAGTTATATTTCCTTCTCTTAGCTACTCTCTTTGCAATTACAATCGTAGCTACACAGGAAAGCTGAAATCTGAGGATGGTGGTTTGATGCCATCCAAACAGGAGAACTCTGGGAGACTCTCTTACTCAGCACAAAAAAGCAGAAAGTGGGGCTGTGGCTCAAGTGGTGAAGCACTAGCCTTCAGGCAGAAATCTCAGCAACAGCACACAAGTCCTGATTTGAAGCATCAGTGATGACAGAAATTATTGATGATTGTGAATATGACAGGAGGTGCTTTTCCTAAGAATTGTTTCCTTTCCTTTGATTCATTGAATGACTACACAAATGCAGATTAAGATGCTTTTAAAAAATTTCCTCCCGGGGGCTGGGGATATAGCCTAGTGGCAAGAGTGCCTGCCTCGGATACATGAGGCCCTAAGTTCGATTCCCCAGCACCACATATACAGAAAACAGCCAGGAGCGGCGCTGTGGCTCAAGTGGCAGAGTGCTAGCCTTGAGCGGGAAGAAGCCAGGGACAGTGCTCAGGCCCTGAGTCCAAGGCCCAGGACTGGCCAAAAAAAAAAGAAAATCTCCTCCCGGTTTCATGCAAGGTATGCTTTTAAACATTTCTTACAGGCATTTTCATTCCACATGGCAAAGATGGCCGTCTTTACATACAGCAAGTCAGCGGTAAGGTCCATGGGACCCCATCAGTGGTAAGTTACACGGATGTGACTCCTGTCATGACCAGTGAAGACCTGGCAGTGGAAAGAGTAGCGGGAAAAGCAAGTGCCTGCCTCATTCTTAGCTGAGGAAATTTCTTGGTTGAACACTCCACATAGTTTGAATTTTGTAAGGACAATAACAGGATTTCAAAACCTTCATCTCAGGGTCTGAGAATGTGGCTTCATGGTAGAGTGCTTGCCTAGCATATGTGAAGCCCTGGCTTTGATTTCTCAGTACTATATGAACAGAAAAAGCCAGGAGTGGTGCTGTGGTTCAAGTAGTAGAGCACTAGCCTTCAGTAAAGAGAAGCTCAGTGACAGTGCCCAGGCCCAGAGTTCAAGCCCCAGGATTAGCAAAAACAAAAATAAAAACAAACTTAAACTCAGATTTGCAAGACAAAATAGTCTGAAGCCCAAATCTTACCTATCTATGTGTCTCTCTATTTCTCTCTCTTCAACTATGTGTATACTCTCTCTTTTTGTCTCTCTCTTTTTCTCAATCTCGCTGTCTGTCTGTCTATCTGTCTGTCTGTCTCTCTCTCTCCCTCACACACACACACATACACACATGCCTATCTGGAAATTAACTTGATTCTTATGTTTTTGACATCTTACGTGGAGTATGTCTTTGGCACTTTCAAGCTGGGGATATAGAAGAAAAAAATAAGTTGATTGTTGTTTTTGTTTGTCCTGAGGCTCAAACTCTGGGCCTTGGTACAGTCCCACTCCTTTGTTGCTGAAGGCTAGCACCCTCCCACTTCAAGTACAGCACTGCTCCCAGCTTTTTGTGAATGGATTATAGGAGGTAAGAGTCTCATGGACTTTCCTGAACTTGCTGACTTTGAACCATGATTCTCAGATCTCATCCATGTGGGTAGCTAGAATTACAGGCGTGAGCTATCAGTGCCAAGTTATAATATGTTTTATGTCTAGGCTAAGTAGTCTAGCATTCTTATGTAGAGAAAAGGCCATAGAGATGAATGTGAACAACTGATAATCATGTTTCATCATCTTCCCACAGCAGAAATCTCTTTATCTGCAAGACTCACTTGACAGGAATGACTCAACAGAAACGAAGACTCACAGCTATTCATTGACACAGAGTTTGCTAAAGGATGCAGAAGCCATCTCCTGTGTTAGCCTACACCGGGGAGAGAACCACCATGAATATTCACGTACTCCTGAGCACATGGAACACAAAGAAATTGATCATCTAAATGGCAATGGCATTATAAAGAATTCGTTAGATATTACACAATGCAGTAAGTCTTTCAAGGAAAACAGACAGTGTGACTGTGGTCTGTGTACTAAAGTCTTTGTTGAGAGCAATGAATGCTGTAAACACAATGTAACTCACACTGGAGGGAAATCACATGGTTGTAGATTGTGTAGGACAGCCTTTGTTCCTTCAAAGTTCAGTCACCATAGGACTGCACATGATGGAGACAAAGCCTGTGAGGATAGTGACCTGGGGCATGTAGTCAGTAAACCCAAGGAGGTCAGTTGGCAGGATGGAGGAGACACTAGCCAGGAAGTTGATGACAGCCACCAGTGTACTGCCCCCTCCATTCAGCCAAGTCACTTCCGGCAGCAGGAGGACATGCCCACTGGAGGAGGGGCAGATGAAGGTCCCCTCTGTGTGTGGGAAGCGGTCACTCAGCGGTGTCATTCTGGAAGTCAGGAAGGAGCACATGCCAGAGAGAAAGCACAGGCATGCCCTCCCGGTGGGCAAGCCTCCCAAAGGCCCAGTGACCTTAAGACACATAACAGAAAACACACTGACGAGAAACCGCATGAGTGTCTCGTCTGTGGGAAAGCCTTCAAATGGGCCTGGTATGTTAAGAAACATAGCTTAGTGCATACTGGAGAGAAACCCTATGAATGTCGCACCTGTAGGAAAGCCTTCACTCAGCCATCTCACCGTGCCATACACGAGAGAATACACACTGGGGAGAAGCCCTATGAATGTCGTACCTGTGGGAGATCCTTCATTCAGCTATTTCACCGTGCCAGACACGAGAGAACACACACTGGAGAGAAGCCCTATGAATGTCACACCTGTGGGAAAGCCTTCCCTGATCCATCTTCTCGTTCCTCACATGAGAGAATACACACTGGAGAGAAGCCCTATGAATGTCGTACCTGTGGGAGAGCCTTCAATCAGCCATCTCACCGTGCCAGACACGAGAGAACACACACTGGAGAGAAGCCCTATGAATGTCACACCTGTGGGAAAGCCTTCCGTGATCGGTCTTCTCGTTCCTCACATGAGAGAATACACACTGGAGAGAAGCCCTATGAATGTCGCACCTGTGGAGAAGCCTTCACTTACTCATCTCACCGTGCCAGACACGAGAGAACACACACTGGAGAGAAGCCCTATGAATGTGGCACCTGTGGGAAAGCCTTCACTGTGCAATATTCTCGTGCCACACATGAGAGAATACACACTGGAGAGAAGCCCTATGAATGTCGCACCTGTGGAGAAGCCTTCATTTACTCATCTCAACGGGCCACACACGAGAGAAGACACACTGGAGAGAAGCCCTATGAATGTCGCACCTGTGGGAAAGCCTTCACTCAGCCATCTTCTCGTGCCTCACATGAGAGAATACACACTGGAGAGAAGCCCTATGAGTGTCACTACTGTGGGAAAGCTTTCTGTTTAGCCTCCAGTCTTTTTCACCATATGAAAGTACATACTAGAGAAAAAAATGATGCGTGTCATCAGGGAAGGAAATCATTCAGTATCTCATTTAAACCTTGCCAGGAGAAGAAATGAGAGCAATCACAGAAATGCAACCTGTGTGTGGAAGTATTTTGTACACCTTTTAACCTTACAAACTAAGAGCAATCCTCCCGGAGGGAGAAATCAGGAATCTCATCTGTATGGGCAAGTCTTCAGTCAATCAACTCATCTAAGACAACACCAGAGGACATACACTAGACAGAAACCACCAACAGAAACCATCTTTGTGAGAGGCTTTAGGCCTGACTATCAGTGGGCGAGAAAGACTATGAACATCACAGCTCTGGAAAAGCCTTCAGTCATCATGGAGGGTTGGCTCCCTCAAAGAACAAACGGCAGAGAGAAACCGTGGGTGCCATTTGGGGGAAAGCTGTGAACTGATCTCCTCAAATACAGAATCAAATGATGCACACTGATGAAAATCCATGAGAACATTTTTCATGTGAGAAATCCTTCTGTCTATAGTCAGCCCTTCAATGTCATGTGGGAATATAAAAAGGAAAGAATATAGCTGTGTGGGGTACTATATCTTGCTCGTATATTATGCACACAAGAACTATGACTATGACTCAATCTTTAGTGTAAATTTTAATATGATGAACTAGAACCAGAAAGGCTAACTAGAGACCCAAACTCAGTTTGGCTAGTCAGTCCCTATACACAAACACATTTAAAGATGTATGTGTGTAATCTGCTTGGATTCTAGCGAATGTAGGAGTCTGTAGTTACAACGTTAGTTTCAATTACCCTAAGGGCCTTAGCAGGAAGGAAACTCCTCATCCATACTTAATGGAAAAATCTTGTGTTTTGGTTCTTTGTTGGTCTTCTGGCTTGAACTTGGTGTGAGGGCTGTCAACTATCCTTTAGCTCTTTTTTTCTCTAGACTAGCACTCTACCACTTTGAGCCACAGCCTCAATTCCAGCTTTCTAGGTTGACTCGAGAACTTACCTGGCCCAGCTGGCTTTCAATTTTGATCCTTATGTAATCAGCCTCGTGAGTTGCTAGGATTACAGGCATGAGCCACCAGCACTGGAATACAATGTATTTCTAAGTAATAGGAGAGCACGTCACTTGACATACCTCATTTGTCTTTAATTTTGTGAACAAATATTCATCTAAGCTTCAGGTATGGCATGCAAAACACCCTCTAGCGACAACTTCTAAAAACTCTTAAGTATTCCAACTAAAAGAATGATGAACTTTACTGAAAACCCCCAAATACAACAAGTGTTTCAACAGTCAAAAAAAAGAATGATGAACTTTTATAATTGATAATTTTTTTATTTAACAGCTAAGTTTGTGGTAAATGCAATGTTCCCTATTGTATAAGATGTTTAGTGTCATGAGTGATGAAAATCTCTGAGTGAATAACGATGTATTTTTCAACAGTAAGATTCACTGAGAAAGCTTGATCTTAAAAAGAAAGTGGAGTCATTTCTGATTTACTGGATGTCAAAGTATCTTTAAACAATATATAAGTATGTATGAATATATATGTACAATAGTGAGATTGCATAAAATTAATAAGAGGAATCATCACGTGTAGATTTGGATGACATGCAATCCAAAGTAAAGGTCCATCAGACAGAACCTAATTTGCAGATAGAATTAGGAATACAGATTTCAAATAATTGAGAGACTAGTTTGAGAAGATCTGACATTTATTTTGTTCTACTTTTTTTTTTTATGGCCAGTCCTCGGGCTTGGACTCAGGGCCTGAGCACTCTCCCTGGCTTCTTTTTGCTCAAGGGTAGCACTCTGCCGCTTGAGCCTCAGCACCACTTCTGGCCATTTTCTGTATATGTGGTGCTGGGGAATTGAACCCAGGGCCTCATGTATATGAGGCAGGCACTCTTGCCACTAGGCCATATCCCCAGCCCTTGTTCTACTTTCTATCATGAAGTTTTAACCAGAACATTGGATCTGAACTCCTTGATAGGTAAGAAGATATTGAGCCCATACTTTGGGCCATCCCTTCCTTCAATATTTTTTCCACTGAGATAATTTCCAACTTCTTCACGTCAGCAGAAATCCCCAAGTGTGCTGAGAAACACAGCACAGGGTTTTGTCTCCTTCCCAAGTGTCTAGGAATCGCATGATTTTGTCAAAGGTGAGTGCCTGGGTATGCAGCCTAAGGCATTTGGGGCTCCTCCGTCCTCCTCAGTAGTTGGGTGTTACCATGTCTTTTGGTCAGGCCCTCAGAATACTCCTGATGTTTGTACTTAAACATGTCCTTTGGGCAGAGTAATGGTGGGAGCTCCTCTAAGTCAAATCATCATGATAGCCCTGAGATAACTTACATAAAATATATGGAAACATATCATTTACATCAAAAGTGCCTGGCTGGAGTGTCTTCAGATATGTAATCCCAGCTTGTCAGGAAGCTGAGAACAGAAGACTTTTGTTGTTGTTGCCAGTCCTAGGCCGTGAACTCAGGGCCTGATCACTGTCCCTGGCTTCTTTTTTTGCTCAAGGCTAGCACTCTGCCACTTGAGCCACAGTGCCACTTCTGGCCATTTTCTGTATATGTGGTGCTGAGGAATCGAACCCAGGGCCTCATGTATACCAGGCAGGCACTCTTGCCACTAGGGCATATCCCCAGCCCCAGAAGATTATTTTTTGAAGCCAGCCCAGGCCGGAAGTCTATGAGACTCTTACTGACTGCCCCAAAGTCAGCTGTGGAAATGATGGCTCAAGGGGTAGAGTGCTAGCCTTGAGTAAAGAAGCTCAGGCCCAACACACAAACCCTGAACTCAAGCCCAAGGAATTAACAGAAGAAAAGAAACAAAATGAGAAGCTCCTTAATGAAAGAGTTTACCGATTTTATGTAAGTAGTCACTGGTGTCATATTTTTAATAATGTAGAAAAAGTGTGCTTCTGAAGAGTTAAAGCAAACCCCATTTTCAGGCACCCCTATTTTGTTGTCTGTTTAAACTATGAGTAAACCCAGGACAAGCTTATTAGGGCCCAGCCAGTCAAGAACTCTAACCACCCCCAGAATGCCTCGAGCCCTGAGCCAATCAGATTTGTACCTGTGTCCTAATCTTGCTTGCTTGAACACCTGATAGCAGTAACTTTTTTTTTTTTTTTTGCCTTTATAAGCTCTGTGCAATCGTAGGTCAGTGCTTCCTGCTAACCTCCGCTGTGTCGGTGGGTAGGACGAGGCCCATGTTACAGCTCGCCTGAATAAAGCCTTGCTTTTGTATTTTGGAACATTTGGCTCTCGGTGGTCATCTTGGTGGTCTTCTCGCGACTGGGCACAACTCTTCTCAAATTACCTATATTCAGTTTACTGATGAGCAAATCTTTCCAAGTAACAGATGGTGCTTAGAAAGTATATTAAATAGCATTATAGTTTGCTGTGAGATGCACATATATTTTTAAAATTAGGAATAAATGACCAAATGCCAAAATACCAAGCATTTTCAAAAACTTTTCACATGGGGCTGGGAATATGGCCTAGTGGCAAGAGTGCTTGCCTCCTATACTTGAAGCCCTGGGTTCCATTCCCCAGCACCACATATACAGAACTCGCCCAGAAGTGGCACTGTGGCTCAAGAGGTAGAGTGTTAGCCTTGAGCAAAAAGAAGCCAGGGACAGTGCTCAGGACCTGAGTCCACGGCCCAGGACTGGCAAGAAATAAGTGAATAAATGAATAATTGTTCTTCTGAATTACAAGTACTCTATTAGAAGTCCCTGGTTTCAGCTGCAGTATAATAAATTCACTTGAGTTGGAGACAACAATCACGTGAAAGGGGTAAATTTTGAGTTGAGTGCCAGTGACTCACTTGTAATCCTAGCTTCTTTATTTGTCTAGTCCTGGGCCTTGAACTCAGGGCCTGAGCACTGTCCCTAAACTTCTTTGTGATCACTCTACCTTTTGAGCCACAGAGCTACTTCTGGGTTTTTATATTTATGTGGTGCTGAGGGATCGACCCCAGGGCTTTGTGCATGCTAGGCAAGCACTCTACCACCAAGACAAATTCCTAGCCCATAATCCTAGTTTAAGAGGCTGAGATATGAGGATAGAGGTTCAATGACCTCCCAGGCAGGAAAGCCCATGAGACTTATCTCCATTAAATCACTGAAAACCTCCAAATTGGGCGGTGGTTCACATTGGTAGAGCAAGACCCTTGGAGCAAAAGAGCTCAAGGGACAGTGCCAAAGCCCCTTAGTTCAAGCCTTGTTATGTACCAAAAGAAAAATGAATTTGCTAAGCATCAGACAATCTGCAAACATTTCGGCTATCATGTAGAAATCTTAAAATCAGCTGTACACCACTGGTTCACACCTGTCATCCTAACTATTCAGGAGGGTGAGATCTGAGGATCGAGGTTCAAAGCCAGGCCAAGTAGGAATGTCCGTGAGACTCTTATCTCCAGCTAGCCACAAGAAAATCGGAAGTGGCACAGTGGCTCAAGTGGTACAGCCCTAGCATTGAGTTGAAGAGCCAGGGACAGCGCCGCGGCCCAGAGTTAAAGCACCCCTCCCCAAATGGAAATTTAAAGTTCACTCAAGGCCAAATCTTGAAGAAGGCCTGGCCTCTTATTAGTCCATAGGGAATTGACCCATCGCACGTGGAAAGTAGAATTCTAACTTGTCTTCCAGCCTCTGGCACAGAATTCTGGTTTTTAAAGTATTTTGTTGACTACTGGTGAGGATTTTGTCTTTTTACTCTCTACCCAATGCTTGAATTTAGACCACTCCACCTTTTTTTCAATCACCTATTTGGATACCATAAAAATGTCGACTAAGGTTTTCTGCAAAAGACAATATCTGGGCTGAGAATATGGCCTAGTGGTCGAGTGCTTTCCTCGTAAACATGAAGCCCTGGTTTCGGTTCCTCAGCACATGTATTGAAAAAGCCAGAAGTGTTGCTGTGGCTCAAGTGGTAGAGTGCTAACCTTGAGCAAAAGAAGCCAGGGACAGTGCTCAGGCCCTGAATTCAAGACCCAGGACTGGCAAAAAAAAAAAAAGACAAACATCTCCGTTTTGAATTATGTATTCTATTGCAGGTCCAGAACACATAGTTCTGTTCCAAAATGCATTTCACTTTTAGAGTTGTTGCAACCTGTCCACAAAAAAACAAAAACAACAATCTACAACAAGTATTAGAGTGTATATAGATAACACATAGTTTCAGGATATCTGAGCCTCTCTGCAGCCCTCTGGGTTTATTTACATGGATGCCTTGTCTAGGTCTCTTTTGAACCTAGAATTACTTCTACTCTGTTGACGGTAGGTGGCACTCATCCTACATTTCTCCTGTCAATTTGCAGCCATAAAAGGTGTTCTAGAATAACTAATGAAGAAAATGGCTACTGGTTTCCTTAAGGCATCATCAATAGTGTTATAAAAACTCTTAATCTAATCGCTTAAAATTCCTCAACTTCTCTCTGCCCAGTGGAATTCTGTAGCGTAGCACCATCATGTTGACTGGCACTCCCCGGCCAGGCTGATTGTATGCCAGGGAGGCACAGATGGCTCAGGGCAAACAATGCAAAGGTCTAATAAAATTACACTGTAAGTTTGTGCACATTTCTCTATGTGTAAAAGTCACATGCCAAGTCATCACAGAAAACATGGCTGCCTGAGGCTGTGCATGCAGATGGAGCCCTCGGGAATTTCCCATGGGTGGACAGTACCTTGCTCTTGCCCTGTCCCCAATTCTGCCCCTGCCCGCGGGGTCACGTCAACAGGAGCCCAAGGGGGAATTGACCTGAATGAGAGTCAAACCTGACACAAGGAAGGAGACCAAGACAGGATTCTGATCAAGGTCTCAAACTTTATTTTTGCATGGCAGCTTATATATTAATCAGCAAAGGGTAACTCAGTAGACAGGGTCATTAGGTTGCTAGGTTACAGAACCGTGGGATGCTCTTTCTCAGGACAAGGACTGGGTAAGGTCACAAGGTTGTTAATTCAAGCTAGACCAGATGTTAGGCTTAACAGGCAAAGTTGTAAAAGTATCAAGTGTTCTTATCAGTTAAGTTTTAGAGTTTCTTTATGTTACAACATGACAGCCAGACCCAGATGTCCTTATCAGTTAAGTTTCGTAGTTTCTTTAAGTTACATCTCGACAGCTGTTTGGGCTCCCAGCATCTCCTCCCTTTTTATTATAATTTAAAAACCAATTATTACTTTGGTGGGGGTGGAAGGCCCACAACATAGCCAGCGCTTTAGAAGACAGTTTTTGTACAGTTATGTCGGGAATGGGGGCATTAACCCATGGAAGGAAGTAGGGACCCATCCCCCTAAAGTGTTTTAATGATCCTTTTTGAGGGGAGAGGATTTTAAACAGATCCAACCTCTATGCAGATGGGTATGCTTCCATGAGCCCGAACGGCAATTGTTTATAGCTCTCGCTGGCAGATACCGCTAGGTTCTATCCTCCCATAGGTGCCCATGGCATATGTGTCTAGCCAGTCCAGGTTCCGGCCGCCTTGGAGGCGCAAGGCTCTCTGTCCTGGCCACACAGGTAGCAGGATACAGTGACCGCACCGCTGTTGTCCTGTCTTTGGCTGGCCAAATCCAGCCTATGATAGTTAATTTGAAGGGGTTTAGATGCAAGGGAGTCAATTTGCTGTTTTACAAGGCTCATAATTCTATTAAAAATACAGGGGCCGACGGCCACAACAATTACAATTCCAAGCAGAGGGCCTACTAAAGGGAGAAGACAGGGAAGGAGTCCCTTCAGTCTGATCCACAATGGGCTGTCAAATAGTTCTTGCCTCCCTTTGATCAGGTCCTCCTGGAGCCTTTTGACCTTGTCTCTAATGATCCCAGATTTGTTGGCATAGAAGCAGCAGCGTTCCTGTAAAGCTAAGCAAATCCCTCCCTGTTCTGCAGTAAGTAAATCCAGTCCCCTCCTGTTTTGTAGGACTACTTCAACCAGGGAGTCAATTTGATCTTGAAGATCGTTTATGGTGCTGGATAGTGCCTGAACATCCTCTAACAGTTGATTAGACAGTTTTGCATAAGAATGGACAGCTAGGGAGGGAGGGGGGCATGAGGGACAAGGCAACAAACAGTACAAGAAATGTATCCAATGCCCAACGTATGATACTGTAACCTCTCTGTACGTCAGTTTGATAATAAAAATTTGAGAAAAAAAATAATAAAGTTTAAGAGGAAAGAAAAAAAAAAAAAAAAGAATGGACAGCTAGTCCCAGGCCTGCAGTTCCTGAGCCCAGGGCAGCAGTTACACCTAGTCCTGCCAAAAGGGGTATAAGTTGAACTGTTCTTTTCTTTCTTCCTCCTATCATATCAAAACTAGGAATGGGTAATGGTTCACTACCTGGAACAAGGTCTATGTCTGGAAGTAACAAAGCAACCACACACAATCCAGTCCAGTTAGCAGGAAGCATGGAGAAAGCCAAGTTTCCTCCACATACAAAGATCCTTCCTTTTGAGGGGCAAAGGGGGCTTGTGGGAAAGGAATAATTAGTTACTTGTAAGTATTTGCCAAATGAGATCAAGCCTACATCTATATCTAGGCAATTATTTTGGAAATCACCATATATGCAAATAGAAAAATTACCAACAGGTTGTGTTTTAAAAGGCAGACTCGGACTGCAAGTAAGATTCTTATCTGTAAAATTAATTAAGTTATCAGAGGGAATAGCAAGGGGCATGGGCATTCCTAAAGATATGCATAACCAGCAATCATTAGCCAATTCGGGGTTGGAAGTATTTAGGATGTTAAGTGTGGCCTTTAGGATATCCGAGGTATGGACATCTAGATCTGTTTCCTTGGGCCTTGGGAGGCCCAAGGGGTGGTAATCAATTTTGGGTTAAATTTGTCTTTCTAGTTCCTCAAGCCTTTTTTGTACTTCAGCTTCTCTAATTATATCTGTAGGTCCTCCTCCATCAGAGATATGAATGGGGGCTTTAGTGGGCCAACAGGCATCAGCGCCTGAGGTGCCCATTCAGGAGGCTTGAGTATATTTATTGTTGCCCACTACTTGAGGAAAATTGGAACAATCGCCTCCCTGAACTGCCAGTTTATTTTTTTGTAATATGGCAGTAAAATCTCTTTTGCCATTTGTGCCAGTGCATTCCTGTACAGTGGAATAACAAGAGGAGTGCATTTGGGTAACATAGCTACAACTCTGGGGACATTTTCCAGGAATGCCATTATTGGATGGTATAATTTTTGGTTTATCAATGCATATCCATTTTTGTTTTCTAAAACCTCCTGCGTTACTAGGCTCCATCTGAAGGTATGCAGTGCTAGTGCCACAGTCAACAACATTAGTATATCGTTTGGGGATGGTCTTAAATCATCCTCCCTGACACTCGCATGGGGGACCAAAAAGGGCTTTAAGCTATTCTTGTTTGTTTATCGGGGCCCCCAATCCAGCATGAGTTGTGAAGGGCAGAGCCAACAGGATTGTTGTTATAAAGGTCCAGTCGTCATTGTTATTCCTGGAAAAGAAAAAGATGTTCTCAGAGGGTCATGTTTCCGTGGAAGAGAGGTTATGAGCAACAGTTTTAATCAAGCATTCAGGAAGCCAGCGTGCTGCACCTTCTTTGTTGTCAAATATACAAGCGGACCCTCGTCCCCAGATTAATACAGGGTCCGGGCCTTTCCATTGAAAGGTCAGTGGATCTTTCCACATAACAGTAGCATAATTATGAATTGTTTGTGGATGCCAGAGACGACCGGCTGCAGATTTTCCATTAGCATCCAAAGTTAAAAAATTAATGACAAACAAGGCATGATGAAGAATATTTTGGGGGGATCCTTTTGTGGGGTAAAATTCCCCCAATTGTAATTTCTGAAAGGTATTTTTAAGAGTTTGGTGAGCTCGTTCAACAATTCCTTGGCCTTGAGGGTTGTAGGGAATGCCACTAATATGTTTTATTTGCAATTGGCGGCAAAACTGCTGAAAGTTTTTCCCTGTATACCCCGGGCCATTATCAGTCTTAATAATTTTGGGCTTTCCCATGACTGTTAGACAATTAAGTACATGGGCAATAACATTTTTAGAGGCCTCTCCAGTGTGGAAGCTGGCAAAAATAAAGCCACTAAAAGTGTCAATGGTAACGTGAAGATATTTAAGATTACCAAAAGAAGGGACATGGGTAACGTCCATCTGCCAAATTTCATTAGGGACCAAGCCTCTGGGGTTGACACCTAAGTGAGGGATTGGCAAAAAGGTGACACAATTGTGACATTGTTTGACAATATGTCGTGCCTGCTCCCTGGTAATGTTATAGAGGAGGCGCAGGGTTTGAGCATTAAGGTGATGTAGAGAGTGAGCTTCTTTTGCTGGAGCTACAGGGTCACATTTGGCCAAAAGGGCAAGTTGAGTTGCTTGATCAGTTACTTTATTGCCTGCTGTCAAAGGCCCAGGGAGACCAGAGTGAGCACGAATATGTCCTATATAAAAGGGACAATGTCTAATTAAAATATGTTGTTGGATTAAGGAAAACAAGGGAGTGGCATTTGTAGTTGGTTTAATATAGGATACAGTTTCAAGTAAGGGGATGGGAGTGGGCAATGTAAGCTCTATCTGTATACAAATTAAAGGGAGTAATAGGTAATTGAATAAACACTTGTAAAACAGCAAAAAGCTCAACCATTTTTTCACCCCTTTGGCCAATCCTGGTCCTTGGACTTAGGGCCTGAGCACCATCCCTGGCTTCTTCCCACTCAAGGCTAGCCCTCTGCCACCTGAGCCCCAGCGCCCCTTCTGGCCGTTTTCCATATATGTGGTGCTGGGGAATTGAACCGAGAGCTTCATGTGTAGGAGGCAAGCACTCTTGCCACTAGGCCATATTCCCAGCTGTGCTCAACCATTTGTGCAGAGCGATAAAGGGATTGTAGGGAAGTGGTTTGGTTGTCAATAGTAAAGGCTGCTATTCCATTTGAGGATCCATCAGTAAACAGCAGGGAAGCATGGGAAAGAGGTTGACAAGAAGTTTGAGTGGGGAAAACAAGGGATTGGTATTTTAAAAATTGGAGGAGTTTATCAGCAGGGTAATGATTATCAAAGATTCCTTGAAAGGAAATACAAGACACTGTCCAAGTGTCATCATTTTGCATTAGCCACTGAATCTGAGTGGGAGAATACGGCAATATTATTTTATCAGGGTCTCTGCCAAACATTTTTCTGCTATGTTCTCTTCCAACTTTAATTAGTTCCGCCACCCAGGCGACATAAGGGGTGAGAACTTTAAGCGGGGAGGCAGGTAAATGTACCCAAAAGAGGGGTCCCTCTTGCCAGAAGGCTCCAGTAGGTGTAAAGCTGGTGGCACAAATAATAAATTGGAGGGGTTTATTGTAACAAATAAAAGTTACTTGTTGATTTGTGATGGCACTTTCCACTATCTTTAAGGCCTCTGGGGTGGGGGCAGTTGGTGACCGACTAGAGGTTGGATTTGGGTCCCCTTTAAGGATGTGAAATAAAGGCTTAAGTTTGCCAATGGTTAGTTTAAGGTACAGCCAAAGCCAATTAATGTCTCCTAAAAGTTTTTGAAAATCATGCAAGGTACACAAATGAGAAGTTTTAATCTGTAATTTTTGACTAGTGAAATAATAAGGACCTAAAATAAGACCATCAAATACTTGCCAGAGTTCTGCTGTAACACTTAAGAAAACAGCAGACTGAATGAGATCCATGTGCCATTAAATCAAATTATATTATTTAACCTTACCTTACCAGTAGGTGGAAGAGAACACGAATGAATAACAATCAAGAGGGCAAAGGATCAGGACAATGTAAAAGTCTCAGCTTCAGTGGATCCCAAGTGGCTTATGTCTTACATCCCGAATCAGTAGGCCAGCAGGAGGGATGGGTTGGATCTGGGCAAGGCTATAGTGGCATCTCTGAGTCCCCTGGATAGATTGTCACACCTTCTTCTGGGTTTCCTGAAAATTTCTACACAGACTAGTTAAAGATATTTGAAACCTTCCAGTATTCCTTGGTTGTTTACCCTGAGTACTCTGGCTTTTGTTGGCTGGTGCCCTACTGGTTTAAGCAGGGTGACAACTTTAAAAGATTTTAGAAGGCTTGGGCCTTTAACCATCTTCTTAGTCACAAAATCCACAAAGACCAAACGCCAACAAAGTCTGCTCTCTGCAGCAGCCACGACAGTTTCTGAGACATGGAGGGGGAAGATACCAATGCTTCCCCAATGCAACCCTGTGGCCACCAAACACACTGTGATGCTTTTAACCTTGGAGTAAATCTCGGTTGCAACTCGCAACTCTGTCATGATAGGCCTGCTATAAATCCAACTCTAATCTTGGGAGGGGGTGGGGCAGAGCTGGGCCTGTCAAAATCTTTACAGGACTCCTAGATTTCCTGAGCAGTTTTCCATGAAAGAGAGAGAGAGTAAGAAATCAGTGGAACCAGGCAGTTTGGGAGCAGACTGTGGAGGCAGCTTCCTGTAGCCACGGACTGCCACAGTCCACACAGCTAGCGCAAGTGCAACTAGCACATATGTCGACCTGAATCCTATAAAGCAAAGTATTAATTCTGGGTCAGGAAAATATAGGTTAGCAGCCACATTTGTATACTTGTTTTAAAATGACTCTGGTCCCTTGATCTTAAAGAGTTTATGAGAGCACAGAAAAAAAAATGGAGAAGCAAAATCTTAATCTATACCAAAGAATTGTCAGGATTAGATGTACACTTGACTTTTAGCATAGATAGAAATAAAGAATAACACACTGGTTTTACATCACTGTACTTACATCATGTGCTGTATATTAGAACCTTTTGGAGTTTTTCTTAGACACATTTGCTTGCACCCAAACATGGGTTTAAAACCTGTTTTGTTTTTGTTTTTGTTTTTAGTTTTACCGACAGACAGACAGACAGAGAGTTGTGCCCAAGCTTTGGGGCGCGCTTAGAATTGTTTTTTAATTGGCCATGTAAGTTTTCTGGAATTCCAGTGGCAAAATGATATTATTTTGCCCATATTTTAGAACCACGTGGTTAGAAAACAACTTTTTCAGCAATCAAAAATTTTCACAGAATATCTGAGAAGCCACATTTTGAGAAACCAGTTTAGCTCCAATGGGGAGCTGAAGTTGGACGCTATGACCAGAGAAGGTCCAGGAGATGGGAGACAGGGCATGAACAGAAAGAACACAGACATGTGGCAAGGCATAATGGCAAAGGAGCTGGTCAGAGCCTTAGCAGGCTCACAGCAAGACAGCTTCACCTCCCAGCATTTGAATTGCAAGGCACCTTTGAAATGCAAGACCATAGTTCCAGAGTTCAGGGTGGGCTTCCACCTCCAACCAATTCTATTGTTCACCATGTGCTGAATGCTAGAGAAAACTTAGGATTTAGCCAAACAAGCAGAATTTAATGCAATCTCCAAACTTAACAAACATCAATAACAAGAATAGAAAACCTTTCTTTGTGTCTTTCAAACAGATGTTAAACAAGCATTGGTACCTTTGGAAGCTAGCACCAGCCCATCACATATCACAAGCAGGCAGGCAGGCAGAGTTTAGAGAGAGGCACAAAAAGAGAGAGACAGAGAGAACTTCGTCTGCCCAAGTGCTCATAGAAATTAAATATAATATTCCAAATTTGTAAGGCTGGGCTCAAACTTGAGCAGCTTTTAGATTGTGCTCCTCCCATTGTAGAGCACTAGGTCAGGAGAAGTTACCTCGGTGGTGTTAGCACTTCCCTAGCCTCAGGTCCCTCCCCTCTGTGAGCAGCCTGCACCTAGGAGAGCTGTAACTCTGCCAGGACTGATGGTGGGCTGAGATGTTAACTCTAAGTCAAGATCTCGCAACTGTTTAAGTAGCTGAGACTTTTCCTTTTGGCTTGAAGGAGGGCTTTTAAAGACTGAGCCTCCCAGGAGAGTTTAACTGTTGCTTGCCTGGTTATTTCCTCCAGATAGGGCAAAGAGGCAGGAGCGGGAGCACAGTTAAGTTTTATAGTTTCTTTATGTTATATCAAGGCAGCTTCTTTGGCTCCCGGCATTCTCCTGTGGATACTTTTGTGGTGAGTTGGACATAAGCAATGTATGTTGAATTTTCCAAGAAGCCTTCTGGAAAGCCATTTCCTAAAACTCCGCACAAGAGCGTTTCCTTCGCTTTCCTCTGGGAAAGACAAAGCCAAATCACAATCACAGCACACGTTTCCAAAGACGTTTTGTTCCCATTCTTTTTCTTTTGTTGTCATTGCTGTTGTTTTTTAATTAGAAGTTTATTATCTTCAAGTACTTGTACAAAGGGTTTACAAGTCAATATGTCAGTTTATGAATACATTGTATCTTGATTGATATCACCTCTCTCTTCATTGTCCCCTATCCCGCCCAACCTCACCCCTCCATTCAATTTTCCTAGTTTCATAAGGAATGCATTGAATATCATGGCTGAATTCTCCCTGCTTCTTCTCTTCATTTATTTACCCCCCTCCTTGACCTCCCCATGCACGTACCTGTAGAACCAGCTTCCTGATATTGATTTGGTTAGAATATAAGTTAGTTGTTCACAAAGGCTATGGCATTTGATTTCTCCCCTGGATACACCACCAAGCAGATCATAGGACGGTGTCCGTGTGCATATGACCTTGTATATGTTTACACAAATACTTGTTGGATCTACCTTCCGTATAAGAGTCTCACAGACTTTTCTACTTGGGCTGGCTCTGAACCGTGATCCTCAGATCTTTGCCTCCTGAATGACAGGGATTACAGGTGTGATCTATCACACTGGAGGCCATGCTTTCTTGGTCCATTCATCCCCTGAAGGGCATGTTGGCTGTTTACATACCTTTCACCATGATGTGAATAGTGCAGCAATGAACATGGTTGTGCAACTGGCTTTCCTGTGTCCTGAATTTTAATCTTTGGGATAAATAGTGAATTTAGGGTAGATCTCTTAGGTTTTTTAAGGAATGTTGAAATGGCTTTACATACTATTGAAACCAAAACAGATGAATTTTTAAGTAATGAGGAATTAGTATATATTCTCTGGTGTGTGTGTGTGTGTGTGTGTGTGTGTGTGTGTGTGTGTGTGTGTATAAAACTGAGTATCTTTGGGAGCTTCTAAGAAAGAAGAGGGCATTAGATGGGAAAGACTTAGAAAGAGAAGAGGGAGGAAAGAGAGAGTCAGGGAGGGCCAGTGTGTGATGAGATGAACATCCACAGGAGGAACTGCTCCATCTGCAAACCTCTGACTCTAGATGTGGCAGGAGGTCAGACAGTACCACACCACAACCATGACCTTCATGTCTGAATGTCTCTGAGACACACACAGGAGACACCTGTAATAGAATTTTTTTTTTTTTTTTTTTTTTTTTTTTTTTTTTTTTTTGCCAGTCCTGGGCCTTGGACTCAGGGCCTGAGCACTGTCCCTGGCTTCTTCCCGCTCAAGGCTAGCACTCTGCCACTTGAGCCACAGCGCCGCTTCTGGCCGTTTTCTGTATATGTGGTGCTGGGGAATCAAACCTAGGGCCTCGTGTATCCGAGGCAGGCACTCTTGCCGCTAGGCTATATCCCCAGCCCCCTGTAATAGAATATTTAACAAGAATAATTTAAAAAAAAAAAACAAGCAGTGTAATTGTTAGAATGAGTAGAAGATATCTCAGCTTCATGATGCTCCTCAGCTATCAGCTTTATCCTTTCTGTGGAGACCTGGGCAGGACAAACATCCACAAGCAGGCAATTTCAGAGCTATAAACTCCTAAGATCAGGTACTCACTTCTCTGAGGTACATAGATGGAAGGAATCGTCTAGGTTGCATGAGAGTTACATTTTAGATATGTCTTGAAAAGCAGTTGATCGCCTATAAATAGGTCTGATAATAGACTCAACTTAAAAGTTGAATCAGAGACCAGGAGTGAAGAGTTCCCACATTAGTTCCACAAAAATAATCTAAACAGCCGATGAAAAACTGAAGATGAAAATCGAGAGCCATGAGGAATCCCTGTCGACAGTCATGGCTGGAATGGTAAGAAGGGAGGAGATGTGCTTGTAAGTGGCAGTTCTGGCGGGAGTTGACTCCTGGGAGCGATGATGGGACCCCCGGTGGACATACCCTGAGTCCGTCCTCTCTCCTGTTTAACCACTTTACCATCAGACATTTTATTGACTGCCATCCTGAACTCGAGAAGCTTGGTCAATTACTTGGAGAAAGTGGAATAACAAGGCTACTATGTCAGGACACAAGAAACAGGACAGTGTCTCCATGATGCATGGTGAAATCTCCACTGGACACCAGATCTGCGGGTGCCTTGACTGTTGACTTCCCTGCGTACAAAACGAGGATAAATAAAGTAGTAGTTTTTGCTTTTTGTATTACCACCCAAAACAGATTAAGATACGATCCTACCTGAGAAACAATTGCTTTCCAAAGTGAAATAGCAAGAGATGAATTGGGCTGGGAACTGGTGGCTGACACCTATCATCCTAGCTGAGATCTGAGGATCACAGTTCAAAGACAGCCCGGGAAGGAATGTCTGTGAGACTCTTTTCTCCAATTAACCACTAGGGAAAAAAACAAAACAAAACAGAAGTGGCACTGTGGTTCAAGTGGTAGAGCACTAGCCTTGAGCTAAAGAGCTCAGGGACAGCACCCAGGCACACAGTTCAAGCCCCATGACCCCCTCACACCCCCCCAAAAAAACACAAAACAAACAAATTGGGACACATAAAAGATAAATAATGTTAAAACTGAGACATCAAGTTTGAGTTCTCTGACTGACCATGTTGACCTTTATTTTGAGAAGTGACAAAGTATTCATTCAAATAGCAAAGGAAACACAATCATTTGTTTACAGTCAGTGACAAGTATTTTAAATTGCTACACAGCCATTTTCTTTAAAAGGAAGAGTAGAAATGTAAAATCAGTGTCACAGACATTAACTGAGTGCATGGGGTTGTTCATCAGATACACTATGAATAGTGGAATCAATAATTGGCCTTATATTACTGTAAGAGAAATCAAGTGGATTAAAGGAATTTCCTGTATCCTGTATCTTTTTTTTTGGGGGGGGAGGGCAGTCCTGGGGCTTGGACTTAGGGCCTGAGCACTGTCCCTGGCTTCTTTTTGCTCAAGGCTACCACTCTGCCACTTGAGCCACAGCGCCACTTCTGGCCACTTTCTATATATGTGGTGCTGGGGAATCAAACCCAGGGCCTCATGTATACAAGGCAAGCATTCTTGCGACTAGGCCATATCCCCAGCCTTGTCCTGCATCATTTTAACTCCAGTGACATAGAGGTGATGCCACTGGTGTCTCTATCTTCATTCTATAAGAATTGGTACATGCAGATAGATACAGAGAAAATGACAGTAGTGTGCACATCATTCTTTGGCTGCTCACTATAGTTCTAACTACATAGCAACCTCCTAGGTCTCAATGTCTTTTAATAGAAAGGGAGATAATAATCCCTACCCTCATATACAACCTTGAGACATAAGAGAAAAGTATTACAAAAGAATAAATTATAAAACGCTCTACAAATATACACCAGTCCCTGACTGAATTGCCATTAGGTATTTACTCATGTCTTGATTTTTGAAGAGATCATCATAAAACCAAAAGTAGACAAAGAAACAAACACAAGCAGAGAATGAAATGAGGTCGATCCAGAAACTCCACCTGTGATCCGGGAAGCAGATCTCTTGTCTTCTCTTGTTCTTCCTTGGAGATCTGTCCACCCCCAGCTCTTGGGCCTGAAGAGGGACAGCCTCCTCCGTCGGCCACAGAAAATGTTCAACTTGCAATTTCCAGCCACTGTCTCGTCCTCCATGCGCAACTACCTGCATTTACCCCGACCGAGTCTGCAAGTCTCACACACAGCGAACTCACCTGAGCCAAGAAGAAGCGGCTAAGATACCTTTGTGGGCAGTCTGTTGGGGAGGGGGAACGTGTGGAAGTCCAAAAGAACGGAGAGGGCTTGGATGTGCAAGTAGGTTCAAGAACCAATCTAGATTTTTCTTCTCTGTTTGGGATTAGCTTATATTGATTGTACAAAGTAATTCATGCACATGTATGAAACTAGAATAACGAAACCCATTAAATTGTTTTACATTGTTTTAAGAGGGTGGTGAGGGGAGAAAATAATAGTAGGGTTGAATTTGATCTAACAATGTATATACATGCATGGAAATATCATAGTAGTCCAGAGTTGTCTTTTTTTTTTATATTGCCTTGTCTTTGCAGTATGCATTTGGGTAGAATTATAAGCAAGAGTCCCAATTTCTGCTATCTATTTCGTTCTTGCATAGGCCAAAAGTCTATGTGTCAGGTAGACAAACGACAGGACTACAAAAATACCTACTAGACATGATGGAATGCTTGCTAGACAAAAATAAGAGGTATATCATGTAACATTGAGAAGATTCTTGCAAATATCATTAAGAATTTTAGACTCAATTCCTGTTTGGACCTAGTAATAAGCACATTCTCAGTAAATTGTCACAACTTGCTTATTTGTCCCAAGGACATTCTATAAATGCTCTTCTACATTTAAAAATTTGTTTACTAGTCAAAATAAGTGGCATATGACATTAAGGTTATTATAGCACCTACCTATAAGGGTGTTTTGAAGGTTAAATGGCAAGGTGCATATTACAGATACAAGAGTACCTGGAACAATGATGGAAATTTATTAGGAGCATTTGTAATATTACCAAGAAGATTTGCAGTTACCCAAGAATATTTGCTTCCATTCTGTCTACCAAGTGCTCTCCTCCTGTAAAAGAGATCTCTACAAAGTAAAGTTTGTGGCTATACTGGGCCAGGATGGCAGACGCCTGTAATCGCAGCTACTCCGCAGGCTGAGATCAGAGGACCAACCAGGGGAAGGAAGTATGTGAGACTCTTATCTCCAGTTAATCACAGAAAGGTCCAGAAGTGGAGCTGTGTCTCCAGTGGTAGGGTGCTATCCTTGAACAAATAAAGGAGCCCAGGGACAGCACCCAGGCCCAGAGTTCAAACCCCAAGACTAGCACAAAAGCAGGGTGCGGGGCGAGGGGGAGGGGAGGCTGTAGCTACTCATTATGAATCATTTTTCTGTAATAATGAGTTCCTATAACTATTTTCATGCCTTCAGAGGATTCTGTGTGAATCATAGGCAAGCAGCCCTGATGGGCCTCATCAGATTGAGGTTGTGAGAATCAGATATGCTCACATGTCCTGTGGCCACTCTGATTCGCTGGCACACAGGGAGCCTGAAGCTCTGGGCTGTAAGCGAATGGGGAAATGGAATGGGGAAAGCCAATGGAGTCCAGTCCCGATGGCCAGGATTATGTTCCCATGACAAAGATATTTCTATGTAAATGGAAAAATCCAAATATGATTCCGCCAGCAAGGGGAAGAGAAGACGGCTGTTAGTGGGCTTTGTTTCAGTCCACTTTTGTTTCCATTACTGCTTTCCTTCTTTGCCTCATCTGACATACATAGCGTGGGCAGAGTTCCCAAGAAGAAAATACATTTAACCAATGGAACTCACCTCCTGGAAATGACTGGGAATACTCAAGGCCGGCCTCACATCCTAAAATTTAAAGCACAGCAGATTTTAGGAAAGAATACCAATGCAAGAAAATGGCATACGAACAATATTAGAGGCTGCATATGACAATGCCTCAGTCTTAATTCTGTTTCTCAAGGTCAGGTCTCTTGGCAATTTGTAAGACCAAGTTACAAACAAAAGGAAAGAAAAACATTACCACAAACAATTGTTGTCTCTTAGAAAATGTCACTCCAGGTCTGAGGAATTCTCAGAAACACTATCTGGCTGACCAGTACTGCTAATTTCAGGGTGATGAATAGAAGAACCATGGGCACTATGACCTGACCCCATCAGAGCCCCATCCACTCTCACTTACCTGACGGCATATGAGCCATAATGAAGAACAGAGAGAGGATTAGACACAGCATCATCCTGCTTGTTACCATATTTGAAGGGAGGCTCTTGAAAACAGATGCAACACTTGTTTAGAAGACACAAGAGGCTCATTTATATTAGAGAGTAATGAGGTATGCTCTTGGTCCATGGAGTGAATCAATAAAACATTATTACACACTCCATTTCCCAGGATCAAGGGCAGCTATCACAGATAATATTCTTGGCATCCATAAAGGCTTGTATTCTGGAGTGTCTGCCTGGCAGTCTACTTCTTCCTAAAACAGAGATTTGTGCTGATATTTTTCCTGTTTTCCCCCCTGTAATTTGCAAGCATTTCAACTTCAGAAGTTAATACATGTGTTCTTGGAGAATGGAGGAATTGAAATGAAGGATTTTGAGTCTTTATATATATTGTTTTTAAGCAGCTGGGATCAGGCCCAGTTTTGTGGGTCTGTGGCAGATGTGCACAGTTACTCGCCCACCCTCCAGTGAGCTCAAATCTCTTTAGTGAATGTACTGGAATGCTTAATTGTTTTATTTGGAGCATGAACTTCATGGTGAGTGTTGGGTGAGACAGTGCAGTTCACACAGAGCATGGCAGTTGGGATTCTGCACCCTGGGTGTCTCAGATAAGGCACCTCGGTGGCTGGTGGCAGGCTGCCTGCCAGGAGCAGACGTCCCCTCCAGTCCAGATTCAGTGCCTCATGCATCCCAGACCGTGGCAGCTGCAGTCCTGCCCATCTCCCTGTCACAAGGGAGGGACGATGGCTTGCTCAGGCCTGGGCCTGGGCGTTGGGTCCAGCGGCTGGCTGGAAGAAGCAAGGGCACTGAACGGGCCACAGTGAATGTACACGTGGGCGTCCCAGAAAGGTACCACGGGGGTCTTCAATTGCCTCCCGTAGGCCTCTGTATCCTAGGGAGTGGGACAGTGAGTGACAACAACAACAACAAAGACCACGTCAAAAGGTAGAAGACAATTTCAGCCGTTCGATGGCACCCTTTTCCTGTCACTTTACATGTTTCTGAGATGATAGTTCATCTGCGGACATGCAAGGCCTACCTGCTCATAAGGAGTCACAGGCCTCTTTGCAACGTTCCTGGGTCCACGTGGCCCTGGGTTGGACCCTGACGGTGTTTACTTCTTTAGCCCTCTGCTCCCTGGGTTGGGACTCAAGTCGTCCCATCTCTGTACTAAGTGTAATCCAACTTGAATAGGCGCGTGTTCGGTGACTTAGAGCCGGCTTTGAGTTTACAGGAGAAGCTGCTTGAAAACAGGAACTACGTGGAATTTCCATTGACTTAACTGTCATGCTTCCCACCACAGGACTTCTTTAGGTTTGTAACTTAAAACTTCCAGCAAATTAGACTCGCCGTTCACAACAACAAAAATAAGATATTAAGAAAAATTAAAATGAGATAATGTATGAGGAAAGATGTCTCAAAATTGACATTTTTTAGGAATCTCTTTTTAAGTGAGAATCAAGAGTATTTGTACTTTCAATCTATTATTTTCTTTCTTTCTTTCTTTCTTTTTTTTTTTTTGCCAGTCCTGGGGATTGGACTCAGGGCCTGAGCACTGTCCCTGGCCTCTTTTTGCTCAAGGCTAGCACTCTGCCACTTGAGCCACAGCGCCACTTCTGGCCATTTTCTGTATATGTGGTGCTGGGGAATCGAACCCAGGGCCTCATGTATATGAGGCAGGCACTCTTGCCACTAGGCCATATCCCCAGCCCACAATCTATTATTTTCAATGAAGTTATTCAAACTATAAAATGAATGTTTACAAAAATGCCCAACACACAGCATGATCCTGGAGGCAAAGAATAAACAGGGATACTCTTTACTAATTCCTTAAATAATAGGTTGCTGGAATAATTTTAGAGACACTGGAAATGACAGAAACAGTATAACATTTTCCTATACTCTTCCACATGCTCCCTGTGCCTTATATTAACACCCATGTAACCATGATGCTTTGAGAAAAGCCACGGCATGCTCATTGGTGCATTACTGCTAAATGAATTCAAGCCTAATCATGGAGTCCCATGACTGTACTGGGGTGTGGGTTCAGAAGAGGAAAAGCACAGCTGAAATGTTCCCATCTTGTTTATCAGTCCCTCTGGGCACCTAAGCAACCTGGACCTGCCCCAGGTCCACGCTCTTATTCTGGGCTTCGGTTGTGGGGTTCAGTGATCACTGCCCTTTCACTACTGGCACTGGGGATTGGGCTTCTGTTTCCATAGTTAGTTCTGAGGAGGAAGGTCACTTTCAGTTTCACTGAGGAGAACTCAATGCCATCTTTGTACACCACTTGAAATACCGCTGTTAAAAGCTCCTCTTTGTTCACATACATGTATTTCTTTATCCACACAATAGTGATATCATCAGTGTGAAGGGAAGAACCAGGTTGATGGTCTCAGATCACATGGGAAAACCTGGTTCAGAGGAAGAGTGATTAGTTGTGTGTTAGGACTTGCATTTATTTATTTATGTGACTGCATTTTAACAGTTGCGGTGGGGGTGTTCTCATCGATAGGAGGAGGAGCAAGGAAGAGGAAGGCTCACCTCCCAGTCTCCCATTTTCCAAGAGAAGCACATCTCATGCTTTGTCTCATAAAGGAGGGATTCAAGTGGATAATGTGGACCCCCGTACCTGATTTAGCACAGAATAAGAATAGAGCTCAGAGGGGCCGAGGGGACTGTGACGTCAGAGTGCTTTTTCTCCCGGCTTTTCCTTAGGGTTTCTAAGGATGTGCAAGGTCTACAGCAATGTAATTGTTGAAGAACACACAACGTGCACTCCAAATCTTACCAAATAGCCCAAATGCGAAAAACTGTCTAGGATTAAATCTCATGACAGGCGTCACCCTTTAGGGCAGCATGCAGCAAGGTCCAGAGGCTGTCATCATGAAGTCTGTGTTTTGGGGAAGCATTTGTTACATGGCCACTGCTCACAAGGATCCAATGTGATTGCAGGAGAGGAATAGAAAGGAACAATGCCACGCACCTCCGATCATACAAAATAATAGATGGATCAATAATAGATGGATCAAAACGAACTCCAGGCAATGAAAACAAGAGGGTTTCTGTTTTCCTTGCTTTCTGTTCTGTTGGTTCATTTTCCTGTCTTTAGGAGGGGAAGGAGGGAGCACAGAAATGGAGGGACAAAGGGTGGACAAATGCAACAGTGGCCCTCATTGGACACTATCTTGAAAATGAAGGGTACAGCTTGTGGGAGGGAGCTGGAAGGAAACACAGGGAGAGAGCAAGGGAAGGGGTGACATTGTCCCAAAACAAATGGACTCTCTACCTGACTTATTTAACGATAACCCCTTTATAATAACAATAAGACCTACAAAAAATGATTGACTGGAATTCTGAGTGCATCAGACCACGAGGCACTCAGCCTATCAGAAGCACTGCAGTGTTTGTAATTACACGTATCACACACACAACGGCACCACCAGGAGCACAGTCGAGACGTCCCCAAACTATCACAGCTAGATGTTTACTTACTGATTTAGTTTTCCTAAGGGAGCACATACACACCCAGACATGGGTCTCTACCCCATGCTGTTCCCCATGCCCCTCTTCCTTCTTGGCAGATTTCCAGAGTCAGAACATTGAATTGTCGGCTGGCGCCCATTGAGGATTCTGGGCTTTGTGTGGCTGAGCTTGGAAACATGCTCAAGTCTGACAAGCCTCGCTGATCAAGATGCCATTCACGTTACAAACTAAAGATCATTTGTCTGGAGGAAGGCATAAATGTGGGTGTCACTGGCTTCTCCTCAGGGCTATGGTGCTGACATCCCCTGCGCGCATCTCTGGCCATGAAGACTTTCCTCTTCCTCTTAGCTGCGCTCCTGCTTCTGGCCCCAGGGAAACGTTGGTCTTCACGGTGAAGGCGATCAGGGGGGTGGCACTCTCTGTGCAGGTACTGGGCGCCATTGGGGCTGGGACGCAGAGGCCCCTCTGCTCTGGTCATGGCTGGGGAGCACTTGCTGCAGAAGGCGGTGCCCGCTGGTGAGTCTCCCATCCACTCTGGTGTCCCCCACTGCAATCCAGGAAAGCTTGTCACCAGAGTGCATGGATGGAAGGATGCTGGCCCAGAAGCCCTTCGGCTCAGGTTCTCATGCTTCCTAACAAAACAGGTGAACAAAGTAAAGTCAAGGGAAAAGCTAGTGGTAAAATCAAGGGGAAAATGAGAAAATCTGAGGCATATAATATAAAGGGAATAGGGAGAGAGAGGGGGGAGAGAGGGAAAGAGAAAAAGAGAGCGAGAGTGGGGGGAGGTCTGGAGGATTCATGTCCCCCAGGACTCTGGAGAAATGGCACAATGTACCTTGTCACCTTTCAATCCCATCCCATAAAGGTGAATACTATAGTCAGATCCCCACATAATAAAATGCATTCGTTGTCCAGAATCAGCACCTTGAATGAAATCTCTTCCCTCCTTCATGTTTAATGATTCTCAGAGGAAAAACATGTGCACGGCAGGCCCATCTCTAAATATTTTATAGACCCAGGACTTGAGGCGAGCTCCGCATCTTCTCAAAGTCCTACAGGTCAGCATAGAGGAGCCCAGGCATAAGTAGCCGGGACCGGGGCCCATGCTGCCTCAGTGCAGGGAGAGGCACAGTGGGAATCAGGATTCCACCTCCAGGGACTCTTGGGGGCCCCATCTGTGTCCTTCTCCACGGCAAGGTGCAGTCCAGTTCCATGCCCGGTCCCAGGGAGCTGAAGGAAGGGCTTCCCAGACCCCATGGTAGCCAGATCCGCCCCATGTGCTAGTGCTGTTTCAACCCATGTGCACAGCACAGAATGTTCACACAAGCTGCTCACTTCATATTTCTATGTGAAGAGAGTCTGTGTTAGAATCTGGGGATTGGGAACTTCAGAATTCATGACAAATGGACTCTGCTGGACTCTGCTGGCTCTCATGAGAGGAATCAGAGGTCTTTTTTTTTTTTTTTTTTTACAAATGACTCATACTCAGAACTTATTCAACACAAGATTTATATAAAGTTACATATACAAAAATGCAGCCAACATTTTTACCTGACATATGCACACACGTGCACACACGCAGTCTCTTCACAGGTGTCTCTCATGTTCCACTAGAAGTCTGTGGGCACAGTGGCTCAGGAAGGCACAGACACTTCCTAAGCTAGATACGCCAATGCGAGCTCATCCATGAACATATGGCAGCACTTACCTACCTGGCTGTAAGTTTTGCACAGATGTGAATTAGGTGTTTCACGCGTTGCCATTAGATGCTCACCTTAGCTTAAAGCAGGCTGCTCTTACAATTACTACTGATAAAGTGCTAAATCCAGAACTGGAATTCTATCTCAAATAAGTGAGAAGTCTTAGGGAGTCAGTACCAAAACCACCACCCCCTTCTGATCTGAAGTGTGTGTCTTCTGCAATCCAGTTTTTCATGAAATGTGGAGGATAAATTGGTCCTGGCCTTTCCAAGCAGCCTTTTCAGGATCTACTCCAGTAAACACTTTCACACAGACACATGGGCACATGCGAACACACACACACACACACACACACACACACACACACACACTCCCTCTTTACTATAGCCTGATTACTTTCCTTAGCTTCAGATCTTGCTCTATGTGAATCCCAGTGCAGTTCCTTACTCTAGAGGTGTATACAGGAACACACCGGTAAATCGCCCAATAGATTTGGATGAAAGGGTATTAGCAGCTATTTCCAGAGAGTTTAAAAATGTTCAAAGAGGAAGCAATTCATCTTGGTCTTTTACCTAATGCCACATAGAAAACACCCCCTGTCACTTTACCTACTGGAATCTCACAAGTCCTCTCACCTGCCCTTTGCTCCCATGTGAAGGTTTGACCTTCACCTGACTGCTGGGGAAGTCTATGGCTGGGGCCCTTTATTTTTTTGTATAATTTTTTTTCCTTTTGTCAGTCCTGGGGCTTCCTTTTGCTCAAGGCTAGCACTCTACCACTTGAGCCACAGCGCCACTTCGGCTTTTTTCTGTTCTGTTTATGTGGTGCTGAGGAATCAAACCCAGGGCTTCATGCATGCTAGGCAAGTACTCTACTGCTAAGCCACATTCCCAGCCCCTTTTTGTACAATTGTAACTAAAGATTTTTTACTATTGTGTCCCCATATACCTGACAGAGACAAGTCTCACCATTTTACAAGGATCAGATCCCTCATCTGAATGTCGAGAAGGTTTTCTTGTTGTTGGAAATGTCTTGCTAGTAAACAGGATTCCTGACTTTCAGGGATGATCCCCTGGGAGCCATGACTAGATCAGAGGTGCTGCGGGGACTCTGCTGCCTCTCAGCTGTGTGCATGTTGCCTGTTAAACTTGCCCCATGAAGGGGAAGACTGCAGGACTTTCCCCTGAACCAGAGGTGTTAGAGAAGACAAGGCAAGACAGTTCCAACAGCTCGAAAAGTATGTGCAGCTAGAAGACTCCAAACCAATATTACTTTGTGAATTACTCATACAACTATTAAAGATTTTAAAGACATGGATCTGTTGGGGGAGAAGCATATTGTTCTTTTAGATCTCTCTGTACTATGCCTTTTTTCTTTTACTATATGTATATTTCTACTTTTATTTAAAATATAAGGGGGGAAAAACACAAGGAAAAAATACTTCAATCAGTCACAGGGAGAGGCCCAGCATGCCTTGCGTACAAATCTTGTGTATGACTCTTGCAGATTCTTCTCACCATTTAGTGCCTATCAGCAAGTGTGTAGCTTTTCAAAACTTAATTGGAGTTGAAATTGAAAATCCTTGTTTGTTTTTTTTTGGTACTGGTGTTCACAGCCAGAGCCTTGCCATTGCTATCCTCCCATCTGTAAGTCTTTACAGCTTCTTCTTGTAAATTGCCATTGGAATCATCCAGAAATTTTAACTCAGAGGATATATACTATATTATTCTTAGTTGTAAATCGCACAAGGCATATCATATCAGTTCAGGATTATAAAGTGCTTTTTTTGGTGTTTTCATAAGTGTTTTTAAATCTTTGTAGAGAAGTAACAAAAGTAATTCTTTAATGAAAATATTAAAACAATGTTACTGTTATTGCATAAAGAAATCATAAGTATTTTTATAGGTTAGCCTGAAGTTCCTCATTACACTGTTTGCACAGCCACAATTTAAACAAGAGTATTGAAGGGTATAAATTTCCCATGATGGAGTAGAGATAAGTGCATCAATATCTTTCCCTCTGTTGGAAATGAAAATAATGTGAGTCATTTCCAAAGAACTGGAATGTGCCACTCAAAGGCCAGAGAGGAAAACAGACCCCTAATGACAATGTCCACCACAGACAGGCTAAAGGAAAGAGCCAGGTTCTAGCGTTGAATAATAATTTTAACAATTTGGAAAAAAAGTTCTCTCATTTTGACATCGTTGTATTTTATGTAGATCTTTAAATAAAGTTTATCCTTTGTTTATGTTTAAAAAAAATAAAGGCACCTAACCTAGGGGGTGAACTCATGTAGTATTGTTTCCTTGTGATTGGTTTATTTTACTGAATGGTATAGTCTCCAGTTCCATTCATATTCTTGAGAAACAATGACAGGATTCATATCCCACTATTGCTGAATGAAGAAAGTGAGCCACAGAGCTTCCAGAAAGGCTCAGTCCTGCTGATTGGGGTCCCCTGAGATCCATGCCAAACTTCTAGTTTTGGTGGTACTTGGATTTGAACTCAGTGTCTTACACTTGCTAGACAAGCGCTCCTACCACACGTGCCACACTTACTTTTTTTTTTTCCTTACTTTTCAGCTAAGTCTTTAAATTCAGACCGGCCTTCAGATGTGATCTTCCTAATAATGCCTTGTTTGTAGTTGGGAATACTGACACATATTAATATGCCAAGCTTATTTGTTGAAATGGAATCGTATTCACTTTTTGCAGGGAGAAGGAAAGGGAGAGGGAAGAGGAGCTGAGTTGGCCTTGAACCCCTTTTGTCCAATCTCTGCTTCCTAAGTAGCCAGGAGAGGCCTGAGACACCATTCCTGGCCTCTGTGCTAAGCTTCTAACCCTTCAACCTGGCAGAAGACAACTCCTGATTGCTTCAGTTGGCTAAGGTTGTCGCAATTTCTCACAGCAGGTCACAGAGAAGCAATGCAGTGTTTTATGCAATGGGAGAAAATGCTCAGTAATGGGGACTGGCTACTAATGCTCCAGGGCCAAAGTCAGACATGGATTTTGATCCATGCACTCTTTTGATCCGAGCACTGTTGTGTTCAGGACCCGGATCTATGGTAATGGCTGACATCTGGTTTTTCATTTGGCCTTGGTCAGAGAGGGAAATCTGGACAGTCTGCATGGAAGAGGGACATGCCTCCTCCCTTGAGTGGTGGAGGGCTTTTGTGTGGCACACACCCAGCAGCTGTGGTGAAAGTGCCCTGCCCAGCTTGGTCCCAACCCCACCCACTGGAAGAATGGAATGGGCTGGGAGCCAACCAGCTAGAGGGTAATACCTTTAACATGAGTTTTACAATAGGTATTTGTTTAACTTTCTTTATTGGTTATTGAGGAATCAGAACAAATATCGGTGAGAAAAAGAAATATGGGGGGGGGAGAAAAAACATTTAAACAAACAAGAGGTTTCAGTTACTCCTGGGGGTGGTGTTCTCCATCCTGGGATGCTTGCCCAGGGGTAGGCAGCAGAATCTGTTGTCTAAACACCTTCTTGCTAATTGTGTAATACATCTTAGATTCCCAACTGCATTCTCCCCCTGCCACACCTCTTTTTCCTATAGCATTTGCAACATCAGAGTTGTTCTTAAAGCTGCCCCTTGCTACCCCGCCTGAAGTATTATTTACTCGGCCACAGGAGATGGATCACAACTGCGCACATGGAAGGAGAACCTCTGGATTCACAAGGGATAGTCGTGCTTCACATTACATTTTCTGTTGTAAACTTCAGACCTGTCTGTTTTACCCCAAACTTTACATTAGCAGTTGCTAAAGATATAAGAAGGATCTCCTATGCTCTTAAATAACCATGACTTTTCTACCCTTTCTTAACATGCGAGGTTCTGAATTCTTAGGAAAAAATGAGAAGATAGATATTCCCACTGGTGTGAAGCAGTGGGTCTGTTCACCTGGGCATCATTGTCAGGAGCCCCTTCCAGTTATTAGACAAAGAAGGGGCTGTTTCCAATGCTTGCAAATCTCTTTACTCCAGTGCCAAAGCCATACCAAAGCCCTAGCAAAGGAGCCACGCCAGTACAGACAGGCAGAGAGAGGCCCAGCGAAGGGCATTTCCTGACCAGACTCCTATCATCTGGAAGCTCCCAGTCTACTGCCCCCAACACTCTCGGTCCATTGGGCTGCACTCTATGCTTAGAAGTTGCACCCAAATCCATGTGTTCCTTCTGCCTTTTAAACATCCAGTCAGCTAAAGCAGAACTTGGATGTGGGCATGATTTACAGCACTGTAGCCCTCATAGTCAAAGACCTTCCAAATTTCCTGGGAACCACCACCCCTTCCCCTTTCATGGCATAGTTGAGAGGGGATGTTCACTCCTGACATCCTACCAGGCCCCAGGCCTGCACTCTTACCTGAGCTCCTCCACACACAATGTTGTTACCTGGTAGAACTTGGCAGAGAATGAAGACCAGGAGGACAGCAGGCTTCATGGTTGGAAAAAGGAAAAGCTTATTTGTAGGAGGCAGACAAAGCTTCCATCTGTGGCTGTGTAGAATGAGGGCAATGTCTTTGTCTGGGCAGAGAGAGTCCCTCTGTACCTCATTAAGGGACACTGGGGCCAGATATGCTCTTGGTGTGCTCAATAGCGTTGGGGGAAAACTGAGAGTGCATGCTGGCCTGAACCCTCAGGGCCTTGGGAAGATGTGGTCACATAATTCTGACCATAGAAGGTTCTGCAGTAGAAACACAATCTACACACATTTCGGCAGCAGGTGAAATCTTATGCAGTAAATTACAAGCAGTGGGGTTATAATGAGCAATGGTTTTAGATAGTGTTTCTGTCCCCAGGGTCGCAGTGGGAGCTCTGTTCTGTCTGAGCAGCATGCAATTTGATGGCACTTCTGTGAATGAGGAATTGAGTCTGAAGTATGAGGAGCAGGAGACAAAGGCAAAGTTAATGTGTAAAGGGCCGTGCACACAGGAGGAGAAGGTGAAATGGAGCAGGGACCAGAGACAGGCCAGAAGTATTAGGGCTATCGACAGAGCCTCAGTGTTCCCACTGGGGGGCTCATGTTATTCTGTAGAACACAGTGTCTTAAACTTCACCATGACAATGTACATTCCTCTTGTAAATGAGTACCAGCCCCGAAGTTTACCAAATGGACTCTTATGCATTAAATGGATGTTTTGAGCAGGATACTTAGATAATACTTAGAATACTTAGATTTTTTTTTTTTTGCCTGTGCTCAGGGCCTGAGCACTGTCCCTGACTTCTTTTTGCTCAAGGCTAGCACTCTGCCACTTGAGCCACAGCGCCACTTCTGGCCATTTTCTGCATATGTGGTGCTGGGGAATTGAACCCAGGGCCTCATGTATACAAGGCAAGCACTCTTGCCACTAGGCCATATCCCCAGCCCTAGCCCTGCTCTCTGAGTCGGTGGTGGTGTTTACTGGAATTGGGGACACATCAGTCTGGTCCTGAATAGGAACGAGGTGAGGCGGGACCCAGGGGGAGGAGAGGAGCTGATGAGCAAGGGCTCTGGAGAGGGCAAGAGCTAGTTACAGGCCCTGTGGCTGAAAGAGGCTGTGTGAGAGAGATGGCTGGAGGAGGAGGGAAGGAGGAGGAGGATGACAGGGAGGAGGAGGAGCTTGGCAGGGGTGGGTGGTGGGTGGTGTCTCCGCTGAGGCTGGGGCTGAAGGAGGCTGATGGAGTTAAGCTGTGCCCCCCACCCTTAAGGGTTAAGGTGGGGGCTAGTCGGCCTGATCCAGTGAGAGAGTCTAGCGGTTCCGCAGGTACTAAGTATTCAGGAGAGCACGGAGAACAGAGCGGTTTAGAGTGGGAAAGGAGAAGGGACCTAAGTTGGGGAGCCCGTCTACTTGCTGAGTGTAATAGGGAGGTCAAATTTGGCCAGTGCTATCATTAACTGTGGAGGGACTTCAGGCTGACTCCAGCTCAATTTAAAGCAGAAGCCAACTCCATCTCCACTAACCTCTCCTCTCTATCCAGGGAAGCTCCCCTTTATTATGATAAATTATGTAAATTGACCACCTGAGGCCTGGGAGCTTCAGGGGAACCTGTGCCCTCCCATGGGTAGGCATATCCACCTGAAGTCAAATCTATGCACCAGTATGAAGAATAGTGGGGGTTCGCTATATACCCGGCCCCCCCCCCCAAGGGAGGGGATGCCTGGTTCCCCCAAGAGTCCACCACACAGTCTCCAGCTACAAGATGACAAAAAGATGGATTTATTGGGGAAGTAAAAAGAGAACAAAAAGTGAACCGACCAGCCTTGGTCGCAGCCCAGACTCAGGAGCCGAAACTGCTGACCCTGTGTGTAGGATCAGGACCCAGATTCAGGAGCTGGAGCCGCCTGCACATGTGCACCCCAGACTCGGCAGCTGGAATTGCAAGCCTGGTTATAAGGCAAAAATCACAGTCAAACTTGCCACAAGCAGGTGGCCAATGAGGATACAGCACTTACAGAGCATGCTAGGCCACATGCAGGTGGCCAATAGAGTTACAGTCTGTTTCATGGTATCTATTTGGACCAACCTATCATTCTAGTTAGAATTAGCACATAGATTTGACATCAGGTGGATATGCCTACCTATGGGAGGGCACAGGTTCCCTGGAAGCTTCCACCTCAATTTACATGACTTATCATAATAAAGGGGAGCTTCCCTGGATACGGAGGAGAGGTTAGTGGAGATGGAGTTGGTTTCTGCTCTAATATGAGCTGGAGTCAGCCTGAAGTCCCTCCACAGTTAATGATGGCACTGGCCAGATCTGACCTCCCTATTACACCAAGCACCTGCAGGAGATGTGTCGGTCCTCCAAGATGTAGGGATCCACTGTCCCATGACCGAGACACCTAGACTCATTGTTCAGGAAATACTGAGGCCAGATTTGATGACATGAGCATATTGGAAGGTTCGCCGGGAAGGAAACCTGCCACATGGTCCAGGAGAAAGGAGTTTGGTGGGGGTGGGGGAGGAGCAAACTGCCAGCCCACACAAGATGGAGGCATGGGGAGACAGAGGGGAAAGAAACAGAGAAAAGAAAGCAAAATAGAGCAAAAAGGAAAGGGGGGGAGGTGGGTGGAGGGGGGAGGCGGCTGTTAGATTATGTAGAGATAGGCGGGAGATCTGGCCAGGTGGATTGCATGTGACCTCAGAGAAGACAGAGGTAGCTGCCTCCAGGTGTGTCAGTTACCTAGGTAACTAAGGACCTGGGGGCAGAATTAAACCGGTGGGGGCGTCTACATGGAGCCTCCCGGGGTGGACCTTACATGTATGAGTGTATGAGGCTTTATGTCACAGAGTTTAGTGACTCCAGGTTAGGCAAAAGACATCCAGGAGGACAATCCAGAGGAATTGGATTGGGCCCCTCCTGCGGCCTCTGTGGGTGTCCTTTCAGATCTTTGGTCAACTTGTTGAAACCAAGTAAAAGGCATAGGCGAGCCTCCTTTTTTGGGTCCCTAGAAACAGCAGGCTTAGACAAGGTAATTGACCTAGGGAGGGGCAAACCTGAGTGGAATAACAGGAGCCCCAAGCAGCTGGGCCTGGAGCTGCTGGAGCTTGCAAAAGAAAGGAAGGAGAGAGATCAATCCTGATAGTTACTCCATTTGCATGTTTTAAAGAAGTTAGATGGATTCTCAGTAAGTACCAGTTACATCCAGAACCAACAATTGAAGAGTATTTTGATTGCTTTAATGATTGTCTTAATGGTTCAGTGCTTTATTTGCCAGAGTTTTACTGGAATTGCTATTTGTGATCACTAACTGCCAGTTCCACTTTTGTAAGTCTGTTGCTATCACCTGCGTGTGGTATGTGTGGAAGTGAGCAGATGGTGAGCACATCTAAATGAAAGACTCCTAGCCCGATAGACTGAGTGCTGCTGACTGTTGTTGTGTATTCGAGGCCCACCTGGGTATCTGGTATACAGCAAATATAGCATTGAAATTTTGAAAGTGCTTTCGAAATGATGTAAATGCAGATCAATGACCATGGACTTCTTGAAAAGCCAAAATGACTCTATTTTCGGGCAGCCCCCATTTGTTGATTGTTTAAACTATAAGTAACCCAGAACCCCCCCACACCCCCAAATTCCAGTAACTAACTTGGTTGTGCTGAATCTAAACCATTTGTGCTAAAATTGCTACACCATAAACTACTTGACAAAGCCATTTTGAAATCAGGCTCTATAGCTGACTTAGATTCCCACAGATTCTAGGAAATGCCTGAGATAAGCAAGCCCTGAGACAAGCAGATTAACTATGTCTTCTGGTGTGAACAACTAATTAACTCTTCAGGAAGCTCCCTGCTAACTCTAACCACCCCGAATGTCTCCAGCCCTGCGACAATCAGATATGCCATATCCTCTTGTTTGAACAACTGATTGCTGTAACTTTGCAGGAAGCCCCCTGCTAACTCTAGTCACCCCGGAATGTCTCTAACCCTGAAATAATAACCTGATTTGGGGGTTCTTTGTTCCCTCAGGGTAGGGAGGGGGAGGGACGGAGATCTAGCTTCTTTGTAGGGCTTGGGTCTCTGATAGCTGGTCTCCCGTTGGGTGAGGGGGTAATGGGGGACTCACTGATCCCGGATTGTGTGTGTGTGTCCCGCGCAGCCGTTGGTCCTTCAGGGGGTGGCGAAGTGTCGTGGTGGCATCCCGGTTCCCTCCTTCTGCCGCGCTGGGTTCCCCAGCCGCCATCCGTCCAAACCCGGTGTGGACCCGAACTTCTCATCACTGCCATCATATGTCTTGGTCCGCACCCTCCCTAGTGACCGTGGGGTCCCCCGCTGTCTGAATTCTGCACTCCCGGCAGCCTGTCTGCCGATCACCGGGTTCCCCTTTCCCAGCCTGGCCCTGTTTGGGCCAGGGTCGGCTGGTGGGGGGAGGGTGCCTCAGAGATTCTCCGGCTCCATGTAGGTTTTTGGCTCTTCTTTTTTATTCCTTTGTGTTTTCCTGCGTATCTCCACTGCTTCTGGCTGCTGGTTTTGCTGGGTTCTTGATGGGGTGTTGGGTGTTGGCGTTCCCAGCTCGCTATTCAGTTGGAGCAAGTCGGGGTGCCTCCCTACTGTGTCGGCGCCATCTTTCTCCTCCTGCTTTTGCATTTTGGAACGTCTGGCTCTTGGTGGTCTTCTTGGTGGTCTCCTCGCTACATGGGCATTTCATTTGGTGCATTGGCCGGGAAGCCCCCAATGATCCCTGAGACCCCAGACCCCGAAGGTAAGAAACAGCGCTGTTGATTTTGTGTGTCTGTGTCTGTGTGATTTGTAGTTTCGTTTTCTGTTTTGGCCGTCCACCTGAATCTGAATCTGAACCTGTAGGTAGTGAAGGAGCAGCCGGAGCGGACGCGCTCGTATAGGCAGTCCTGGAGGACTTGGGGGACACCTCAAGCCCTCCACAGGGGGCTCAGAAAGCTTCCCACTACCAATCTGAACCTGAACCTGAAGGAACTGACCGGGAAGGCCACCTGGCAGTCGCCCGCCCAGTCCACTCTGTATTCAGGGTTGTCTGGCTGGCTCCTACAGAGGAGCAGGAGAGAGACAGTCTAGAGACTGTGTGGTCTGCTCCCTCACAGGGGCAGGAGAGACACAGTCGAACCTGTAAGCCACAGCTCTCTGAAAAGTCTGTCTGTAAGTGTTGCCTGTTCTTTGTGCCTTTAATTATGTTTGTGTTTCTTTATTGCGCTGCGCCTGACTGACAGACTGACGATAGGGAACGTCCCTTCCACTCCCCTAGACTGAACTCTAGCTCACTGGAAAGAAGTTAAGAAAGGAAAGTGTGTGACTCTCTGCTCTTCTAAGTGGCCCACTTTCCATCTAGGGTGGCCACCAGAAGGGACTTTTGACTTGAGTACAATTCTCAAAGTGGAGGACTGTGTTTTTAATTCCTTACATAGTCACTTGGAGAGAGTTGGTAGATAACAACTTCTCCGGGCCCCTCCTGTGGTTCCGTCCCTTCTTACCCACCCCTCACCCCCAGTCCTCCATAGTCTCTTTGCAGGTTTTTGTCCAGAAGGAGAAGAAAGAAGATCATGGAAAAGAAAAGCCTCCAGTGTTCCAAGGGGGCTCCGAGGAAGCTGAAATCTTTCCTCCACCCTATGCCCCTCTGTACCCCCTTTGTTGGCGCAGGCAGCCTAGGACATGGATGCGTCAGCCCCAAGTCCTGACCCGCAGCCACTGACAGGGGCGGTTGAGGGGACAGCCTAAGCCACCAGTAGGCAGCGGGGAGTGACCCACGCAGCGCTGTCATCTCTGTGTTGTTTGTGATTCTCACAGTCTCTTTTGTGTCAAACCTGAAACCTGCATAACCTGTTTTGTTATTTAGTTCCTTTATATGTTTTGCATCAGGCCTGTATGTATTGTCTATTCTGTTTTATTGGAATTGTTTTACCTCTTGTTATTTTGTGGACTGGTCATGATGTGGTTAATTGGACTTTGATGTAAAAGAGAAAAAGAAATGAAAGCAAAAGGGCCTAGGACAAGATTGAGTCCTGAGGAGACTAGGTCTGGTGGTGAATTAGGAAAGGAAGTAAAAGTAAATCTAATCGGAAACTAGAAAAGATTGTAGAAGGTATAGTTGAGGTGCATGTTCCTTTTTCGCTAAATGATTTATCCCAGGTTGAGGCCCGCCTGGGGTCTTTTTCCTCCAATCCCACTAGTTACATCAAGGAACTACGGCATGTGCTCCAATCATATGAGGTAACATGGCATGATGTGTATGTAATCTTGAGTGGCACACTAATGCCAGGGGAACAGAGGGAGGTTTGGGAAAAAGCCCGCCGCTATGCAGACGAGGCCCACCAAACCACCCCAGATCACCCAATTGGGATAGAAGCTGTGCCAGACCACTGGGATTACAATTCCCAGGAGGGTTGCCAAAGCTGGAATCGTTTTATTACCTGCGTGATGGAGGGTCTCAAACAGGCAGGCCGCAAAGCCATTAATTATCACAAAATGACTGAGGTAATACAAAATAGAGACGAGAGCCCATAGGCTTTTTGGGCTAGATTATGTCAGACTATCCTCCAATATACTAACTTAGACCCAGGGTCTGTTGATGGACAATGCTGCTTAATGACCCATTTCATTAACCAAGCAGCCCCAGATATTCGAGCCAAGCTAAAAGCACTAGAAAAGGGGCCCCTAACACCTGCGGGTCAGGCTATGGAGGTGGCCTTTAAGGTGTACCATGGCAGGGAGGAAAAAGCCCAGAAACTAAAGTACCAAATGCTAGCAAAGATCCACCAGCCTCAGACCTGGCAACCAGCCCCTTCCCGATGGGGTCTACCTGGGTCCTGTTATGGATGTGGAAAAAGGGAACACTGGAAGGGATCCTGCCCCTAAGGAAACCATGCTACTGATGTGGCCAGCGAGGCCATAAGGGCACAGACTGCCTGCAGCCAAGGAAACCAACTGGGCCATGCCCGTGGTGTGGAAACTTAGGGCACTGAGCTGTGGACTGTCCTCTCAGGGACAACGGCCATCCACCCATGCTCCAGTGCCCCCTTCCAATATTCTGGCACTGGCTGCAGAAGAAGACTGAAGGGGCCCTGGACTCCTGGACCCAACCACTCCCATCACCACACAGGAGCCCAGGGTAGTGATCATGGTTGCAGGTAGGATGACCTCATTTCTGGTGGACACAGGTGCTTCATATTCGGTGCTCACTGAGATTCAAGGCCAAACCTACCCAGCTGAAACCTCCATAGTCGGGGTGGAAGGTAAACCTTACAAGCCCCAAAAGACACCCCCTGTTTTTTGCCTTTTCTCAGGAGTGACCTTTTACCACTCCTTCCTTGTTATCCCCCATTGCCCAATCCCGTTACTGAGTAGAGACCTTATGGCCAGATTTGGGGCCTCCATTACCTTATGCCCCTCCCAATTGACAGAACAAGATAATAATTTGGCCTCCCCTATGATTTCTCTATTGATGGCTTTAGTGGACTCGCCTGGAGACTGCTCAGGGTTCCCTTTTCCCGCCTCCAAAGTGGATCCCACAGTGTGGGACACCCACAACCCTCTGTTGCCAAATACCACCCCCCATTCACATCTCTCTGAGGGACCCTAGACACTTCCCTTCACAACCCCAGTATCCGCTCTCCCGCCGCAGCCTCTTGGGGCTACAGCCAATTATCCAAGAGCTACTAAGGAAGGGGTTATTATGCCCTGCTAATTCCCCTTATAATACACCTATCTTAATGGTGGCCAAGCCTAACGGCTCATTCCACCTGGTGCAGGACCTCCGCCTTATAAATGCTGCTATTATTTCTTTACACCCCATCGTGCCTAACCCTTACATGTTACTTTCTACAATCCCCCCAACAGTTACCTTTTATTCAGTATTAGATTTAAAAGATGCTTTCTTTACTATTCCCGTATCTCCTTCTTCCCAGGACCTCTTTGCATTTACGTGGACTGACCCTGTCACCCAAACCTCAACACAGCTCACCTGGACTGTGCTGCCACAGGGGTTCTGGGACAGTCCCCATTTGTTTAGCCAATCCTTAGCAAGAGACTTAGAAGACTTGAACTTAAGCCCATCCACCCTTATACAATATGTGGATGATCTTCTCCTTTGCAGCCCCACCAAACTATTGTGTTACAATCATACTGTAACACTCCTTAACTTTCTGGCCTCCGGGGGATACTGGGTCTCACTCAGTAAGGTGCAGGCTGTCGAGCAGTCTGTGACCTACCTGGGAGTTCAACTTACTCCCACACACAAGGCCATTACAACCCCCAGAAAGCAGTTGATTGCTAACTACCCTACTCCCTCCACTAAGTCTGAGCTTCGCTCCTTTCTGGGCTTGGCTGACTATCTCAGGGCCTGGATCCCCAACTACTCTATCTTGGCTCGCCCCTTATATGAAGCAGCCAGAGGATCACTGAAGGAACCCCTTTTACGCCCCTCCTCTCTCATCTCCCCTTTCAGGAGGCTACAACAGGCCCTGTCACAAGCCCCTGCCCTCAGGTTGCCAGATCTTACACACCCATTCCTTCTGTATGTAACTGAAAATCAAGGCTTTGCATTGGGTGTTCTAGGCCAAAAGAGCAGACCTTCATTTGCTCCAGTTGCCTACCTATCGAAACGTCTGGATCCAACTATTAGGGAATGTGCCCCTTGCCTCCGCACCCTGGCTGCCTCCTCTGTCTTAATACAAGAATCAAAGAAACTAACCTTTGGCACAGCTCTCACTATTCTCTCCCACCACCACCTTTCTGAGCTGCTAACCTACAAGGGGCTACATACAATGCCTCCCTCCGGTATTCTCTCTCTACAGGTGTCCCTGATAGAGGACCCGACCCTAACCTTCCAAACCTGCCCCCAACTAAATCCTTCTACCCTACTACCCATTCCAGATATGGAAACCTCGCTGCTACACTCCTGTGTGGAAACCTTGGAGGACCTGCTGCCTCATCCAACCCACATCAGTGAAGGACCACTAAAGGACTCCCATTTTACTTGGTTTACAGATGGCAGCTCCCTCTTCTGGAAAGGTTCATGGGTGGCTGGGTATGCTGTGGTGTCAATCTCTGGTGTTGTGGAGTCTGGTCCCCTGCCTCTCCAGACCACCAATCAACAGGCTGAGCTAGTAGCCCTAACAAGGGCTTTTCACCTGGTTGCAGGCCACTCCCTGACAGTATATACAAACTCTAAGTATGCCTTCTATACTGTCCTTTCTCACACAGCCATCTGGAAAGAATGCGGGCTTCTGACAACCAAGGGGACCCCGGTCATAAATGGCCCCTACACTAACAAGCTTTTAGAAGCCTCCTTTCTGCCCTCAGCCATTGGCATAGTCCACTGCAGAGCCCACAGGTCAGATGACTCCTTTATAGTGGAAGGAAACAACCTGGCTGATGAGACTGCCAGGCAGGCTGCTATGTCCTCAAAACAATGGGCACTAGTACTACCAATGACAGAATGTTCTACCTCTCCCACCAGACAGGACATTCTTAAATACTTACACCGTCTTTTTCATCCTCACACAGGCTTCTTAAGGGAATTCCTTAAGCAGAGCCTCCCTCTAACCCCGGCCAACATACAATTTCTCACACAGCTTTCACAAACCTGTAAGGTGTGCCAAAAGGTGAACCCCATCACCAATGTGTGCCCACCTCCTTTTCCAGCCCATCAGGCTCAAGGTAACCTCCCAGGGGTGGACTGGCAAATTGATTTTTCCCACATGCCAACAATCTGCAAGTACATTGTAGACACCTTCACGGGATGGATAGAGGCATTTCCCACCACAAACAAAAGAGCCTCCTCTGTGTCTCAGCTTCTTTTACAGGAAATAATTCCCCGCTTTGGCCTTCCAGCCTCCATCCAGACCGATAATGGCCCAGAATTCGTCTCCTCTGTAACCCAGCTCCTGGCCAAGTCTCTAAATATCTTCTGGCACTTTCATATTCCCTACGACCCTCAGTCCTCAGGGAAGGTGGAACGTGCCAACCGGTCCCTCAAACAGATTTTAACCAAGCTGTCCCTTGAGTTACAACTAGACTGGTTAAAGCTCCTACCCCTGGCCCTTCTCTGCCTGCAGGTTCTACCTAGAAGGCCTTTGATGATAAGTCCTTTTGAGGTGATATATGGCTGCCCACCTTTGACTCCCTGTTCCAAGCCTCAGATTCCCCCCTACCCCCACCTAATGCTGTCTTCCCTCCTTCAGCACCTGCACACTTTCCTTTGGAAGTATGCTAACCAATGCATCCCCAGGCCCTCCTCATCTTCCGAGCCCTCCATTAAGGCTGGGGACCTGGTGTACATTTCAAAGAACTACCTGCCACAGACATCAAGTCCCACCAAGCTCTCTGCTAAGTGGGATGGGCCTTATCCAGTAACCCTCTCTGCCCCTACAGCTGTACAGGTTCAGGGACATCCACACTGGATCCATATCCACAATGTCAAACGACACCTATCTGAACCACCCTTGTACACCTGCAAGCCAACTGGACCCCTGTCTTTACGGATAAAGTTGGGACCCAGCCTCCCTCCAGTTACTGAGGACCCAGAGGATCCCACAGCAGACAAATAACACCTCTATGACCTCAGCCAACTTGGACAGTACTGGGTCTCCTTTTTTCCCCTTTCTGACTACCTTGCCCCCTTTCAGCAGGAAGTAGATCCAGAAGAAAATACCTTTGCCCATACCCCCTTGCCTGGTACTGCGCATAATAAACAACAAAGGGGGTAATGTAAGCTTATAGATGTCCCCCGGCCCATAAGCTCTGCCCTTGGCAATGCGACTCTGCCCCTGGCTACCTGAGGGGCAGGCAGAGCATCTCCCACCTTAGTTGCATGAGGGTATAAAGACCCCCCAAAAGAGAGTTCAGGTGCCATTTTCCTCTCCTCTGTGGGAACTTGGCCTTGCCAGTCCTGATGGCAATAAACTCTTTGCTCTATATGACTTTGTCTATGATCTGTGGTTCTTCGGGGACAATTTTCCTTTCAATACTAACAGTCTTGAACATGTTCACACTCACATGCACACACACATACATATTCAAAAGATCTTAAAGCGCACAAAATAAACATCAGCCATACATTTTCCAGTGGCAAGAGGTATTTTTGTCAATCTTACTCCTGCAACATGCAAATTTTAAGACAAAACTTTAACAAATGATTTTAGCATTCTCCAGCCTTGTTTTCCAGGGCTTGATAGTCTTAGTAAAACATTTTAGCACACCAAATAATTTTCTGCTGAAGAAGGCTGGGTGGGGGGTCCCCCAGAGTTCTTTTTGCAGACACTCACACTGATTGTGAGCTCTCGCCTGTATATCTTATGCAGGTTTGACACAGAAGAGACTGTCAGAATCACAAACAACACAGACAACAGAGCTGCACGGTGGGGTCACTCCCCGCTGCCTGCAGGTGGCTTGGGCTGGCCCTGTGTCCACCCCTGTCGGAGGCTGTGGGTCAGGACTTGGGGCCGAGACGCCTCCATGCCCTGGGCTGCTGACACCAGGACTGGGCGGGACCCTCCAGAGCAGAGGGCACAGCTGAAACATTCTCCTAAGAGTCCTCCTCTTGTAACTGGGGTGGGGAGTATGGTGGGGGAAACATTTCCTCCTCCGTGCTTCCTCCCTGGAGGACAGGTGGGTACAATTTCTTCTCTTCCTTCTTGGTTTCTCTCTTGTCTGGATGGCCCGAACAAGGGGAGTAGATTAGGTGTTGCAAAGTCCTGATCTTACCTAGGTCAAAGCTCCCCTCGGGTGGCCAATTAGTTCCCTCAAAGGTGGGCCACTCTGACTTGCACAGGGTGATCCACTTTTCCTTCTTAAGGGCCACACCTTGGTTCTGAGCTATCTCCTTAACCTCCGTCCAGTGAGCTAGGATCAAGTCTAGGGGGCTAGATGGAGGTTCCCAAGATAGAATGTTACCCATAGCTCTGATCAGATGTTCAGTCCAAAAGGCTACAAAAAAACAAAACAATTATAACAATACAAAAGGAGGAAAACACACAGGCCTGAGAAAAAGAAAAGCTATGAGTTGGAGATCTCCCAAGTTGGCCCACAACCTACTGCAAGATGCAGAAGGAGTGGACCCAAGTTGGCTCACAACTGCCTGCAAGGGTGCAGAAGGAGTAGACTCAAGTTCAATGCAGGGTTCCAGGGGTCCCACTTCAAGGGTGGAGAGTCTGGGGCTTCCCCCAGTCTCTACAGGATTGCAATGCAAGTGCGTCTGCTTCGACAACCCCTTCAAGAAATACGAGTCAGAACGGCCATCCTCAAAAAGGAAGCAAAGCAGACAAACAGACAAATGACAGGACAAGACAAATGAACAGCACTGTTTTCATACCTTCGGAGTCTGGGGTCTCGGGGGTCTCCAGGGCTATCCCGGACGAGCCCCCAACTGTTATGCCCAAGTCACGAGAAGACCACCAAGAAGACCACCAACAACCAGACGTTCCGAAATGCAAAAGCAAGGCTTTATTCAAGCGAGCCGCAGCTCGGGCCTCATCCTACACTCCGACGCAGCGGAGGTTAGGAGGAAGCCCCAAGCTGCAATTTCACAGAGCTTATAAAGGCAATAAACAAAGTTACAGCAATCAGGTGTTCAAGCAAGATTAGGCCATGTAGGCTCTATTGTTGATGATCCTCCTGTCCCTTTCCTGTGATTGTACCTGCACTATCACTGTATCTTATCTGAGTACATTGGAAACCGTGTATACTGTATTAAAACTAGGAAAGTGAAAGGGAAACCAAAATCGAGAGACACAAGATAAAAAGACAAACAACTACAAAAGCAATACTTGCAAAACTGTTTGGTGTAAACCAACTGAACAACTCATGGGGGAAGAGGGAAAAGAGGAGGGGGGAGGGGGGAAGAGGAAGGAGGTAACAAACAGTACAAGAAATGCATCCAATGTCTAACATATGAAACTGTAACCCCTGTGTACATCACTTTGACAATAAATAAGAAAAACAAAAACAAAGGGCCAGTGATGACCCACAGGGTTCTAGGATGCTGGGTCGATAGCTGCATCCAGCCTCTCTACTATGGGTACTACACAAGAGGGCGCCCCACTCACACTTACCTCTGGAGGTCTCTAAGAACAAGAGACGTTCTATGATGTCAAAAATAATTTGAGGTGAAAGCATTGGGGGCCCTCTAGAGCAGCAGGGAGAAGTGAAGTGCAGCTCTTGGGGCCTTGGAGTTCAGGGGGTACCTCCCCTAGGAATCAAGTTAGTCCTTCTCTCTGGTGCCTGGCCACCTGCCAAGACAACCTGAGGTCTGGGGTCTTGTCTCCTGGGGAATCTCACTGGGTCCTCCATAATGTTCATGGGGGACCAACAGGAGAGACCATGCAGACACTGAGTACAGCCGAAAGGAAGTCTTTATTACTGGCTGGGACTCTACTGGACAGCTGGGCACCCACAAAAGTGCAGTGTCCAGTCTGGTCTCATGGCCTTTTTTTTTTTCCAGTCCTGGGCCTTGGACTCAGGGCCTGAGCACTGTCTCTGGCTTCTTTTTGCTCAAGGCTAGCACTCTGCCACTTGAGCCAGAGTGCCACTTCTGGTTGTTTTCTATATATGTGGAGCTGGGGAATTGAACCCAGGGCTTCATATATAGGAGGCAAGCACTCTTGCCACTAGGCTATATTCCCAGCCCATCATGGCCTCCTTTAAAGCAGAAAGCCCATCCCCCTTATTTGTTCAGGAGAGAAAAGTCCCTAATGGTTCTTTACTACAGGTGCAAGCCAAGCATTAAGTTACTGGAATTCAAACAATGCTGTAAGAAATTATGAATGGGGCAACATGAAAGTTACCATGGCATTTCTATAATACACTACTATGTTTATCTCTATAACTTGTTATTATGATCATCTCCACAACCCCTTACTAAGGTTGCTACCTAGAACCAGAAAGGAACAGTGGCTACATATATCTTTAAATGTCAAACTATAAGGAACTTGTCTCACGGGTGGGGGTGCAGTCCTTTAAGATGAAGTCACAAAAACAAAATGGAGTTATAGAATCTAAGAGTTAACTCTAAAATTATGAAATTTGACAATCCCTATTACAGTAGTTTTGTTTATATAGCACTTGATTTAGACTCTACACTCTGCACTCGCCAGGGACAGGATCTAGTTCTTTTTCACACTGGTAATGGATGAGATATAGCCTTGCTTTATACCCAGGTCGGCCTGTACTCTACTACACCTATTATGTGTTTCCTGAAATATCTAGGATGACAGATGTGAACCAAGATGCTGAGATTTGTTTTTTGTCACACGGAGTCTTATGAAAGTGTTTTGCTCAGGCTCACTATCACTGCAACCATCCCCGTTTCAGCCTTGTACATGGCTAGGATAACAGGCATGCACCATCTCACCCATCTAGTACTTGAGATCAGGTTTTATGAGCTTCTTGCCTAGGCTGGGCTTGAACCTGAACCCTTTTTTTTTTTGCCAGTCCTGGGCCTTAGACTCAGGGCCTGAGCACTGTTCCTGGCTTCCTTTTGCTCAAGGCTAGCACTCTGCCACTTGATCCACAGCGCCACTTCTGGCCGTTTTCTGTATATGTGGTGCTGGGGAATCGAACCCAGGGCCTCATGTATACGAGGCGAGCTCTCTCGCCACTAGGCCATATCCCCAGCCCCAGAACCTGAACCCTTTTGATTCACCATCACAGTGTGAGCCACTGCATCCATCTTGCATCAGCCTTTGGTTTAAGTTGTTATTATTATGATTATCATCATCATCATTATTATTAGTCAGTTGGGAGGCTTGGATTCAGGGCCTGGACACTGTCCCTGAGCTCTTTTGTTCAAGGCTAGCACTCTACCATTTTGAGCCACAGAGCCACTTCTGGCCTTGTCTGAGTAGTTTATTGGAGATAAGACTTTCCTGCCAGGCTGGCTTCAAAAGGCAATTCTCAGATCTCAGCCTCCTAGTAGCTAGGATTACAAGTATAAGCTACCAGTGCCAGAAATACTTTTTTTTTTAATTATTATGTCATAAAAGGTAGTCTGGAGGAATCTTTGTAAAACTTACAGAAAGGGGGCCATGGGAGTATCTCAACAGTGAAGTTATTGTCTTCACAAGACACTGAGTTTGCTGCCTGAACCTCAAACAAAATACAGTTAGAGAAACTTTCAATGTAGTTATTGAGACCCAATGATCTTTTACTGTTAGGTCACTAAGCAAACAATGAGTAAGGAAAATTACAACTGCTACCTAACTAGCAGTAACCGAGGCACCAGAAGATGAATCTTTTAAACTTTTTACAGAATTTAACACTGAATTTTTCTACATTACCTAATGAATTGTGCTGAGTAAATATAAGGAGTAGAAGTACTATACTTGGAAATAAAGTTCAGTATTTACCGCAAAACAAAGTGTCATTACTTGTTGGTTTTTCAGACAGGTACTTGAAAACATATAAGCTTCAAACATATATAGATCCAGCATTGTGATATAAAGAAAAGAAGTACAGAAAGATCTGTTGTGAGGAACACGGGGATTTTAGAAATCTTAAGCAATCGACCATGTTTGACATGGACCAGGAGACATAGTGTCTGGTCAAGCAGTAAACCTGTGTAACTGCTGGTTCATGAACATAATGCAGGATCAGCTCAGAATTCCATCATTGTCCTAAAAGTATGACAGGCTGCGTATGAGGTCTAACCTCATGTACAATATCAGCAGGTCTACCTAAAGATGATCTAGTTGATGTTCAACTAAAATGTACCATGAATTTGACAAAAGTCACAAGTTTTAGTTTTATTATATTACTATAATCTGTTATACATATATATATATATAAATTGATAGTGGTGATTCAAATGTAGGTTAAAAGAAAACTGTGTGTCAGCTTTTCTGTACTAGGTGGCTTTTGACTGCAGATTCAGTCTCTCTCTTCTTGTAGATAATCAGAATTACTTCTCTTTGCTGAGTCCATTTTTTTGGTAGTTCTAGGGCTTGAACTCAGGGTTTGGGTGCTGTCCCAGAGCTTCTTTGGCTCAAAGATAGTGCTCTAGAACTTCAGATATAGCACCACTTCCAGCCTTTTCTGAGTAATTTATATGAGATATACTCACATACTTTCCTGCCAGGGCTGGCTTCAAACTGCAGTTCTCAGATCTCTGCCTCCTGAGTAGCTAGGATTACAGGCATGAGCCAGCAGTGGCCATTGTTTGTACATAGTACTTTGGTAAGAAAAGAAATTGCATCATGAAGTGATGACCGACATGAACCAAGATAATGGCTTACGATTTTTTTTTTTAACCCAAACTTCCCTATTACTACAACCATCCCAATCTCAGCCTCCCACATGGATGGGATGACAGATGGACACCAACATACCCAGCTCGTACTTGAGATGGCCTCCTATGAACTGCTTTCCTCAGCTGACTTTGAAACTGAATCCTCCTGATTCAGCCTTACAGGTGTGAGCCACGGCATCCATCTTAGATCAATCTTTCATTTAAACTACTATTAATAATAATAATTGTTATTATTATTAGTCAATCATGGGGCTTGAACTCAAGGCCTCCATGACATCCAAGAGCTCTTTTGCTCAACACTAGCACTCTACTATTTTGAGCCACAGCTTCACTTCCAGTTTTCTGGTGATTAATTGGAGACAAGAGTCTCTCAGACCTCCCTGCCTGGACTGTCTTCAAACTGCAACCCTCAGACTTCCTGAGTAGCTAGTATTACAGGAATAAGCCACCAGTGATGGACATGAATTTTAATTTTTTAAATTAGTAAATAAAGGTCTGGGGATGGGGCTTAATGATAGAGTACTTGCCTTGCATGCATAAAGCCCTGGGTTCCATTCCTCATGAACCACATGAACAGAAAAAACTGGAAATGGTGCTGTGGCTCAAGTGGTAGCGTGCTAGCCTTGAGGCTCAGGGACAGAGTCCAGGCCCTGAGTTCAGGCCCCAGAACCAGTAAAAAATATTATTAAGTAAATATATTTTTAAAGTATTCCTTAAGAATCTATAAAAAGGCACTGATTTCTAAATTCAACACTTGGAGACACTAGTAAAATGAAAATAATTCAAGAAATATTTTAGATTCATATTTAAGTATTAAAGATTATTTTTCAATAAAATAATAAATTTAAACAACCTTTTTTCTAAAATATTATTTTAAATAAAAAAATTATTGTTCTTATGAGTCCCAGATGTTTTTGTAATCATTACTTACCCTCAAAATTGAAGATTGTAACCTTAAATATTATGTTCTGATTTTACTATATAACTGGTTTTTTGTGGTACTATACATCTTGATGACCCTATTGAACACAAAAATACAAAAACAGAGAAAATATTTCAAACACTGTTTGGTGGTTCTTACATCATATTTCATTTTTAATAAATGGTAAAGAATATTTTTAAAGTTTAAAGGATCATCTTAATTTCTTTAAAAATTAAGTTCAATCAGTATAAGTTACTTCTAATTAAAACAAAAATTTTGATATTCTAACCAATAAATATACATCTGTCATTTGCAATTATACATTTGTGAAAGATTCTTAAAATTATTTAATCAGACAAATTTGTAACTCTAAGAGATATTTTACCTGACAATAAAACCTAACCAAATCATATTGTAGCTAATTATTAGTTTGTCAGATCATTTTTAGCTCTTAACTTTAAATTCAAATATTAAATATTTCTTAAAAACTAGTTAAGTAAATATTTATTTAAATTTAGTAAAATTTATCATGTGGTTAAGTGTGATAAAATATAAGTGCATAAACATCTAATATGTATATTTTGAATACGATATTACTTATTTTTTTATTAATTGAACACAATTTTTTTGACAAGGTGTTGTGCAAAAAGGGTACAGTTACATAGTAGGGCAGTGTGTACATTTCTTGTGATATCTTATGCCCTGTTTTTCTATCCCTTCTCTAGGTCAGGTAGACATATATACAATATACAAGGTATCAAGAACATATACAGTAGCCACGTGGCCACGCCCAAGAAAGTTCGCCTAGGGCTTTAAATGTAATGTCAATATTAGACAATATGTCGACAGTAGTCTTATATGAACGTACATACATCGCTTTTGAGCTATTGTATTCCCCTGAGAGGTCACTAAAAAAATAAAAAGAATCTGTGCAAAGAGGGGCATAAGAGTATTGCAGCAGTTAAGTACTTGCCTATGCAACACCCCCAAGTTTGTTGCCTGAACCTCAAATGAAATAATTATTTAAAATTTCAATGTAGTTTTGAAGGCCTAGAGATCTTTTATTGTTAGTTCGCTAAACAAATAATGAATAGCAAAAAGTACAGTTGCTGTTTTTTAGCAGTAACAGAAGTAACAGAAAATGAATATTTTCATCCTATTTTACAGGACTTACACTTCATTTTTTTCCATTACCTAATGTATTTTGCTGAGCAAGTGTAAGGAGTAGAAATATTAATATTAAATAAAGTTCAATGGTTGCACAAAAACTAATGTTATTACTGGTTGATGTTTCACATGAGTACCTGAAATCATATGAACATTACATCAGATTTTACATTTGCATCATAGTTTTCTTTTTTGTAGCACTGAGATTTGCACGCTGCCCTCTGAACCCTCTGGGGCAAGCAAGGTTCTACTCCTAGAGAAACATGCTCGACTTTTTTACTCTGGTTATTTTTACCCAGGTCAGCCTGCACCCTAGTACTCCTATTATGTGTTTCAGAATATCTGGGATAACAGATGTGTACCAAGATGCTGAGATGTTTTTGTTGTTGTTGACATAGTGTATGAGGAAATGGCGTACACCATCACACCCAGCTAGCACTTGAAATGGACTCTTATGAATAGTTTACCTGGAGTGGCCTTGATCCTCAATCTTCCTGATTCAGTCTTACAGGTGTGAGCCACTGCATCTATCTTGGGTCAGTCTTTGATTTAAACGATTAATAGTAGCAGCAGTAGGAGTAGTAATAAGCCATGGGGTTTGAACTCAGGGGCTGGGCACTATCCCTTGGCTCCTTTATCTCAAGGCTAGCATGCTACCATTGTGAGCCACAGTCCTACTTCTAGTTTTCTGGGTGATTAATTGGAGATAGGTGTCTCTTGGACTTTCCAGGCTGGGCTAGCTTTGAACCATGATCCTCAGATCTCAGCCTCCTGAGTAGCTACGATTACCAGTGTAAGATACCAGATCCAGGCATAATTTTTAATTATTAAATGAGTATATAATAAAAGGAATTCTGTAAGAATCCATGTGAAACTGACAAAAAGAGGGTGATGGCAGAATCTTAGCAATGAAGTACTTGCCTACACAGAACCCTGAGTTTGCTGCCAGAACCTCAAATAAAATAAAGTTACAGAAAATTTCAATGTCATTATTGAGGCTTAATCTTTTAGTGTTAGTTCACTAAGTCAATAATGAATAAGGAAAGGTAAAAATTGCTGTTTAATTAGCAGTAACAAGAATTAACCAAACAGTAATAAGAAGATGAAGGTTTTCACCGTATTTTACAGGACTTACAATTAATTTTTCTTCATCACATAAGGAAGTGTGCTGAGTGAATGTAATGAGTGGAAATATTAAACTTAGAAGCCAGGTGCTGTTGGGTCACGCCTGTAATCCTTAGCTACTCAGGAGGCTGAGATCTGAGGGTCATAGTTGAAAGCCAGACCAGGTAAGAAAGTCTGTGAGACTCTTATCTCCGATGAATCACCAGAAAACTGGAAGCAACTCTGTGGCTTAAGTGATAGATTGCTAGCCTTGAGGTGAAGAGCTTAGGGACAGTGCCCAGGCCCAGAGTTCAAGTTTCATGATGAGAAAAAAGAAAAAGAGAAATATTAATCTTGGAAATAAAGTTCAATAATTAGCACAAAAACAAAATGTTATTACTTGTTGATGTTTCACATGAGTATCTGAAAACATATTAACTCCAAACATATTTAGACCCAGCATCCTAAGGTAAAGAGCAGTCTAGACAGATCTCTCTTGGGGGACATGGGGAGTTCACAGATCTGAAGAAATCCACCACGTTTGACATGGACCAAGAGACATAGCGGCAGTCAAGCAGTAACCTGTGTAACTGCTGGTGCCTAAATGTAATGTAATGAGGTGCCAGACTTTGAAGTCAGGCCCCACCACGTGAACCCCATTTTAGAATCGAACCCTGAGCCAATCAGATTTGTACCTGTGTTCTAATCTCGCTTGCACAGCTGATTGTTGTAACCTTGTTCTTTGCCTTTATAAGCCCTGTGTAATCACAGCTCGGGGCTTCCTCCTAACCTCCGCTGTGTCGGTGGGTAGGACGAGGCCCGAGTTGGCAGCTTGTTAAATAAAGCCTTGCCTTGCTTTTGCATTTCGGAGTGTCTGAATCTCGGTGGTCTTCTTGGGGGTGGTCTTGCAACTTGGCACAACATTTGGGGTTTCGTCCGGGATAGCCCCAGAGACCCCGAGATCCCAGACTCCGAAGGTAAGAAAACAGCGCTGTTCATTTGTCTTGTCCTGTAATGTGCCTGTTTGTTTGTCTTGCTTTTGCTTATTTCTTGAAGGGGTTGTCGAAGCAGATGTACTTACTTGACAATCCTGGTGAGACCGGGGGATGTCCCAGACTCTTCACCCTTAAAGGGGGATCTCTGGAGCCCCGCTTTCAACTTGAATTCACTCTTTCTGCATCCTTGCAGGGGGATGTGTGGGCCAACTTGGGAAATCTCCAGTTTTTCTTGTTCTTGATCTTGCCTATGTTTTTTTCCTTCTGTATTAATTGTTTTGGTTTCTTTTCTTTTGTAGCCTTTTGGACTAAACATCTGATCAGAGCTATGGGTAACGTTCTATCTTGGGGTCCTCCACCTAGCCCCCTAGATTTGACTCTAGTTCACTGGAAGGAGATCAAGGAGATAGCTCAGAACCGAGGTGTGGCCCTTAAGAAGGAAAAGTGGATTACCCTGTGCAAGTCAGAATGGCCCACCCTTGAGAGAGTTAATTGGCCACCTGAGGGAAGCTTTGACATCATTAAGATCAGTACCTTACAAAGCCTAATCGAAGCCCCTCGTTCAGGCTATATAGACCAGATTCCTTATATAGACACCTGGAAAGAACTAGTTGACAGGGACACTCCAGCTTGGGTTCGGCCTTTCTTACCAACTCCCTCCTCCACTCCTTCCCCTACCCCAATATTCACTCAAAAAACACGGGGTGCCAAGAGAGAACCTAAGAGGGGAGAAAAGAAATTATATCCACCTGTCCTCCAGGGAGGAAGCACAGAGGAGGAAATGCTTCCCCCTCCATACGCCCCACCCCAGTTAACTCTCCAAGAGGAGGACTCTGAGGAAGATGTTTCAGCTGTGCCCTCCGCCCCGGAGGGCCCCGCTCAATCAACTCGCCGGCGCCAAAGAATTACATCTCTTCACAAATCTACTACCCTTCCCCTACGCCCTATAAGTCCTGTGGATGCGGACAGTCGACAACAATTCCAATACTGGCCATTTGCTACTAGTGATCTTTACAATTGGCGTGCCCAAAATGCCCCCTTTTCTGAGAAACCTCGGGACTTAATTCGCTTGTTTGAAACTATACTTTTCACTCACCAGCCCACTTGGGATGATTGTAGCCAGCTTTTACAGGTACTTTTCACCAATGAGGAGAGAGGTCGTATTCAAGAAGCGGCCCGGAGACTTATCCCTGGCCCCAACGGAGCACCCATCACGGATCCTGCCTTGATTGATACCTATTTTCCCCAGACCCGACCAGCATGGGACTACAATACGGCTGAAGGTAGGGAGCGACTCCTTGTCTATCGCCAGGCTCTGCTGGCAGGTCTCAAGGCGGCGGCTCGCCGACCTACAAATATGGCCAAAGTTTATGATATCAGACAGGGAGAAAGTGAAAGTCCGGCAGCATACCTTGAGCGTCTTATGGAAGCCTTTAGTCAATACACCCCATATGATCTTGAGACCCAGGAATCTGCTCAGATGATTATGTTTGCCTACGTAAATCAAGCCGCACCGGATATAAAGCGGAAATTGCAGGCTCTAGACAGGCTTGGGGAAAAATCTATTAGGGATCTAGTAGCAGTGGCGGAAAAGGTTTATAATAAGAGAGAAACAGGAGAACGAAGACAGGAAAGGAGTCTGGCTAGGATTTTGGAACAACAACAGAAGGAACTCAGGGAAATCCTGACCTCTATGCAGGCAGGAAACTTTAGACAGTCCTCCTCTCCAAGTAAGGAGCAAAAGCCCAAACCCCAACCAAGGATGGGGAAGAATCAATGTGCTTATTGCAAGAAGGAGGGGCATTGGATCAGAAACTGCCCAGAGCTAGCCCAGGAAAAGGAGGAAAAACATAAAGTAGGATCAAGAGTGTTGTCAACCTTAGAGATGGCTGAGGACAGTGACTGAGGGAGTCGGGGTTCAGATCCCCTCCCTGAGCCCAGGATAACATTAAAAGTGGAGGGGAATCCAGTCATGTTCATGGTAGATACGGGAGCAGAAAATTCAGTATTACTAGCCCCGAGAGGGCCGATGTCCACTAAAACAACATGGGTCCAAGGTGCAACGGGCACTAAACCCTATAAATGGACTACTCAAAGAACAGTGGACTTGGGAGCGGGCCAGGTAACCCACTCGTTTTTAGTCATCCCTGACTGCCCCTATCCATTGCTTGGACGTGATCTCTTAACGAAAATGAAAGCTCAGATACAGTTCACAGACAGTGGGATTTCTGTGACGAACTCAAGAGAAAAGCCTGTTAGTATACTAATAACTAGCAAGTTAGAAGAAGAGTATAGGCTATACCAGCATCTCAAGCCCGAGTCTCCAGAAAATGAGTGGCTACGGGCGTTTCCCCAAGCATGGGCAGAAACTGGGGGAATGGGACTGGCAAAACATCGTCCTCCAATTTTTGTGGAACTTAAAGCCGGAGCTGACCCAGTAAGAGTTTGCCAGTACCCTATGTCACTAGAAGCAAAGAAAGGGATCACTCCTCACATCAGAAAATTATTAGATTTAGGAGTTCTGAAGCCCACCCAGTCAGCCTGGAATACTCCATTATTGCCTATAAAAAAGTCTAATTCCAATGATTATAGACCAGTGCAAGACTTGAGAGAAGTTAACAAGAGAGTAATGGACATTCATCCAACAGTCCCAAACCCATATACCCTGCTGAGCTCCCTGTCACCGAGCCATGTGTGGTATACTGTGTTGGATCTAAAGGATGCTTTCTTTAGCCTGCCCTTAGCCTCACAGAGCCAAAGCTACTTTGCATTTACTTGGCACGATCCTGAAATCGGGATAAGCGGTCAATTGACCTGGACCAGGCTGCCTCAAGGATTTAAGAATTCGCCTACAATCTTTGATGAGGCGTTACATGAAGACCTAAGTGAGTACCGCTCCCAAAATACTGAAATAAGTCTATTGCAATATGTAGATGATTTGTTAATAGCTGCTCCAGACAAGGATAGTTGTTTAAAGGGAACAGCTAGGCTCTTAAAGACTCTTGGCAATTTGGGCTATAGGGCCTCCACTAAAAAGGCACAAATTTGTAAACCTGAAGTCACCTATCTGGGCTTCATATTAAAAGAGGGCAAGCGTTGGCTGTCAGATGCACGTAAAGAGACTGTGCTAAAAATTCCTGTGCCTAAGTCAGCGAGACAAGTCAGAGAATTCCTGGGAACGGCGGGTTTTTGCCGGCTGTGGATACCTGGGTTCGCTGAGATGGCCAAGCCTTTATATGAAGCCACCAAAAACCTCCCAGAATTTCATTGGACTGAGCAGATGCAAAAAGCCTTTGAGGCAATCAAGAAAAGCCTTCTAGAAGCCCCAGCCTTAGGCCTACCTGACGTGAATAAACCATTCACATTGTTTGTGGCCGAAAAGAAAGGAATAGCAAAAGGGGTGCTCACCCAGCCAATTGGGCCCTGGAGACGACCGGTCGCCTATTTGTCAAAGAAATTGGATCCTGTCGCCGCTGGGTGGCCTCCGTGCTTAAGAATAATAGCTGCAGTAGCCCTCTTGGTACCAAGAAAGGGGGCTACTGACAGCTGAAGGAAAGGCCATTAAAAACAGACAGGAGATTTTAAGCCTCATCCGGGCCCTATGGGAACCAGCAAAGATTGCCATTATGCATTGCCCGAGTCATCAAAAGGGAGTTGATTCGGTGACTAGAGGGAATAATCTGGCTGACCAGGCAGCTAAGGAAGCAGCCCTCCATCCCAGAGCAGAAGTATTGACTGTAGTAGACCCAGGACCACGAGCTTTGCCTCCTGTACCCCAGTATTCCCAGGAAGACTTGGAGTGGATAAAAAAAATTCCCATGACCCACAAAACCCTGGACAGAGAAGGAAACGATGACTGGTGGAAAACTGGTGAAGGGAAACTTATCTTGCCACAAAGGCTAGGTAAGGGGATCCTTAAAAGAATCCACCGAGCTTCTCACATGGGAACCCGAAGAATGCAGGACTTGCTCCGACATTCCAAAGTAAAAATTAGACAAGGAGATCAACTTATTGAAAATATTGTTAAAAATTGCAAGGCCTGTCAGCTTACCAATGCCCCCAATCAACAAGTTACTAAAGGAGCTCGCTTCCGTGGGGATAGGCCAGGCGTGTATTGGGAAGTAGATTTCACAAAAATCAAACCTGGAAAATTTGGATACAAATATTTGCTAGTTTTTGTAGACACCTTTTCAGGATGGGTGGAAGCCTATCCAACAAAGCATGAAACTGCGAATATAGTGGCTAAGAAGATCCTGGAAGAAATCCTACCCAGGTATGGCTTCCCATCCACCATTGGGTCGGACAACGGACCGGCTTTCGTTTCAAAAGTAAGTCAGGGAATAGCCGCTGCACTGGGGACAGATTGGAAATTGCATTGTGCTTGTAGACCCCAGAGTTCAGGACAGGTAGAGAGAATGAATCGGACTCTAAAAGAGACCTTAACTAAATTGGCCTTAGAGACTGGCGCAGACTGGGTGTCACTCCTTCCTTTTGCTCTACTTAGGGTAAGAAATTCTCCCTATCAACTTGGCTTTACTCCTTTTGAAATAATGTACGGGTACCCTCCGCCCATTATCCCTAGCCTTCAGACTGAATTGCTCACTGATTTGGATAATGCTGAATTTTTGTGTAAACTCGATTATTTGCAGCTCGTGTACAAGAATGTGACCCCAACTTAAGGCATTATATAATTCTGCTTCTGTCCCTACTCCCCCATTTATTCAGGCCAGGAGATTGGGTGTTCGTCCGGAGGCATAACTCCAAATCCTTAGAACCACGATGGAAGGGACCCTACGTGGTGCTACTGACTACTCCCACGGCCCTTAAAGTAGATGGCGTCACCACTTGGGTCCATTGCTCCCACGCCAGGCCAGCTGACCCCTTTGCCCTGGATGACAACTACCGTGATGGAACATGGGAGGTCTCCAAGCACCCAACTCAGCCGCTTCGCCTTCGCCTCAAGAAAAGAAAGTTAGACTGAATATTGTTATAATTTTCTTTTTGCCTTCTTTCCTTACTACCCTGGCTAGTGTTGATGTCATTTTGGCAGCTCACTCCAAAGTGAGGTGACCCCCTTATTTTAGGTAGTTTTGAGCTTGCTCAGGAATACGGGTATAGCCACCCGACCCTTAGAGCACAGTTGAGAAGTTTATGTATTATTTTGTTGCTTACATTTGGATACTAAACACTATAGAGCTAATGGTAAGTCTGTATAGCTGAAAGTTAATTTTCAGTTTGCAGCAATCCTGCAGTCCCTTGGAAAAGTAGACTAAGGTTATAGGTTCCTGGCTAGGTAAGGTCAACGCCCCTGAGTCAGCCTGAAGAAATTACAGAAGATGGATGATCTTCACCCATCAGCCCCCCTTTAAAATCAAGGGACCAGAGTTGTTTTGGGGAAGATGAGGCAGGATAAACTAGAGGCATGCAAAACAGAAGTACAGAGACTATTCTTGTAAGAAATGGTGACAGGCCCTTTGGTTACTACATTGGGCCCTACTGGCCCATGCCTTACCTCTATATCATCCCCTAGACATGCAAGCCATTGAAATGGACAGAATGGAGCCATGATTGGCTCCCAAGGTACCAAAAAGAAAAAGGGAGAAATGAGGTGCCAGACTTTGAAGTCAGGCCCCACCACGTGAACCCCATTTTAGAATCGAACCCTGAGCCAATCAGATTTGTACCTGTGTTCTAATCTCGCTTGCACAGCTGATTGTTGTAACCTTGTTCTTTGCCTTTATAAGCCCTGTGTAATCACAGCTCGGGGCTTCCTCCTAACCTCCGCTGTGTCGGTGGGTAGGACGAGGCCCGAGTTGGCAGCTCGTTAAATAAAGCCTTGCCTTGCTTTTGCATTTCGGAGTGTCTGAATCTCGGTGGTCTTCTTGGGGGTGGTCTTGCAACTTGGCACAACAGTAAGACCAGCCCAGAATTCCATCTTTGTCCTAAAAGTATGACAGACTCAGTATGAGGTCTAACCTCATGCAAAATGTCAGCAGATCTACCTAAAAATGATCTAATCAATGTTGAACTAAAATGTAGTACGCGGGCTGGGGATATAGCCTAGTGGCAAGAGTGCCTGCCTCAGATACACGAGGCCCTAGGTTCGATTCCCCAGCACCACATATACAGAAAACGGCCAGAAGCGGCGCTGTGGCTCACGTGGCAGAGTGCTAGCCTTGAGCGGGAAGAAGCCAGGGACAGTGCTCAGGCCCTGAGTCCAAGGCCCAGGACTGGCAAAATAAATAAAATAAAATAAAATGTAGTACGCATTTGACAAAAAATGAGTTCCACAAGTTTTAATTTTATAAAGTTACTATAAATTTGATTCAAATGTCAGTAAAGAATTCTGTGTGTGTGTGTGTCTGTGTGTGTGTGTGTCTGTGTGTCTGTGTGTGTCTGTGGGCTTTTCTGTATTGCGTGGCTTTATACTAGAAATGCAATCTCTCTTCTTGTTGTAGATATTAAGATTTATTGCTGTTTCTTGAGTCTTTTTTTCCCCTGGTCCTGGGACTTCAACTCAGGGCTTGGGAGCTGTCCCTGAGCTTCTTTGGCACGAGGTAGCACTCTACCACTTCAGACATAGCATCACTTCCAGCTTGTTCTTACTACTTTACTGGAGATAAGAGTCTCACAGGCATTCCTCCCAGAGCTGGCTTTAAACTGTGATTCTCAGATCTCAGCCTCCTGAGTATCTAAGATTAGAGATGTAAGCCAACAATGGCTGGATTTCTTGAGTCAATTTTCACAGGAGTAGCATGTAAGTTATAAAATTTTCTGTCAGCATAGACCTGGTTTCTATTTTCATAGACAGATGCCTCTTAGAATTAGACAGAGTGGTCATCCAGTGTTCAGTGGGAGAGTTGCATTCAGGATTTCTATAGTCTGTATCTTAGAAGGTAAAAATGTCTAGAATAAGTGAGTGTGTTGAAAAGCTCACAAAGATAATGGGGAAACATTACAAAGATGTAAAACATGTCTCTGAGCCTTGATTATTTAAACTTTGTTAACTAGCAAATAGAACTTCAACTTGGAATATGATCTTGTTGCATTTTTTTTTCTACAGTATTCAACTAAAACGAACTGACACAAACAACAAGTAACCCTTTATCAGTTTAAAGTAATCACTGGGGTAATGCCAGATGGCAGTGAATTTGGATAATCTCGAGGCAAAGTGGGAGAGCTATCTCCATTCCTTTCCCTAGTCTAGCCTGGTCTCACATAACTACATAGCCCCAGCAAAACATATGTTACTCTCTCCCACCATTTAAGGAGCAGAAACCAGGGGCAGATGACAGTGGAGTCATGTTTGCTCCCTGCTCTCACACACATGTCCAGAGGGCCCAAAACACCATATACTTCTCAGGAGTTGATCTGTACCTTAAAGTGCTTATGCAGAAACTTACACCAGGCTTGGCCTTGTGAGTTAATATGTCTAGACAGCTAAATACCAGCTGGAATGCTCTGATGGCTTTGATGGGAACAGCCTCAGACCCACAGCATCATGAGGAGAAAACTATTTTAGAGGCACTGGGGTTAGAACTCAGGGTTTCTGATTTGTAGGAAGGTATGCTTCACCTTAAGTAAGACAAACGCTTCTCATTTGTGCTTTGTGTTACTTTTCTTTAAAAAAAAAAAAAGGGGGGGGGGAGGTAATACTTCGTGAATTTGTATGTTATCCTTTCCCAGGGACCTTGCTACACTTCCGTGCACCGTTTGCACTTTCAGCACACGCTTCCTCGGACAGAGGATCTCCATGCTTGTCCACTGCCCTGAGACCTGACTCCTGCAGGCAATACCCCGGGTGCACCCGGGGGTAGAGTGCCTTCTCCTGGGAGCCTTGGGGCGGCGCGAACTACATTACCCACAATACATCGAGGCGAGTGGCAGCAGGCTGAGCCAATAAAGTTTAGACAAAAGAACTTCCGGCACCCTGTGCAGGTTGTGGGCGGAACTTCCTGCGTTCCTGCAAGGTGTCACTGTAGTTGATCGCGGGTCTCCCTTAGCACCTCCACAACATTAGGGTCATGACACCCCGACCAAGGCCATGAGAGGTCCCAGGCGCGAGACGAGAGTCCTGGGCGCCCCGGCTTCCCCGGAAGATGGCGGCGGCCGGGGCCCCACTGCCCCCTCCGGCGGGTGATGACCGCTGCGGCGCAGCACCGGGTTCAAGTAGGGGATCGCATCCCTCAGACTCCCCCCGAGTTCTAGACCCGGAACCCGGGGGCGCCCAGGTCACGGGTGCTGGTCCCGAATCCACTTTTGACTCTGGTGCAGCAACGTGTGGACAGAGTTACAGGCAGGGGGATGTGCGTTATTCTTTTGGGGGGCGCTGAGTTGGGAGCACACGGGAAGAAATCTACCTGTACCCTAAGGATTCTGGAGCTGCGGAGGCCGTGCATGGAGGAGGAATGCGATCTGAGTTCACTTAGGCTATTCAACATTTCCGAAAAGCTGTTCTTGGTTAGTGAAGACTGGGGTGAGTCAGGGAGGATGACTGAGCCCCTGGAAGATTGAGGCTCATGTACCAGCCCAGGTGGGCAGAGTCAGCGTTGGGAACAAAGCCTGGGATAATTCTAAGGACACTTCACGGGGATACAGGGAGACCGGAGTCCATGAAGCTCCTGCCATGGTTGCCAGCTCCGCCACCACCTCCCCTCACATTCCCATGAAGCCCCTGCTATGGTTCCCCAGCCTCACCACCAAATCCTCTCACATCCCCATGACTGTCCACCCTTATGGACCAGGTGTTATGAGTGATGTTCCAGGGCCTCACCCTAGTGACCTCACACTTGGTCTCTGGAATTGTGTCCTAGGTAGACTTTGTCTCCCACTCTCAAACTCGGTGGGCCTGGGGATCCTAAAGAAGTGACTTGCGTATAGAAAGAGCTTGTGGTCCTGTGGCTTTGCTTTTGGAACTTGAAGGTAAGAAGCCATCTGCATCTGAGTGCCATCTGGAGGACCATCATCTGACAAAAGTGTGTGCTAGGCCCAGAAGTTAGATGATGTCCCCTTGCTCACCTGCCTGTCATTATCATGGAGGAAATGATCAAATCTCACTTAGGAGACTGACCATCCGGGACACCAGAGTCTGGCATCTTCTCTGGAGAAGGGAAGGTGACACACATTTCAAAGGGGGGAAGAGTATAGGTGGATCAACCTGGAATCAATCCAAGGGCAAAAGCTGATTGTGTAATGGTCTCTTTCAATCCTGCAGGCCTGTGCAACATTTGAGGATGTGGTCATTTTTTTCTCCCAGGAGGAGCTGGAGTTTCTCAGTCAGGCCCAGAGGCTTCTCTACCTTCATGTGATGCTGGAGAACTTTGCACTTATAAACTCAGTGGGTAAGTCTGCCACACCCACCTCTGCCCTGGCTCTGCTCATCCATCCCTTTCTGCCTTCCTTCCCTCTATTGCTAGTCCTTGGGCTCTTCTGACTTCTCCACTTTTTTTTTTTTTGTCGTGTGTGCTGTGGATACTGCCACTGAACTGCTCACACTTGCTATAATGAGCACTGACATGGATTGGAGGCTAGGATGTCTAGAAGTGTGGCTCTTGCCTTGCTTATACTTCTCCTGAGTGGGTGTCTGTGAAGATCCATGGTGCCATTTGTTCCTCATTCTCCCCATTTCTTCTCAAGGACATTTTTTCAAAGCTACCTGTTTAAAGGACTCCAAGCATTGCTGTAAATTATACCCACATAGACCACGAGCTTTTTTGTGTTTGTGTTTGGATTTTTTTTGCCAGACCTTTCTTCTGGTCTCCCTTGAAATACTGCTTTTCTTTGCTCTGGTCTGTTTTGTGCTGAGTGCTCACCTGCCCTGTCCTCCCCTTGGGACTTGGGTTGTGTACTTTTCATATGATACACAACTGGGATGCAGGAGGAATCTTGGTTGCTTCATAGGGCAGACATGGTGGGACAATCTCAGAAAGACCTCTTCCTACCAAGGAGAACCAAGGAGAGGGTGTCACATCTTAGCTGTTTTCATACACCAAGAGACTGACCTGTGTCCTTACCATCTTAGTGCAAATATCACTGTGGGCAGCTTGGTCTGCCTTCCAGTGCCTGTGCCAGACAGGTTCCACCTTCCCATGATGTGTCACATCCTCTGGGCCTCTGGAGCCCTGGGATAAAGAGGCATCTGTGAAGAGTGTTTCTCTGGAGGGAGTGTCACGTTCGGAGCCTGCAAAGACTGGCCCATCCCTCCACAAGACCCAACCTTGTCACACCTGTGACTCCATCTTGACATATTTTACACCTGGCTGACCCACCTGGGTAGAAGCTCTACTCGGTAAGAGCATATGTGCGCTATCCTCAGCCTCAGAGGGATCCCCAAAAAGAGAGCTCTTTGAGAAATGACCTGGCCAGAACTGCATCTTTGAAGAGCTATGAATTTTGTATGTCGGGGAAGCCCTATGGTTGGGATGACCTGTGGAAAGAGTTTGCAGGTTTATTGGACCTTCTGCAGCTCCCTGTCATTCCTAAAGGTGAGGAGCCAAACAACACTGGATGTGGGAAAGCATTACACCATGGGAAAAGTTGTGACAGGTTCCATGAAAGCAGAACAGTGTCCAGCCACAAAAACACAGCTTGTCATAACCTTACCGTCTACACTCCAGAAAATCCTTGTGAGCCCAGCAAGTGTAAGGACGTGTTCCACGGCAAGCCCCAGCAGAGGCACACCGAGGAGAGGCCTTACAGGTGTCGAGAGTGCAGGAAGTCATTTAAGGAAGTCCATGCACTCACTGTGCACCAGAGAGTCCACACCAGGGAGAGGCCTTACAGGTGTCGAGAGTGCAGGAAGTCATTTAAGCGAGGAGATGCTCTTGCTGCCTACCAGAGCGTTCACACGGGAGAAAGGCCCTACATTTGTGGCGAATGTGGGAGATCATTTACTCGGCGTGCCTACCTTGTGAGTCACTGTGGAATTCACACGGGAGTAAAGTCTTATGAATGCAACGAGTGTGGGAAAACCTTTAGGCAGAAGTCCGTTCTCCTTAGGCATCAGGTGGTTCACAATGGAGAAAGGCCTTATGAGTGTTTCGAATGTGGAAAATCCTTCAAGCAAGAACGTGACCTCACTGTACACCAGAGAGTCCACACTGGAGAGAGGCCTTACAAGTGCAGAGAATGCAGGAAGTCCTTTAAGCAGAGAGATGCCCTTACTGTACACCAGCAAGTCCACACTGGAGAGAGGCCCTTTAGATGTGGTGAATGTGGGAAATCTTTTACCCAGCATGCCAACCTTGTTGGGCATTCCAGAGTTCATACTGGAGAAAAGTCTTACGAATGTAGTGAGTGTGGGAAAGCCTTTAGGTACAGAGCCAATGTTGTTCATCACCAGGAAACTCACAAAGAGAAAGGGCTTTACGAGTGTGAGCAGTGTGGGAAAGTCTTTGGACACAAAACAAGTATTATTTGTCATAGGAAAGTGCACAATGAGGGAAAGCCCCAGATTATGTTCAGCATAGGAAATGTCTTATCCAAAGATCTTACCTCGCTACACGTGAGGCGGTGCACACTGGACAGAGGTCTTGAGAATGTGGCAAAGGTCAGAAATGTATTTCAGAACACTCTGGTCTTCAACACCAACACTGTCTCACCATAGGAAGGCCCTGCGAAGGTGGCAATTGTAGCTCTCAGCCCAGGTTCAAGTTTACTAAACAGCCGGAAATCTCTCCCTAGGAACAACCTGAGCAGGGAAAGGAATGTGCTTTCTTGTAGAAGTTCCATACTAGAGAGCTCCTGCTAGGGATCCATCTGCCTGTTGGTGAACTTCACACTTGCTATGTGCAGTTCAAGAGATTCCCCACAGGGAGATTGCCCATGAGCTGTAGGGAAAAGTCACGTGAGGCTCACGGGAGCTGCCCTGCACATTCTGGACTCTGCAGCGCTTTTGATGCAGAGTATTCATTGCCCCACTGCCTTAGAGAAGCCATCCGTCCCTCTGTACCATCTTACACAGTGGATGAATGATACACTTGAGAGACAGCACAAGGCACACTGCCTGTGTCTCTCCCTGGTGGAGATCTTTAGCAGCTTGAGACATTAAGACAACTTTAATGTGTTTGCTGAATAGTTATGTCCTGGCTGATACCATTAAGGCCAACAAGGTTTAGAAGAAGTGGTCATTAGACTGCCTTACCTGGAGCAGATTTTTAAACTCTGTTCTATAGGCAATGTCCTTGATCGCAGTGCTGCTCTTTTGCCATTCTCAGAAGCTATACTTCTGCAGAAAGTCAGCAGACAGTTACAAGGTTTTATTGGGAAAATGCTAAACAAAGTTAGCAAAAGCAAATTATTTGAAAAATTAACTCTTTTTGACAGATAAGTATTTGCCAGTCATTTCATGTTTTGTGTTGGTTCCAGGGTTTGGACTGTCGACTTGCTTGCTCAAGGCTAGTGTTCTACCGCTTGAGCCGCAGCATCTCCAGCCCAGCATCTTGCTGGTTAATTGGAAATGGAGTCTGTGGACTTTGCTGGGTTTAGTTTCTAACGTTTAACTTTAAGGTCTCAACCTCCTGAATGTCTAGGCCACTGACACCTAGCTCAGAGTTTTTGTTTGTTTGGTTTTGTTGCCCCTCCTGTGACTTGAACTCAGGGCCTGAACACTGCCCCTGGCTTCTTTTTGCTCAAGGCTAGCACTCTTACCACTTGAGCCACAGCGCCACTTCTGGCTTCTTCTATATATGTTGTGCTGAGGAATTGAACCCAGAGCTTCAAGTATACGAGGTGAGCACTTTTACCACTAGGCCATATTCCCAGCCTCTGCTTTTTAAAAAATGGGCCCAACTACTATATGTATTACAGAGAAGGACCAAACTGTAGATGGCCAAAAAGTAGCCTGGTGCTGGTGACTCATGATTCATGCTTGTTAGTCTCCTAAAGCTTTGCATTTTAGAACACTTGAATAACATACATACACTTATTAGGGTTGAGAATATGGCCTAGTGGTAAAGTGCTCACCTCGTATAAATACACTTGTTATACAAAGAAGCCAGTAAGAATTAGTCTTGTAGCTACACAGATGTCATACAGCCATATTAATTTACCTTTTTACCTTTGGAGTCAAAATTTTGAATCTCTGGCTAGATAGTAAATCCACAGCAGTGACAAAAATCAGAAGTTTAGATCTAAATAATACTAATTTGTGTAACCACAGTTCTAAGGTGTTCATCAAAGAGACTTGGACATAAAAGAACCTTGACTCAGGTAAGACTTAGTTTCTTTAGTGTGCAGAATCTCATCCACATCAGCAGACAACTTAGGCAATTAATTGTCTTGTAAAACATAATCTTTGTCCACTAAGCCAGTATATATATATATATACATATATATATATATATATTTTTTTTTTTTTTGGCCAGTCCTGGGCCGTGAACTCAGGGCCTGAGCACTGTCTCTGGCTTCTTTTTGCTCAAGGCTAGCACTCTGCCACTTGAGCCACAGCGCCACTTCTGGCCCTTTTCCGTATATGTGGTGCTGGGGAATTGAACCCAGGACCTCGTCTATACGAGGCGAGCACTGTTGCCACTAGGCCATCCCCAGCCCTAAGCCAGTATATTTTGTAAATATTACTACAACAGAAAATAAATAAGTTCGCAGCCAGAATGGTTTCTGTTCTTACTTGAAGGAAAAGGCAGGGTTTGGCATGCATGCTGATGGAAGATTGTGAAGTTGCAGTCATTTCTGTTGGGTCTAGTACAGAAGTATGGCCCCTTCTCTGGCTTCATTTTCCTTGTGTGCAGTCCATCTCCACAGTCAATTTCCCACTCACTAGCACCATGACAGTTTTCAGTTTTCATTACAGCCACCAGAACTGGCCAAAGAGAGATGGAGAGGAGTTGGGTTGGGAGGGATGGGGGGAGGGAGGGGAGAGAACGATAAATGGGATGGCATTGATCAAGATGTATTCTATTGTCCCAGGCTTTAGAGACCCAGATTGTACCGCCAGGCCTGAGGATGCACATAGGAATTGACATATTTCCAACCCTGGCAGCCACCCCACATCGTTCAACATACTAATTGTATCAAATGTCCCTGACGGTATGGAACCTGAATTAACTACCTGGACTGGGTAGCAAACGTGCGCATCCTTGGTGTTGGTACTTAGTACATGAGGGACAGGGAAGAGGTGTTTAACCTGTTGGCCAGTTTGTTTAACCTACATGATTAAAAAAATATAGATCTGTGAACTACATTACCCAGAAGGCGTAGAGGCGAGTGGCAAAGGTCTGAGCCAATGAATTAAGAAAAAACTACTTCCGTGTTCGGCCGGGAGGCGCTGGGCGGGACTTCCGCACAGCATTTTCTGGTTTGGCCGCTGCTCCTGGAGTGTGCAGGTGGTCCGAAGCGTGGGGGCGTGGGCCAGGTGAGGCCGCCGGGCGGCGTGTGTGCGAGGGGTGGGCATCCTTGTGTCCACCTGCTGGCGGCCCTGGCCGTGCCTGGGTTTCCTCCCTGCCCGTAGGCTGCCATGGCGGCTGCCACGCTGAGGGACCCGGCCCGATGGAGCCCGCTAGCTCCCTGCTGGCCGGATTGCGGGACGCGGGCTGGGGGCGCAGCGGCGGGCCCAGGCCCCCGCGTCTGCATTCGAATCAGAGGAGGCTGAGCGTGCTCCCCGCAACTGAATGTGGGCCGAAGGAGGCTGTGTGTGCCAGAGGAGGCATCTGTGTGGGGGGCACAGGTGGCCAAATGTGCCAGAGGAGGTCGAGTGTGATCTTGGCACCTGAATGTGGGCCGGAGGAGGCAAAGTGCAATCTCCCTATCAGTTTGGGGCCGAAGGAATTGAATGAGGTCTCAGCCACTGCGATGGGGTATGGGTGATCCAGTCTGGGCAGGGCCTTTGAGCATGTGTTCCCGAGGGGATTCAGGACTTTCATCTTCAGAGGGCTGGGAACCAAGAGAGCACAGCAGAGAAGAGACACACAGTCTGAGGTTAGCTTTTTTTCAGAGTTTTCTAAAAGCTTCTTACCGTTGGTTTCTGGCAAGGGGAGGGCGGTAAGACACAACAGACACTGAGCACACAGAGAACTTTGGCCCTTGCCCATGTTCCCACAAGTAAATCTGCAAGTTTGGAGATAATGCACTGATTCCTCAGACACCTGAGACCTAGGTTGGACAGGGGCATGGGGAACCCAGAGCCCGTGGGCCTACTCTGGTGCCTGCCTCACATGCCTTGTTCTTCCCACAGATTCCCATGACTATGGAAGTGCTGGGAGACCCCACACAGGTGAGTGGAAGATGTTCTGGGTCCTCCTTGTAGTTGACCATGCCCCTTGCATCCCTTCTGCTTCTGGATCCCTTCTGGGATCCTTCTGCTTTTCCAGTCCTTGAACCTGACTGAGGCAGTTATCAAAGTTGACAGTGAAGGGTTAGCCATATATGGAGTGTTTTACATTGCTTGCAGCCATACGTTAAAGTATGAAAGGTTGCCCCAGCTTTAGGAATTTGAATAAGTAAGTGTGTGGAATGAGGATGAGTTTGCTGTACATTTTCATTGGCACTGGGGGCATAGGTGCAGGAGTCAGAAGTGCTGTCTCTCAGATGGGCACAGTTTGAATGACAGGACCCAGGGCTTCCCCCACCATGAAGACAAGATGCCAGACCTGAAATGGACATGCTCAGGTACCAGCAGAACTTTTCCATTTAGGGAAGCTCGGCCTCAACCTTCCATATAGGGTATATATACTTAGCGGCTACTCAAGAGGCTGGTGATTCAAGCCATTTAGAAGCAGAGCATTCTCTATATGCAAAGCTTTCCTAAGGCTATGACATCTGTAATAGAAAGGATGGCTTATCTCACCTCTAGGCCTTGGTGCTGGGTGGACAGCCCCCAATCTCCTGGCTGGGAGCCAGCACCCAGCACCTGGCCAGGCACTGGGATTGCTGTGAGAAATGACTTAGATCTACAGTGGATAACATGGTCCCTATCTCGGGTGATGCGAAGATGGAATTGTGCTTTGCTTGTGTGAAGGCATTCATAGTTTCTGCTAGGTCGCAGTGTTGTAAAGTGGGGATGCGGCTCTGGCAGAGTGTTGTTCTGATTTTTACCTCCTGTGTGTGCCTTGGCTCCTAAGAAACAGCCCAGGGCTCAGTGCTCCTACTTTGTACCCGATGCCTCCATATTTTATGAAGTAAGAGGCCACTCTGAGGAAGGGTCTTGCTAAGTACTGTGGAGAGCCATGTGCTTTGATGTTCTGATGATTGTAACACCATAGTTGATGCCAATGATAAGACTTTGGAGCCTGGTACGGTTCCTCCTCATCATGATAGCCAACGATGCCATGGAGGTGTGCCTTCTGTCAGTGTGCCAAGCACACTGGATAGCGTGTGCTGAGGACAGTGTGGGGGAAGGACATACCTGTATCGTGGGGTGGAAGGTTGGAACTGCTGTGGGAGTGTGCATACTGGAGAAACTGTGGACCTGAAAGAACAAATAAGATGCTGGCCGTGCGGCCCGCTGATGGTAATGTGGGGGGAGGTGACTCCTCCTTTGGTGATGTCTGAGAATACCATATGAGGGTCTCATGGGCAGTTGTGTGACAAATGGATACAGCCCTACATGCTAGGACTAGAAGTTAAGTGGTGTCTCCATGCTCATTTTCCTGCTAGTGCTGTGGAAAGAAACTGATAGATAACTGGGAATGAAAAGCACCTTCTCTGAGTGGGGAGATGGTGTATTGAGTATACCGGACAGATGCAGAGGGCCAGGATGGGATGCTTTACCTGAACTCAGGGAAAGGAGCTGATCACAGAATGTTCTGTTCCAACCACAGCAGGCCTGTGTGACTTTTGAGGATGTCGTCATTTACTTCTCCCAGGAGGAATGGGAGTTCCTCAGCACAACCCAGAGGCTCTTGTACCTCAGTGTGATGCTGGAGACCTTTGCACTTGTAACCTCCCTGGGTAAGACCCTCATACCCACGTGGTTCATGGACTCTTTTTCCACTGAGGCAGCTTCAGACCTTCCACCACTAGTCCTTGGGCTCTGCTGACTTCTCTGCTTTCTGTCACGTATGCTATGGGTGCTGTTGCTGAGCTGTGCACACTGCCCTGAACAGCCCTAATGACTGCCAATCAAACGAGAACAGGCATGAGTCTGGGCAGAAGTTGGCTAGCAGTCAGCTTCAATGATGTCCCTTGCTTACCAACACTTCCAGATCGGGTAGCTTCTCTGTGACACCTTTTTTTTTTTTTTGGCCAGTCCTGGGCCTTGGACTCAGGGCCTGAGCACTGTCCCTGGCTTCTTCCCGCTCAAGGCTAGCACTCTGCCACTTGAGCCACAGCGCCGCTTCTGGCCGTTTTCTGTATATGTGGTGCTGGGGAATTGAACCTAGGGCCTCGTGTATCCGAGGCAGGCACTCTTGCCACTAGGCTATATCCCCAGCCCCTCTGTGACACCTTTTGATGTTTCTTCAGTTGCCCGTGTTTTTGAGATCCATATGAACCAGGGGCTATGATCACTGGGCCCTCCTCCCATTCTTTGGAATGCTGTTTACCTTCCTCTGATGTATTGGGTCTTGATATGTTCAGGGCCACTAGGGTGTCATTTGCCCCTGCCTTTCCCCCAAGACATAGTTTACTCACTTCTTAATCTCGGCAACTGGGTGTCCAGAGAAATTCTGGTTGCTCCATAGACATGTCAGGATAATGTAAGAAAGGCCGTCCACTTGAGGGGCACCTGACCTGCAGGAGGCCCTGACATCTGACTGTTACCCTGGCCTTCCAGGAAACAGCCCTATGTCCTTGGTGTTTGTGGTGCAAATGCCACTGGACACACCCTTCTACCTTGTCATCCCCACTTAACATTGACTTGTCATATCCCTTGTGCTTCCAGGCCTGGTGCCACCTGTAGTTCTGTATATAGAGAAATGTGCTCAAACCCCTGCCTCTTCCCTGCACAACTATTCGTTCTTGTGTCCTCTGAATGGGGAGGTTTGCACAGGGGCCCAGTGCTGCAAAGCGATCCCTTCTGCACCTGCATTAATCGTGTGGGACCAGAGTTGAAGTTCAGTGGTAGAATACATGCCTGACGTGTGCAAGGCCCTGTGCTTCATCTCCAGCACCACCTTCTCTTTGTGGTTCAGCTTCCCACCATCACCTGCCTGCATTTAGTTGTCATTTCTCTGATTTCAGGTTGTGAGTATGGAATCGAGGATGAGGAGACATCTGTACAGAGCTTTTCTTTGAAAGGAATGTCACACTTGAGGATTCCAAAGCCAGGTATACCCACCCAGGACACTCACCCTTGTGACATCTTGGTCCCAGTCTTGAAAGACATTGTGCACCTGGCAGAACCACCCATGCAGAAACTGTGCTTGGCTGGAGCATGTGCTCGCCTTCCCCAGACCCTGAGCCATCGCAGTCCAGAGAAACCCCAGAAGATGGACAAGGATCCAAACTCATTTTTGGAGAGAGATGGACTTTGTGTCTCAGGGAAACCTTTTGGCTATGACGGCCTTGGGAAAGAGTTCCCACCTTTGCTGGACCTTCTGAGTCCCCAAGTCCTTCCTAAGGGTGAGAAGCTCAGCAATGCTGAGTTTGGGGAGGCCTTTCACCATGGGAAAAGTAATCACAAGTTGGTTAAGTGCAGAAAATCTTCCAGGCCCCTAAATATGTCTTTTCATAACCCAAGAGGCTACACCGAGAAAAGTCTTTATGAGCACAGCAGCTGTGAGAAAGAGTTCCACGATGATCACTCTCTTACCCACCATCAGAGAACACACACTGGAGAAAGGCCTTATGAGTGTAGAGAATGTGGGAAGTCTTTCAAGGAAAGATTTTCCCTGATTGCACATCAGAGAGTGCACACTGGGGAAAGGCCTTACCAATGTAGAGAATGTGGGAAATGCTTTAGGCGAGGATGTTTCCTTACCATACACAGGAGGGTGCACACTGGAGAAAGGCCTTACGAGTGTAGAGAATGTGGGAAATCCTTCAGGGAAAGATGTTCCCTCACTAAGCACAAGAGGGTCCACACTGGGGAGAGGCCTTACAAGTGTGGGAAATGTGGGAAATCTTTTACCCAGCGCACCCACCTTGTAAGCCACAGCACAATTCACACCGGAGAGAAGTCTTATGAGTGCAACGAGTGTGGGAAAACCTTTAGGCAGAAGTCTGTGCTCATCAGACACCAGGTGGTTCACAATGGAGAAAGGCCTTACGAGTGTGGCGAATGTGGGAAGTCTTTCAATCAGCGTTCCAACCTTATTTCTCACTGGGGCATTCACACGGGGGAAAAGTCCTATGAGTGCAGTGAATGTGGGAAAACCTTTAGGCAGAAGTCTGTGCTCATCAGACACCAGGTGGTTCACAACGGAGAAAGGCCTTACGAGTGCAAGCAGTGCGGCAAATCCTTCAAGCGAGGGTATGCCCTCACAGTACACCAGAGAGTCCACCTGGAGAAAGGCCTTATCCGCATGGAGAGTGTGAGGAATCCTGCAAGCGAGGAGATGCCCTTACTATATGCCACAGGCTTCTCACTAGAAAAAGACTTGATGAATGCAACAAAGGTTCATCTCCTTCAACCTCAGCACTACCATGCCATAGAGAGGCCACGTGGAGTTGGCAGTTACCAGGATACTTTCAGACCAAGCTCCAATCTTACTCAGCAGCAGAGAGTCCATGCTTGGGAACAGCCTCAGACCTGAAGGGAGTGTGCTATCCCAGACAGCCTTGACTAGTGAGCCATCTGCTGGAAGTTGAACTGCACACTTCCAGGGGTCTGGTGAGGCCTCCAGGAGCTGTTATGCACATTATAATGTCACAGTGAAATCATTGCCACTCTGTGTTAGAGAAACCATCATTGTACCATTCTTACAGGCAGAACCTACACTGATGAGGTAAAGTAAGCCAGGTGCATCTCTGCTCCGTCATTCTGTAATGGAAGTCTTGATAGCATGAACCATTAGGGGAACTGCAGTCCTTTTGCTGAGTGACTGTGGATGTCATTAGTACCAGAGGAACTCAGGCCTGTTTCAGCTTGATGCTTTCAAGAAGGCTGAGCCCTTCCTGGAAGTTCTTACCCTCACATGAACTTGTACTTGATGTTCCTACCTGCATTGCTCTTTTGTCACTAATAAAGGCCTTATTGTTGAATACACTTTGAGCACAATAATGGTAACTGTATAGGGTGGGATGGAATAGAATTGTGTTACATCTACAGGAGAGGATGTACAATGAGATCAATATTCTGTGCCTCAGTAGGAAGATTATAATGGCAGACAGTAATACTTAATACTTCTTATCCACTGTGGTTCCTTTATTCCTTGTTAATAAGTCCTGTGCTCTAATGTACATGGATCTGTTTCATGACTCTGATTGTTTTAGCTTGGACCTCACCAACATAAAACACATTTCTCAGGAATAGCCTGGGGCCAGAGCACAAAGCCCGGCTCCAGGATCCAGGTGGGAGACTCCAACCATGGAGGGCTGCCAGTGACCTCTTAGATGCCTGAGAGCTCCAGCCATGACCCTGGTGGGCTCTGGGGGTTCCCCTGCATCTACAGCCTCCATGAGCCCCTACCCAACGCCAGCTGACCCTCCTGACCTCGTCTAGATAAGGAGTGGGGCGTCATAAGAGGATGGCATCCCTGGATGCACAATAAAAGAGGTGCAGAGATTCTCTTACTGAAGCTACGTTGCCCAAACTACATTACCCACAATTCAGCGAGGTAAATGACAGCAGACCTAGCAAATGAGCGCGGAGAATTGCCGTTTTTCCTCTGGGAGCCCAGGTTCTAGCCGGGACTTCCGGGCCCGGTGCTGTCTTGGTGGTTAGAACTATTTTGGGGGGCGGTTTCTTGAGGTGGAGCGGGTGGGGGGCGCGGCGATCGGCGCGGACGTGTGCGGGGTGAGGGCCCAGCTTGCCTCCCGCCGGCTGGGCTGGGGCACACGGAGGCAGAGGCGCGGTCTGCGGTGTGCGATGGCGGCGGCCGCCCCGAGGCCCCAGGTTCCGGTAGGTGCCAGGCCGGGAGGGGAGAGGAAGGATGGCGCCCCTCGGGCTCCCCACGGCCGCCGGCCCAGCCCCGTGCAGGGGTCGGGGGAGGAGACCGGGCGGGGACTGGAGCCAAACTGGGGCGGAGTCCCTCTGCTGTCCCGGGCGGGGTGTCCAGGGCGAGCTCCCCGCCGCCTCCGGCCTAGGGATGAGGTAGAGAGGATGGGCGTGCACTGAGGGAAGCAGGAAGGAAGGATTCTACCTCTGTTCTCGCCGTGAGTGGAGGAGGAACTCGGTCTGACTTAGGTTCCCAAGGCCGCAGTTAGAAACGCCTGAAAGGGGGGTGGTCGGGTGGGGACACTGAGACCCGGGAAGGTGGAATCTTCGTGCAATTTTCCACAGATACGGGGAGGAACGGGGGTTGGGGGGAAGGGCTTAAGTGTGGAGACACCCAATGTGCCCTAGCAAAGAGAATCAGGTCTCCCACTCCTTTTTTCAAGTGTTTCTCTCCTTGTTCCAGTGCTGACAGTAATGGGTCCAGCTAGGACCAGGTCTCAGGCTGGAGCAGAGCTTGTGGGCATCACAAAGAGAGCTGGAGGAACTGTGAGAAAGGGGATGACAGGCAGGTGCTGTGGCCTTAGGGTAAGTGAGGTGAGGTGGTAGTGAGGCCTTATGCCATTGCTGGGGTCTTCACCAGGCTTTGGGCTCCTGCCATTTAGGAGTGACTGTTGGACTGTCTGGGAATATTTGGTCAGACTGGTGGACAAACCCCACTGGCACAAAACCAGCCCTGGGATTACAGTTAGAGAAGAAGGCTGTGACTTGTGCTGAGGAGTGGACATCAGGGTGGCCTAAGTGGAGGGAGGCCATCATTTCTGATTCCAGCAGGTGGTGGTTGGTGGAGGATGGTGGCAGCCTCTGATACTAGGAAGCATAAGAGGTCTGGGTAGGAATGGATCCTGCGATGCTTCCTTTTACCAGCGCTGCTCAGGTTGTGTTGAGCTAATGTGGGAAGACCAGAGAGGTATCTGTGGTGTGGAGCAGAGGTTAGAGGTACCTGTGGGACACAGGTGTGTGAGACAGGTATGGTCCAGGAATACATAGCAGATATGTACGGAGGGTGTGTGTGAGCTTCTAACCGGTGAAGATGGAGCTCATAATTGGTTGTTTACAGGACCCACAATCTATGGACCCCTAGGTAATAGCCTGGCAAAAGGAGCACATGCTTCTGGCATGCCTGCCTCTTGTGCCAGTGGGAGGGCACAGTGATACTGGAACTGGTGATGTGAGATGAGGAAGAGGGTGAGACAGGGGGGATGTGGAGTTGGGTGACCCTTGGGATCCTAGGAGAAAAGTTGATGGTTGGATGATCTGTCCCCATCACAACAGGGCTTTGTGACCTTTGAGGACGTGGCCATTTGCTTCTCCCAGGAAGAATGGGGGCTCCTGGGTGAAGCCGAGAAACTCCTGTATCTTGATGTAATGCTGGAGACCTTTGTACTTACAACTTCAGTGGGTAAGTCCTCACATCAGCTTTTATGTCCTGGTTTCTGTGTACTCTTTTTCCTCAGAAGGCAGCTCTCTGCCCTTTCCACAGCCAGAGAGTAGCCCCACCCACTTCCCTATGCCACTTCCCCAGAGAGAGCCCATAGCCCTGCCTACTTCCCCATAGATAGACTATAGCCTTGCTGACTTGTCCTCATTTTGTCCATAAGACTTCCCCAATAGATACATTTTAATCTCTGAAAATCACTAAGTGCCACCATGAATTAATGACTTTTTTTTGGCAGTACTGCCAGGCAGATACTATACCACTTGAACTATACCACCAGACATTTTTTTACTTTAGTTATTTTTATGGAGAGGATCTCACATTTTTGCCTAGAGCTAGTTTAGACTGATTCTTCTTCCTATGACCTCCCTGCTTAGCGGAGGTAACAGGTGTGAGCCACCAAACCTAGCTTCTGTGTTAAGATGGGGATCTCACTTTTTGTCTGGGCTGGCCTTATCCACCCAAATGAGAGGAGGTGCCCCAGGCTTGGGAAAGAGAAGCAGGAAGGACTGGAAGCATCACACCACAACCTCTATTGGGGTTTCTGCAGGGACGCTGTACAGGGTGAGCATGGTGAGACTGAGTAATTTGGAGGACTTTGGGAGATAGGGCCTGGCCTTAGTTTTCTGGTACCTGTGTCCATCAGGACTGTTGAGCTGAGGAGTATTTCCTTTGGCAGTGTAAGTAGCACATAGTAAAGTGCTATACCTTGTGGTACTGGGTAGTTTTCCTACGACTCAGTGGATTCCTGACCAAACCTGTCTACAAATTGACTAAGAATGTGTGCAGCGCTCTCTCTCTCTCTTTCTCTCTCTCTCTCTCTTTCTCACCATAGGGTTCCTTACAATGCCCAAATCTCAGAATACTCAGAAGAAATTTAACCTTTTTAATTAATACATATTTTTGACATATTGAAAAAACTTGGGGGTGATGATAGAGGAGAAATTTTGGAATTCTCCAATCAAGATAAATTACCTAAACAGAATAGAAGTTATTTGATTATGAGAGTAAGGCAGGAGTAACACAGCTTAAAGGCACAGCTCTTAGCTGATTTTTCTTTGTATATGGTATTAGCCAATATCTATCTATCAGACTACCGCATGGGGCTGGACCTCAGGGGCTGGGCAGTGTCCCTGAGCTCTTTTGCTAAAGACTAGCACTTTACCACTTGGAGCCACAGTGCTACTTGAGTGGCTAATTGGAGATAAGCATCTCATGGACTTTCTTCTCTGGCTTCAAACTCCAGTTCCTAGATCTCAGCCTCTTGAATAGATAGGATTACAAGTGTGAGCCAACAGTGCCCAGATAGATAATAGCTTTGTAAAATATTCATAAACACTAGTGTCATTGTGTCTGACCAAGAAGAAAGAGCATTTATGGGATTTGGGGTGTTTTTATAATACCAACAACCAGTTCTCGAATTCTGCAGGTACAAACTGGCAGCCTACATTTGATTCAACTTTTACTGTCTATAGACAGTATGAGATGGATCCCAACAGTGAAAAGTTGCATCCTCAAAAAACTGCCATTCCCTCCCCCCATAAATGCCTATTGTAAATAGAGTGACCAAGTTACTTCATTTCTGCTCAGCCAGCCCCCAAAACCAGGGTTCCCACAGCCCTATTCTGACTTGATAACTTCCTAGAACAGCTCACAGAACTCCAAAAGTACTGTAGGGAGGGATGCATCTCAAGGATGACAGCTGGAAGAGATGTATCAGAAAACATCTAAACAAGCCGGGCACCATGGCTCATACCTGTAATCCTAGCTACTCAGGAGGCTGAGATCTGAAGATTGGGGTTTGAAGCCAATCCAGCAGAAAAGTCCTTGAGACTCTTGTCTCCAATAAACTACTCAGGAAAAGCCAGAAGTGGTGCTATGGCTAAAGTGGTAGAGCACTATCCTTGAGTACTAAATAGGCTCAGGGACACTGCCCAGGCCCTGAGTTCAAGCTCTAGGACTGGCAAAACAAACATATCTACTCAAATTTCAAACCTTAGAACTTTTTTAAGTTAGTGATACATGCAGTTATCTGTTATATATTTATATTAAAGTATTATCAATATCATAAGCGAACATAATTTGTTATCTATCCCTGTATGTAAGACTTGGTTTTTGCTTTTCTGCTGTCCTCAGACCTCAATCCTTGGATCTCAACCTCCTAAGTAGCTAGGATTATAGACATGAACCAGCAGTGCCTAGCTAAGTCTTTTAACATGGACCCACAACTGAGTGCCAACATGAAGAAGTAAATGCTGTTGGAAGAGAATCTTATGCCGGTGCCAGTGGCTCAGCTCAAGCTGAGAGCTGAGGATTGCAGTTCATGCCAGTCCTGGCAGGAAAGTCCTGGAGATTCTTATTTCCAATTAACCACCAGAAAACGGGAAGTGGAGCTGTGGTTCAGAGTAATAGAGCTCTGACCTTGAGTGAAAAAGCTCAGAAATAGCATCCAGGCCCTGAGTTTAAGCCCCATAACTGACAAAAAAGAAAGAGAAACTTATTACTATAATATCTGAAAGTGTTAGGCCACAGGCTTTATTGGGGTTTTTGCATGAGAGACAGCAGAACAAATAGCTTATAGTGACTGGGTCAAATGATTTTGGTAGGTTTGGGAAGGGGTCTGGCCTTGTCATCCACTAACTATTCCCAGGATGCTTAGAGCAAAGGAGTACGCTCCAGTAGTACAAGACACAAAAACCAGGTTTGTGTGTGGGCTCTAGATCAGTTATTAATTTGCATATGAACTGCGTGCTTTCGACTGAACTGTGGTCTCTGTAAGGAATCAGCTAGCCCTCGTGGGGAAGGGGACAGTATATCTGGCCAATAGTGTTTCACCACACAGAAAAAATGTAAAGCATGTTTAGGACACGCCCACCATGCCTTCATGCTTTCAGCATGCCTTTCATCCATGTCTCTCTTTCAGTTTGGCATGAAGTGAAGAATGAAGAGACATCTTCTGCACAGTTGGATTCTATGGAAGAGCTGTCAGTGGTCTGGACTCCAAAGGCAGCACCATCCACACCAAAGACTTGCCTCTGTGACATCTTTGTCCCAGTTCTGAAAGACATTTTGCATCTGGATGACCTACCTGGACATAAGCCATACTTTATGGGGACCTGTGCACACCTTTGCCAGGACCAGAGGCAGCAAACTGGTGAGAATCCAGTAAGAAGGGTTGTGGACAACTGCTTGAAGACCAGCATAGGACCCTTCCTCTGCAGACAGTTTGGGAAGGACTTCTCAGCCAGGTGGGGTCTTCTTGAGCCCCAGGTCATTTCCAGAATCACCAAGTGTGGGGAGGCCTTCCACCATGGAGAAGGTCACTGTCAGTCAGATGATCACCGAAGAACTTCCAGCCTCAAAGACTGCAGCTCTGAATCTAGCAAATGTGGAGAAGCTTTCCAAGGTAGTGACTCCCTTGATCCACCCCAGAGGTCCCACATAGGAGAACGGCTTTATCAGTGCAGCGAGTGTGCAAAGTCCTTTGTCCAACAAGCTTCTCTCATTACCCACCAGAGGCTTCACTCTGGGGAAAAACGGTACAAGTGTGGGGAATGTGGGAAGTCCTTTCATCAAAGCTCCAACCTCATCGAACACTGCCGAACTCACAGGGAAGAGAAGCCCTATGAATGTGGGGAGTGTGGGAAAGCCTTTGGGTGCAAGTCCAATCTTCTCCGACACCAGAGAACCCACACGGGAGAATGGCCCTATGAGTGTGGTGACTGTGGGAAATTGTTTAGGCAGATCTTCAGCCTTGTTAAACACAAGAAAATCCACACGACAGCAAGGCCTTATGATTGTGGCCAGTGTGAGAAATCGTTCAGTCAAAAAGCTACTCTCATTATACATCAAAGAGTTCACACAGGAGAAAGGCCTTACACGTGTGAAGAATGTGGGAAGTCTTTTAGCCAGAGCTCCAACCTCATTCAACATTGCAGAATTCACACTGGAGAAAGGCCTTATGAGTGTGGGGAGTGCGGTAAATCCTTCAGCCAGAGAGCAACCCTCATGAGACACCAGAGAACGCACACTGGAGAAAGGCCTTATGAATGTAGGGAATGTGGGAAATTCTTTAAGCAGTACTTCTACTTTATTGAACACTGTAGGAGTCACACTACAACAAAGATTTATGAGTGTGGCCAGTGTGGGAAATCCTTTAGCCAAAGAGCCACACTCATTAGACACCAGAGAGTTCACACAGGGGAAAGCTCTTACGAATGTGGGGAGTGTGGGAAAGCCTTTGAGTACAAATCCAAACTTGATCGACACCAGAGAACTCACAGTGGAGAAAGGCCTTATGAGTGTGTGCAATGCGGGAAGTTCTTCAGGCAAAGCTACAGCCTCCTTGAACACCAGAGAATTCACACTAGAGTCAGGCCATATGAGTGTGACCAGTGTGGGAAATCTTTTAGCCGAAGGGCGGACTTCATTAAACACCAGACAGTTCATACAGGAGAGAGGCCTTACAAGTGTGGTGAATGTGGGAAGGCCTTTAATCGAAGCACCAGCCTCACTCAGCACTGCAGAATTCACACAGGAGAAAGGCCCTATGAGTGTGAGCAGTGTGGGAAATCTTTTAGGCAGAAGTCTGACCTCCTTCAACATCAGGTAGTGCACACTGGAGAAAGGCCTTATGCATGCAGCAAATGTGGGAAATCTTTTAGCCAACGCTCTAGCTTCTTTCAACACCAAAAGAGTCACACGGTGGAGAGACCTGGGAAATGCCTCAGCCTGAGGTCTAACATTACTTAGCCTCTGAAAGCCCACATTAGAGAAAGGCTTTAGACCTACCAGGAATGGCCTGTCCCCTCCATTCACTGGAACAGGCTAGGGAACCTTTGTGAGGGCTTCTCTGCCCCTGGATGAGCCTCCCACCTTAGCAACCAGCGTTCCAAGAGTTACAGGCATGAGGAAGGCATAGGGGCACTGCCCTGCAGTTTAGACTAATGCCCTTCTAGAGTTATAGCAGTTCAGCACAGCTGTCATGGAAACTCTCTGCCTTCCCTCTAACAAAGTGCTCTGTGTGCCCACGCACACAGCATACTGCGTCCGCCCCTGCCCTGTGCCTTATGAGTGACTCTGTTCCCTGTCCGATGGCTTTGGAGCACTGGGTCTGGATCTAGCTGGAGGCTTGTGGGTGACATTCTCACCTTTCTTCACATTCATGGTCATGCAACCCTGTGTCACACAAACCACTAGCTTCATGTCTTGCATGCTGTGGTTTATGCACGCACAGTGTCACCTGCTTTGATCAGGGTGTTGATGCACAGCCCCAGTTGGGTAGAATGCCAGTTCTGTGCCTGTCTGTATGTGTGGAAACCCGTAATTGCAGAGCCTTAAAGTCTGCCTTAGAGACTTGAAAGGCCATTCTCTGTCCCTTGGAAGGCTGAGGGCAGCCCTGACAAGACCTATTGTGCTTAGCATTACAATGGCCACAGTTCCCACCCTCATTATAGTCCCATCTTCACTTGACCTTGGAGCTTACAGGTGGCCGGTTCAAATTGGCTATTTACTGCTCATCTTCACATCCTGCTTTCTGGAAGTCACTAATCCTAGGATTGTTCTCCCCACTGTGGTGCCCTAATCTCAAAGATGGCTACCTATACTTTCCTGTTTGATAAAGAATAAAAGCCCTGTTCATGGGACCCTCTGGATCTGCTGCTGGAGTGAAAGCAGTTCCCTTGGTACCCCCAAACCAGTTCCACAGTCGGGTCTCCATCATTGCTTTGCTCCTGGCTGCAGCAGACTAGGCGCTTGCAATGGTTTGCAACAGTGTGGAAGGGTGAATAATTTCATGAGTTCCCTAATTTATGGACCTCATCACCACCTGTCATAGCAAGAAACTGGTTTTCATTTGAAGTTGCCTAATTTGCATTGCTGCCCCAATATCTCCAGTGGAATAAAACATCATTGCAACTCTAGGTTTGGACTGTAGTATCTTTTGTGTTGTTGCATACCAAATACCCAGGTGGGCCTCGAACCCACAAAAATAGTCACCAGCACTCAGCCAATTGGGCAGGAGTCCTTATTTAGTTTGCACAGCGTCTCCTCACCACCACCAGGATGGTGACAAATAGGGCTGAGCTTTTTAAGGGCAAGTAGCACATGTACCACTCGCAGGTGGTCTTGGGGTAAGAATCATATTTACCACACACAGGTGGTCTGGCAGGTTAGGCCAAGCAAGGAAGCAGAATTACTGTTAGTGATTACAATTTCAGCAAACCCCAGCAGCCAAAGCAATACGATTTCAGTAAATTCCAGCAAAACTCCAGCAAACAAGGCAAAGCAATACAATTGCAGTAAGCTCCCGTAAACAAGGCAATACAATTCCTGGTTCGAGGTGTGATTTGGGCTCCTGTTATTCGGCTTAGGTTTGCCCCTTCCTAGGCCCACTACTTTGTTTAAGCCTGCTGTTTCTACGGACTCAAAAGAAGGGGATTCCCCTACACCTTTCACTTGTTTTCCACAGAGTCCGAATGCCTGCCCTTTACGACGTCCACGAGGCCACCTAGGCAACTCCTAATAACCCCCAGGCACCAAGCCTTTTTCTCCATACATTGCTCTTTATCTGTGCTGCTCTTGAAGAGTACAACTACATTACCCAGAAACCTTTGCGTGGAGCGGCTGTGAGTTCATCCAGTGGAAAATCCAGCACGGAAGCATCCAGGTTCCAGGGGAGGGACTTCCGGTTCCTTCTGGGTCGTCACCTCCGCCGGACCCCGGATTCCGCACTCTGACATCTCTCGGGGCGGGGCCTCGGAGGCGGCTCTGGTGAGTCTGGCCGGAGCTCAGGCCCCGCCGTGGTCGCCCCGCTTCTGCCCCGCTCCGCCTGCGGCAACGGCGGCACCAGGAGACTTGACTCAGGTAGGCGCCGATCCCAACCTCACCGGAGCCCCTCTGCCTGGCGCAAGCCGCTTTGCAGCCCGGGGTTCCGGTGTCACGGGGTCCCGGCTGTACGACGCCTGTCGGCGGTGCTCCATTTCCGAGGTCTGAGTCCTGGGGTGCGAGACCGCCGGGGCAGAAGCTCGGAGAAACGGCTGAGCCTCTGGGCTCGGGGTCCACGCTGTCTCCAGCGGGGACCACAGTGAAGTAGACGCAGACCCGCAGTGGCTGAGCCGAGGACTTGTACCCCTGGACCACGAAGAGTGCTGAGCAGAAGGGAGACGCCATCCGAGACAGGACTTGGACAGCTCCCCTGGAGTTTGTTCAGTGGTGAAAAAGCACGGGGGAAAGGGCAAGGAGAAATTGATACACCTTCCAAGGCCACACGACGTGTAGGAGGTCGCATGTAGGTTGGACAGGCATCAGGTTGTGGGACAGAGCTGAGCAAGGAAGGCTCATGGGAGCAGAGCCCTCCCAAAGTCATGCCCCTCTGTGGTCTGCCCTTCCCCGCAGGTCCCTATGGCTGCAGACGTGCTTTTGGAGCCAATACTGGTAAGTGGAGGGCAGCAGCCCAGTCTGTCACTGCTCTGGACCCCCACGCACATTCTCCCAGGATTTATAGTGTTCAGACCCCTCACATGCTCCTCCTAGACCCCGGGGTAGAGAACGCTGTACAATTTAGAATTTTAGATCAGAAGAGGGAGGTTGTTTATCCGCTGTTAGCGGGTTGTCTGGTTGCAGAATGGAAAACAGCGTGAACAAACACAGTGGCTAACAGAAACTGGCACTCATGGGACTAGGGGCTGATGTCTCCTCAGTGTTTGGGAGCCCCAAAGGAGGGTGGTTTAGGGGGTAGGTGTGTGGGATGTGGATTGTGGGTCTCCCAAAGTAAGCTGTCCATGCTCTCATCAGTCCCTGCCTTGCCAGGACAGTGTGTCCTTTGAAGATGTGGCTGTGTACTTCTCTTGGGAGGAATGGAATCTTCTTGATGAGGCTCAGAGATGCCTGTACTTCAGTGTGATGTTGGAGAACTTTGACCTTACATCGTCCCTGGGTAAGTCCCTGGTTCTCACCTAGGAGAAAGGTCCTCTGCACTGAATGGGATGTTCATGACTCCTGCCTGGTGGCCAAAATGGGTTCGGAGAGATCCTGGCCAAGGGGAGAACATGACAGCTTGGCTGATTCCACGGTTGGCTATCATGAATGGTATGCAGGTGTCTCCACTGTGTGCTGGTTCACATTCTTTCTATGTCCAGGAATGTATAGCAGGATCCTATGCTAGTCCTCTTTTGTTTCTTGAGGAACTTCCATGATTTACATTCCCACCCAGAGTTTATAGAGGTTCCTCTTTCCCCACATTCTTGCCAGCATTTATTGGTGGTGGGGTGTTTGTTTGTTGTTTGTTTTTTTCTTGATGGCTGCCATTCTGACTGGGGTGAGATGGAATATTGGTGTGGTTTGGATTTACATTCCCTTCATGACAAAAGATGTTGCATATTTCTTCATGTATCTATTAGCCGTTAGTTTTTTGTTGTTTTTTGGTCAGTTGTGGGGCTTAAATTCAGAGCCTGGGTGATGTCCCTGAGCTTTTGTTTTGTTTTGTTTTTGCCAGTCCTGGGGCTTGAGACTCAGGGCCTGAGCATGGTCCCTGGCTCCTTTTTGCTCATGGCTAGCACGCTACCTCTTGAGCCACTTGCAGCTTTTTCTGTGTATGTGGTGCTGAGGACTCAAACCCAGGGCTTCATGCATGCTAGGCAAGCACTCTATGGCTAAGCCACATTCCTAGCCCTTGTCCCTGAGCTCTTTTGCTCAACGCTGGCACTGTACCACTTTGAGCCACAGCTTCACTTCCAGTTTCCTGGTGGCTAATTGGAGTCTCATAAACTTTCCTGCCTAGGCTGGCTTTGAACTGTGATCCTCAGATCTCATCCTCCTGAGTCAATCTCCTGAGTAGCTCAGATTAGAGGTATGAGCCACTAAGTACCTGGCTCCATTTGTACTTCTTTTGAGAATTATCTATTCAATTCAGTTGCCTAAAATTAATTTTGGGATCTTTTTTGTGTGTGTGTGCCAGTCTTGAACCCAGGACCTGGGTGCTGTCCTTGAGCATCTTTTGTTCAAGGCTAGCCCTTTACCACTTGAGCCACAGCTCCACTTCGTTTTCTGTTTTTTTTTTTGTTTTGTTTTTTGTTTTGTGATTCATTGGAAATAAGTCTCACAGATTTTCCTGCCTCAGCTGACTTTCAACTGCAATCCTCAGATCTCAACCTCCTGTGTAGCTAGGATTATAGTCATGAGCTCCTGGTACCAGTTCCACTGTATATTTTTTGAATGTCTTTGTTGAAAATCATATGGCTCTAGCAGCCACACTTTATACCTTTGTCCTTTCCTAGGGAAGATTTACTCTGCTCTGTGACTTTGGGGACTTGGTACTACAGGGCAGCTGTGTTTCCACCAGGAAATTGGAAGTGGAGCTGTGGCTCAAAGTGGTACAGTGCCAGCGTTGAGCAAAAGAGCTCAGGGACAAGGGCTAGGAATGTGGCTTAGCCATAGAGTGCTTGCCTAGCATGCATGAAGCCCTGGGTTTGAGTCCTCAGCACCACATACACAGAAAAAGCTGCAAGTGGCTCAAGAGGTAGCGTGCTAGCCATGAGCAAAAAGGAGCCAGGGACCATGCTCAGGCCCTGAGTCTCAAGCCCCAGGACTGGCAAAAACAAAACAAAACAAAAGCTCAGGGACATCACCCAGGCTCTGAATTTAAGCCCCACAACTGACCAAAACCTGATTCCCAACTCCTTTTTGTGACAAATAGCCCTATGGACTGCTTCTTTGCTATACCAGGTGTCCACACAAGGTTGTTTCCTCCTGCTAATGAAAGCAACATGTAGGTAACCATTATTTCTGTTTTCAGGTCACTCATTAGAAGTGAAGCATGACGTGGTGCCTTCTGAACCAACCATTTCTGTAGGACTGTCACAGGTCAGGACTCTCAAAGAAGGTTCAACTCTCCAGAATGCAGGCCCCTGTGAAATACACAGCCCCATCTTGAGAGATACTTTTCGCTCAGCTCAGCACCATGGAACACACGGCAGGCAAAAGCTGTACACATATGGGGCACAGCCATACTTCACAGCAAGTCTACAGCATCACCGGAAGCACATTGGAGAGCTGCCATTGGGAAGCTGTGTGGACAAAGGTTCACCCACGAAGTGCTGCATGATCCACATATCAGCAAAGCCTTTCACCTGCAAGGAAGTTGAGAAGGGCTTCTTGCCGAGCGTGTGGTTTCCTCATCAACAAGGCCATCCCACAGGGAGGAACCCAAGTAACGGTGACAAGTGTGGGGTGGCCTTGCTCAGTGGGAAAAGCTGGGGAGAATGTAAGAAAGCTTTCAGCCACATCGACACGCTTGTTCAGGACCAGAGTATGCTCACCCGGAAAGGGCGTTTTCAGTGCAACCAGTGTGGGAAAGCCTATACACGACGGTGTAATCTCATCCAGCACCAGAAAGTACACAGTGAGGACAGGCCTTACGAGTGCAGCGAATGTGGAAAGTGTTTTGTCTACTACTCCAGCTTCATGATACACCAGCGTGTGCACACTGGTGAGCGGCCTTACGCGTGCAGTGAGTGTGGGAAGCGCTTCAGGCAGCTCTGCAGCCTCAACATCCACCGGAAACTCCACACTGGAGAAAGGCCTTATGAGTGCAGAGAATGTGGGAAATTCTTTAGCCACAGGTCTAAACTCATTCAGCACCAGCGAGTCCACACTGGAGAAAGGCCTTATGAGTGTGGAGAATGTGGGAAGTCCTTTCGCCAAAACTTTAGCCTCATCTACCACCAGCGAGTCCACACTGGAGAAAGGCCTCATCGGTGCAGTGAGTGTGGGAAAGCCTTTAGCCGCAGCTCCAGCCTCATCCACCACCGGAAACTCCACACCAAAGAAAGGCCTTATGAGTGCAGTAAATGTGGGAAATCGTTTAAGCAAAGCTCCAGCCTCAGCTCACATCGGAAAGTCCACACAGGGGAAAAGCCCTATGTGTGTGGGGAATGTGGGAAGTCCTTCAGCCATAGCTCCAACCTTAAGGTCCACCAGAGAGTCCACACTGGAGAAAAGCCCATCGAGTGCACTGAGTGTGGAAAGTCGTTTAGCTCCAAATCTAACCTTATCAAACACCTGACTATTCACACTGGAGAAAGGCCTTACCAGTGCAGTGACTGTGGGAAGGGCTTTAGCCGGAGCTCTGACCTTAATCAGCACCAGCGGCGCCGCCCCGGGAAGGAGCCTTACCAGTGCAGTAGCTGTGGGAAGGGCTTTGGCTGCAGGTCTGGCCTCATTCAACACCAGAGAGTCCACACTGGAGCAAAGCTTTAGCTTTTCTAATGTCATGACACCAGAGGAGACCACATGGTAGAGCTGCCCACCTGGACTGAAGCGCCAGTCCCTGAGTTCAGGTATGGGGAGGGCCTTGACGTTCATACCCTTTCCCACAGCTTCCAGGCAGAGCCATTTTGCTGCTGCTACCACCAAGGGGAGACAGTGTGATGTCGCTGTCACGTCGGGGAAAATAACCTCCCTTCTGCTGTCTGTTGAGCCCTCATGATGTCCCTTTCATGAAATAGAACATGAACTTGACCCCATTTGATACCTGCCACCCCAATAGAAGTATCTGGGGCAGCTTGGCCAGGACTGTCTTCTTTGTGGATATGGTAGTCTCAGGGATACTGATTTTTCTATTCTCCAGGTCACTGATTTGAAGTCACCTGCCTCAAGTTGTTTCAGTTGTTTGCCAGGCCTGGGGCTTGAACTCAGGGCCTGAGCACTGTCCCTGGCTTCTTTTTGCTCAAGGCTAGCACTCTACCACTTGAGCCACAGCGCCACTTCTGGCCTTTATATATCTATATCTATATCTATATCTATATCTATCTATCTATCTATATATATATATGGTGCTGTGGAATGGAACCCAGGGCTTCATGTATATGAGGTAAGCACTCTTGCCACTATGTCATATTCCCAGCCCCTTGTTTGTTTTTGTAATAATAAAGTTTCTATTTAAGCTACCTGTGATCTTGGGATTCTGTTTGCTGTGAGCTGAGCTTGAGAACAGAATTGGGCCCTGCCAGCTTTGCATAGTGTAGCAAGCAGCTTTCAGTGTTGAGGGCAGGAGACCCACATAATTCTCATGTCTTGGAGACAGCACTACAATGGAAGTGTGTAACTCTTAGTTTTGGCATAATTCAAACCATGGCCCCAGTCCTTCCAGGAAGGACTGCAGATGCTTATGGTCCTAAGTGGGGAACTCGGTGCCAGAATTTTTTGTGGGCTTTGGGCACCTTGGGCAAGTAGGATTATGACAACCAAAGCTTTGGGGAACCATGAACTGGTACTGTTTGTTTGCTTGGGGTCCTGCAAAGGTAGTGAGTCCCCACACCTATGACTCGGTACAGATATGTCATGTACCATTAATTACAGCAGCCAGAGGGAGCCAAGGTTGGTACAGAAACACTGCTCCTGGGGCGGAGAGGAGACTTCAGGAACTGGATGATGCCTGCACCTTGTGAACTGTGACCGCACAAGACCCACGTAGGCAAAAGCCTTCAGCATTTCCAGCGATGTGGATGTTCTGTAGACATCGGTGTCAGAAAAAGTAAGCTAAAAGCTTATGTATTCCATTCCAGAAATCTCTCTGGAGGATCCACTGAAGGCTTTTGCCTGAAAGGCCAAGAAGATAAGCATAGAGAAGAGAGATCCCTTCTTCAGTGAGGTAGCCTTGCGACCTAGCCTTCATCCTGGGTGGGAAGGAAATTCATGTGCTGCCATTGAGTCAACAAAGACAGGGAGTTAATATTACTAGCTTTCCTGGTATTAATAAGCTCATTAGTAGGACATCTTAATTATGACAATAAGCACATTGGTAGTTTCTTTCATGTCCTTTTCTAATAATCTCTTCCTCACATTCCTGGCCTTTGGGCACATTCATTGATGTAATAGATTGTATTTTCTGGGGATTTTATTTATTTATAATTTATACTTTATTATTTTATTTATTTATTTATTTTTAACCAGTCTTGGGGCTTGGACTCAGGACCTGAGCACTGTCGCTGGCTTCTTTTTGCTCAAGGCTAGCACTCTGCCACTTGAGCCACGGCGCCACTTCTGGCCATTTTCTGTATATGTGGTACTGGGGAATTGAACCCATGGCTTCATGTATAAGAGTTTCTGGGGATTTTAGATAACGTGTTTCACCAAGTTTTTTTTTTCCCAATTTATTACGAGAGCTGGGGATCTGGCTCAGCGGAAGAGCGCCCACCTGGCGAGCGCGAGGCTCTGAGTTCGGTCCCCGGTTCTGGAAAAAAAATCACAAAACTATAAAAGACCAAAAAAAAAACAAGGTAACGGTGCCCAATTTATTACAAGAACCTGTTTATTTTGAGAGTCTTTAAAGCTTCTTACCTGAATTGTCCACTTTATTGCTGAGCAGTTTGCTGGCTGTGGACGGGCCAGTTGCCTCGCCCCTCACCTGCCCTGCCCGTGGGCATTTGGGTTGTTTCTGGTTTGGGGTAAGTGCAAGTACAGCTGCTGCAAATATGTGCAGTTTAACTTCATTTGTGTTCATGACTCAAAGAGCAATACCTAAGACACGGGTAAATGTTCTCCTGAAGAAGAAACTATCAAACTGAACCAATATGATTATTTCCTTTTGTGACTCACCCGTAGTGTGCAAGAATGCTGCCTCTATACCCTTGCCACACCTGTGTAATCTGCCTTTTAACCACTTAGTCTTTTTTTTTCTTTTTGCTGGTCCTAGACCTTGAACTCAGGACCTGGGCTCTGTCCCTGAGGCTCTTTATGCTCAAGCACTCTACCACTTGAGCCACAGAGCCACTTCGAGCCTTTTCTGTTTTATGCAGTGCTGAGGAATCAAATCCAGGGCTTCATGTATACTAGGCACTAAGCTTCCTGAGTAGCTTAAGATGTGATTCTGCAGCAGTCTTTAGTTCAAACTCCAATACCACAGAACAAGAAAACTGGACTTTGGAATGGACTTGTACCCAGACAGAAAAGAGAGGCAAGCAGGGATTTTTACCCTGCTTCTCAGAATGCTGCATGGTTTAAAATGACAAATTATTTCTGTTTGTTGTGTTCTATTTAAGACCTTGGGTGATGATGCTTTGAGCTGGGGGTGGGGAGGGCAGGGAGATAGGCATGTTCGGCAGCCAGCCTGTGTCAGTAGTCACCTAGTGCTTTTTGTGTATTAACTGTTCCTGCAGTGACCCTGGCAGCTGGGTGTCTTTAGAGATTTAAGGCCCCTTGACACAGATGGGGACCTGATGGGTGGGTGACACAACTGGCTTGCACGTCTTTTAACACCCGTTTTGAGAAAAGAAACCTCTGAGAACGTGGCTTTGAACTCCACGGTCCTAGTTGCATGATCCTTGGCAGCTTCTCTCTGTGGTGGACGGTGTGCACTGGGGGGATGGAGGAGGTTCTGGGAAGAGAGAGTTTCTATGAGGCCCAGAGGAAGGTGGCACACGTCTCACATAGAAAGATACAGAGAACCCAGACCAGTCAACCTCAACACCAAGCCTGAAACCTGAGATAGAACTGGAGAGGCTTGGAACTGGCCCAGAAAAGCTCAAGGAAGGCCTCCATACATTTTCCTGGGGGCTGGTGGGTGAGGAGAGCACTGGGAACTAACTGGCAAGACCAGGGACCAGGAGCATCGTGATAAAATGGACTAGGGAAAGGCGGGGAACACACTCAATGCTCACCTAAGAAGTTGGTATTGCTATTCCTGTGTTCCATTTGAGGATTCTGAGGATTGAACCCAGAGCCTTGTCCTTACTAGGTGACTACTCTACCATGGAGCTGTATTCCCAGCCCTTCTAGACCAGAATTTAAGGGAGTGATATTTGATTCATTAATTCATGACATCATGGCGGTTATTGTAATGCAATGTGAAATGACATCCACTCAGAAATTGATTAGATGTTTAAGGGTTTATGGATCACTCCTAACAAATACCCTCTTTTTTCTGAGTTTTTACAGCATGAACTTTGTGTTCCTAAGTTTATGTGTTGCCTGTGTTTCATTCAGGTATGCATTTTAGGCTGTTGGCCATGAGTTCTATGCTAAGTAATCAAAAACGTGGCTAATTGACAGTATTAGAGCCAGAAACTCACAAGAAGCCATGCTTACATTTTGCCTCAGCAATGATCTAACATTTGCAAATTTGGTGTCTGTACTGATTTGACAGAATATGAAGTCTTGTGAGAATAACACCATCAGAGAGAAGAGCTGGGAAAGATGCAGGGCCCTATGCATAGATGAGATCATGGGGAAGCTCACTGAGGAAGAGTTTATCTGCCAGGTAAACTCTTATCTGTCAGATAAAGGAATCCTTTTTCCTTTTTTAACAGGTCCATGTCCACATGCAGGGACAAGAAATCCTTTTTTCTGAGAATATGCCCATAAGAGAAGTCATCTTTCATCTCAAACAATGTTAGCAGAAACCCCACAAGGAAGGAATTCAGGGCCGCTCTGGGAGACTGCCTCAGACCCAGCGTTGGGAGCAGGTGAGTCCGGCAGCTCGGAGCTCAGGAGGACCTTTCCTAGGACATACTTTTATGGTGTTAACTTATTTCCACAGGAAATGAAGGTGGCTACGGAAATGACTGGAAAACCACCCAAGCAGAGGACAGTGTTGCCTAACCAGTAGGTCAGGAAAATCAAACACCTTCCCTCTATATTTATCGTGAAAGAAAATGGTTCCAGGTAGAAGAAGAGTGTTTCTCATGAGGAGACCAGAAGAACCTTCTGACCCCAAGAAAAGTCCCTGAAGAGACGGGACAATCACGATTACCCTTTGGAGGGGCACCCAGGCTTTTTCTCCAGGTCAGGCCGGTCCTCTCCTCAGCTCAGCCCCACTCACCAAAGCAGTGACAGACATCAAGGAAGATCCTCCCGAGCTCAAAAACCATACGAATGTAAGGAATGTCCCAAAACCTTTGCGTATCTTTCTTGCTTTCTGGCCCATCAGAAAAGACACAGGAACGAGAGGCCATTTCTTTTCGGCGAGTGTCACAAAGGCTTCTACCAGGCATCAGACCTATGAGCGCATCAAATAATTCACACAACAAAGAAGGCTTTTTGTGTGCAGCACGTGTGAAAAGTCCTTCAGCCACAAAACCAACCTGTGGCTCATGAGCGGATTCACACTGGAGAGAAGCTCTACACCTGCTCCCTTTGCCAGAAGAGTTACTGCCAGTCATCCACGTACCATCACCACCTGAGGATCCACCAGATATGCCCGACACACAAATGTTTCTCCACCAAAAAACAAAAGCAAACTCAAAAATTTTCCTTCTCTGAGCATGAGGGGCTCAGGACAATAATCTCAGATACTCAGGAGGCTGAGGTCTGAAGCTCGAGCCTCAAAGCCAGTCTGGGCAGCAAAGTTCATGCATGACACTCTTATCTTCAGTTCACCACCCAAAAGCTGAAGTAGAGCTGCAGCTCCCGTGGTGAAATGAAAGCCTTGAGCAAAAAAAAGAAAAAGGCAAAGGAAGAGCGCCCAGGCCCTGAGTGTAAGCACTAGTACCAGCACACACACACAGAGAAGTGTTCCTTCCACGGCATGCGTCCTTAGTTATTGCCATGTAATGTGTACATACCTGAACGTGTATGTGTGTGTATATGTGTGTTTATATACATATGTATTTTTTATTATCATTAAGTGGCTGCTTAAAGGATTGTATGTGTGTTTGTAGATAGTTCTGTCATTTGTCTCCCTCCACTAAATGTAGAAAGGACATGAGATTTCTCATCTTTTGTTCACTAAAATCCTTTAAATGTGTAGAAAGTGGCTTCTCTTTCATGTCCAAAAATATCTGTTGGATAAATGAATATGTAACTCTAATGCCTACCTCTTACAATTCAAGAATGTGTTCCACGTGGGAAGACAATTTTATTGGCAAAGAGATACCAAAAGAGTGTAGCTTTCTAATCATTCGTTCCAAAAATGGTGGGTGGGAAGTAAGGGAGATGCTTATTTCCAAGTTAACTTGAGAAAGTTGTTTGGAGAGAGTTCTGTGTGGAGCTGAGGTAAGTGGGCACGAGTGTGGTCAGCTTGTTGGAAGAGCTGTGAGAGCTGGATTGCACAGCTCAGCTGGGTCTCAGTTCCCCCAAGCACCTAAACAGTGCTATACAGAAATGACTCGGGCTGGGAATGTGGCTTAGCCGGAGAGTGCTTGCCTAGCAAGCATGAAGCCCTGGGTTAGATTCCTCAGTACCACATACACAGAAAAAGCCAGAAGTGGCACTGTGGCTCAAGAAGTAGAGTGCTAACCTTGAACAAAAAGAAGCCAGGGACAGTACTAAGGCCCTGAGTTCAAGCTCCAGGACTGGCGAAAAAAATGACCCAAGTCGGTCGGGAATTGGATTTACTCAGGGCAAGATGATGAGGAAATGATCCTCAGGTGAGTTTGGTAACATTCTCAAGCATAAAATTGTCTTAAAAACAGACATCATTGAGCTGAGGATATGGCCTAGTGGCAAGAATGCTTGCCTCCTATACATGAAGCCCTGGGTTCGATTCCCCAGTACCACATATACAGAAAATGGCCAGAAGTGGCGCTGTGACTCAAGTGGCAGAGTGCAAGCCTTGAGCAAAAAGAAGCCAGGGACAGTGCTCAGGCCCTGAGTCCAAGCCCCAGGACTGGCCAAAAAACAAAAACAAAAAAAACAAAAACAGACATCATTATAAAGCTTCATGTTGATACTGCAATCACAGACTGCATGGCTGTGTTCATCTTTTCCATTCTTCTGTGAGCCTCATCAGTCTGCACATGGTGGAGAAATGTGCGTGATAATGTATTACAGCAGACAGATGAAGATGAGAGTTGAGGGAGATCTCTCATTCCCGCAGGACACTATCCGTAATGTCCTGAACAAGAACTCAATCCTACTTTGTGTGTGTGTGTGTGTGTGTATGTGTGTGTGTGTGTGTGTGTGTGAGAGAGAGAGAGAGAGAGAGAGAGAGAGGCTTGAACTCAGGGCCTGGGCATCATACTTGCACTTTTCGCCCTAGGCTAGTTACACATATCACCTGAGCCACAGCTCTACTTCTGGCTTTTTACTGGTTAATTGAAGATGAGTCTCATGGACTTTCTTGCTGATAGTGGCTACAAGCTGAGATATTCAGATCTCAGGCTTCTTAGTAGCTAGGATTATAGGCATGAACCACCAGCCCCCAGCTTCATCCTGATTTTTTTTTTTTTTTGTCTTGTCCTGGGTGCTGTCCTTGAGCTTCTTTTGTTTAACACTAGCGCTCTACCAGCTCTATCACTTGACCCACAGTTCCACTTCAGCTTTTTCTGGGTAGTTTAATTGAAGATAAGTCTCATGGACTTTTTTGCCTGGCCTGGCTCTGAATTGCAATCCTCATATTTTAGCCTCCCGAGTAGCTAGGATGGTAGGCGTGAGCCACCAGCACCTGGCTTGCATCTTGGAGACAAAGAGAAAAAAAAATAACCCTTAAACTTCATCAAAGCCATTTTCTTGTACATATATATTCCCAAGGTCCTGAGGACCTCTTGTCTTATTTCACCATTTACTCTGTTGGGACTGTGTCTATTTTTCCTATTTTGAGTGCAAGCCAGCGGCTGTTGATCACTTCCTATTGTTGTGGCTTTGCTAAAACAAATCCATGCTGACACTATCAAAATAAAATAAGACAAGATTAAAAAATAAAATAGTTGGGCACCAATGGCTCATACCTGTAATCCTAGCTACTCATGAGGCTAAGATCTGAGGATTGTGGTTCAAAGCCAGCCCAGGCAGGAAAGTCTATGAGACTCTTATCTCCAATAAACTACTCAGAAAAAGCCAGGAGTGGTGCTGTGATTCAAGTGGTAGAGCGCTAGTCTTGAAGCTCAGGGACAGAGCCCAGGCCTAAAGTTCAAACCCCAGGACCAGCAAGAAATAAACTTAAGAAATTTTTCTTAATACATAGAAAATACTAAGCTTGTCAGGTGTCAGTAGCTCGCGCCTGTAATCCTAGCTACTTAAGAGACTAAGATATGAGGATCAGGGTTCAAAGTCAGCCTAGGCAGGAAAGTTCATGCAATTCATCACCAATTAATCACTGGAAAACCGGAAGTGACGCTGTGGCTCAAATGGTAGAGTGCTAACCATGAAATGAAGAGCTCAGGAACAGCACCCTGGCCCAGAGTTCAAGCCCCACTACTGACAAAAAGAAAATACTAAGCAGTTAATCCTTTCCCCCAAATCATAAAACAGATTATGCATATTGGCAGTTTGCAAAATTTATTTGTTTTACCTCATATTTTAACTTTCAGTTGTATGTGCTATGAAAAGTTGATTTTTTTTCCCAGATAAGCCACATATATCTCACTAGTAAGAATAAATATGGCATTTAGTAAAATGATTATACATCAATACTATGTGATTTTTGCCTCATTGGTTGAACCTGGAGCCTGACAGATTAGGGAAAAATGAGGACTAATAGTAAGATTACAGCAAATACAGGAGGTATTCCTTCATGGCCTTCCCTTAAAATTAAGAGAACTAAAGTCATGTTAGGGGAAATGAAACAGCATAACTTGAGGAAGCTGAGGCCTGGTGAAGGCAACTCAGAAATACAGTATTTAGAAACAGAGAAGTGCCATTTTTGCTTCAAAGAGAGACAACTGGATGCATTCCTTCCCAAGATATGCAGCCCTCACCCCAAGAATTAACATTTGTCTGACAGGATGTATCCCTTCCAGAGAAAAATGCTTCCTCCAAACTTAAGCCACCTTCCTGCCCCAAATGCAGATAACAGGGCGCCTCCTTATCTCAAGGATAAGAATCTGTTTTGTCACAGGATGCATTCTTACCTGGAAACTCAGAAGGTAACACCAGGTGTGATTAGAACAAAGACAGAACACCTATCTTTACATAACTTTGAAGTCAGACCCCCTGCCTTTGCCCTATAAATATGCAAACAACCCAAGGAGTCTCCTCTCTCTCTCTCTCTCTCCTCTCTCTCTCTCTCTCTCTCTCTCTCTCTCTCTCTCTCTCTCTCTCTCTCTCTCTCTCTCTCTCTCTCCCCACACTCCGCTACAGTATACCCTTCTGCTTATCTGTCTGCTTCTTCTCTGTTTACCTACTTGCCTGCTTGTTTACTTACTCAATAAAGCTCTTCCAAGTTTTCTTACCACTGTGACTTTTGTCCAGATATTCTTATTCTGCGTTGGAAGTCTTAGGACCCTAAGTGAAGATTTCCTGCCTTGAAGGGGAAACTTCACTAACCCTCACGGTGACAAACCCAGCTAATAAAACGAAAAGGACACCTGTATTTTTTCTTTTAGACGTACTTTCTCCAACAAGCTCTCTCAGTCGTGCGGAGCTAAGAGCCCGCGTCTTTCTCTCGGGTCCTGGTTTCTTGGGTGTCTCTCCAACACTGTCCTGTAGACTGCTGAGGCTCTACCTCAGTAGTGGGTAAATAAGTAGGCTTAGTGTCAGCAGAGATGAAAGTTAGTGGATGTGATTGTCATAACTATACAAATGCAACAAAAAGGTAAACACAGATACCGCTACTCAGTGCGCCCTTAAATCCTAGCCCACCGTTCCTAGCCTTGGGGCTCAGACTTCCTCCGCAACCGTGAGCAACCTTCTGCGGGGAACTACACTTCCCAGAATGCTTGGAGCTGAGCCCCCGCCCATAGGAGTGTGAGCCAATGAGAGCTCTGCATTTGGCGTTTCCATGGAAGCAGGGGGTGAGAGCGGAAGTTCGGCCTCGGCTTTGTGTCGGCCATTTTCCCGGTAGGGTGGCGAGACTGTGGCGGCAGTGAGTCGCCGTCCTCCCCACTGCACCGAGACCGGCTGCCGGGCCCGGGCTGGGGACTGCGGTGCCCGGTTCCCTGCTCAGCCCTGTTGCAGAGTCCGATGGCGGCGGCCGCGCTGAGGAACGCGGCCCAGGTGAGCGCGGCGTCCCCGGGCCCACCTAAGCCCTAGGTGAGGGGTCTGCTAAGGTCTGTGTGTGCGCGCGCGGCCTGTGCGTGCGCGGCCCGTGCGCGTGCGCGGCCTGCAGCCCCAGGCTGGGTTGGTGGGGCGCTGGTGGTCAGGTCCCGTGACGCCTGAGGTGAGGTGCGGGAGAGGGAGGAGCGCTTGGGGACGGCGGGCCGAGCTGGCCTGGAGCCCGTGGAAATAGCAGTGTTGCCATTGTGAGAGCGTTTTGAGACAAGGGACAGCACCTCTGTGAGGTTTCAAAAGTTTCCCAAAGGAAGAATAGGGCGGAAGGGGCGGTAAGGACATTGAGGCCCCGGGAGGTTCCGTGTGTGTGTGTGTGTGTGTGTTATAGTGTCCCTTGTGTAAGAGGCGACAATGAACACAATCGGGATGTAAGAAGGCCAACTGGTCTTACAGCCAGGCCAGATACAGGGCAGGCAGGACTTAGCCATAAGTCCACCTTGTGGCTGTAGAAGGGCTGGTGGAACCTATATAAAAAGTGGAGAACGTTCACCCTCTCAGTGGCCCCGGTTCCCACCATGACCCTTGGATTATTGTGTCATGGGACTCTTAAGTCAATTTTTCTAGTTGTTTATTGTCAAATCATGGAGAAACCCCCAAAACCTTCCACCTGATCCCAGGATAGGAGGTGCCCGGTTCTGACACCCAGTCTAGCCAGTTGTAGAATCCCAAAGCAGATTCCAGGCCATTCTTAACACCTAGGTAGAACTAACCTGGGAATATTTATTTTTTATTATTTTTTTAAATTAGCACCAAACAGTACATTTAATTTCCTGCTTTTCTTGATTTCATGCTAAATAAGTGTGAATCCATTTTTAAACTCCATCTTCATTGCAGGCTATAAGTTAATTGGATAAGTGTTCCCAATAGCCCTTAAAAATAGCTTTATGGTACATTGGACTTATTTGAATTTCGTGTAGTGCATACAGCTTGACTTTCTTCACTTGGATGTGAGGCAGTTGCGTCTTTCTATACCTTGATTTTTTTTTTTTTTTTTTTTGGCCAGTCCTGGGCCTTGGACTCAGGGCCTGAGCACTGTCCCTGGCTTCTTCCCGCTCAAGGCTAGCACTCTGCCACTTGAGCCACAGCGCCGCTTCTGGCCGTTTTCTGTATATGTGGTGCTGGGGAATCGAACCTAGGGCCTCGTGTATCTGAGGCAGGCACTCTTGCCACTAGGCTATATCCCCAGCCCCCTATACCTTGATTTTAGCTTCTAGTGTGTTTGGCTGTTGGCATGTCTGTGCACCCTTTGTCGAGTCTCTTTGAAGATGACTACAGGAAAGTCACAGAGGGCACTACAATCTATAATCTGGTTATTTTGACATTGTTAATCCCAGAAGAGAGGCATTAGTAAAAGTGTTGTTACTATTATGTTGGACCTAAGTCAGTTTCTATTATTTTACTTCAGTATTGAATATCAATAGTAGAGTATTGGCAGTTTCGTGTGATTAAACCTATAGTTTACTTTCACAGGGTTTACCCTGTAGTCTGAGAGGTTTGTAACCATTTTTTTAATTAAATTTTATTGACAAGGTGATTTACAAAGGGGTTACAGTTACATAATAATAACCTGGGAATATTTAGGACACTACCAGGCTCTTTCTTTGAGGTGAGATAAAGGAGTAGGGAAATCACAATGGCTGCTTGAGAAGTTGATCATCTGTTCTGTATGATGGAGATTTGGGTGAGAAGAAGAATGTGACCATAGTAAGGTCTTCATAGTCTAGCATGAGTCTGGAGAATGTAGGCAGATTTGGAGCTGAGGGAGAAGGAAAGTCATGCTGGAAGCTGCTGCCACAGTGCAGGTGAAGGTTAATGCACCAGGGTTGTGGCTTAGGGGATGTGATTCTGGATGTGAGTTTTTAAGTGATGACTAATTTTCTAATGTGGACAGTGAGGGAGTGAAATGGACAGTGGACAGTGATTCAGAGATGACGCTAGGGTTTTTGTAGGAATGCAGGTTCTGTCAACGAAGATAGAGATGTTGGAATTGAGAGTAATATTTAACGGGACATAATGGGGTTGGATATGGTCCTGATAAACAGTGAGAAGTTTCAGAGACCACTGAGTAGTGGAATTAAGTGGGGAGCTGTTGGGAGCTGAGCACAACAGTCATGGGAATCAGTAAGCAGTTGACTATGAAGGCATCTACAGTGTGGTATTATTGGACTAAGGGAGTGGATCTCATTTAGGAGGCAGCCTTTAAGGGCTGCTTGGGAAGTGGGTGGAGCTGAGGACTGAGAAATTGGGTTGTATAACCCAGATAGGGGGGTAAGTGGCCATGTAAGTAGAACGTATTACAATTCATAGTTTGGCAGATTTCATAGGCTTTCAAGGAGGAAGGCATGTGAGGTAGGAGCAGTTGTGTATTTGAGAATGGTGACACTCTCAATGAGTCTTGGTGCTTATTCACTCTATATGAATGAGTCATCAGGATTTTGAGGTTTGGAGTGTTTTATTCAGCCTAGAAAGTCAGCACAGGGTAAATAAGATTATCTGTGATACTCACTTAGCCGTAAGTTGAGTGTGCATTAGGAACAGTTAGTCTCTGTTTATTGCGTAGATAAGGGAAGTTTGGACAAGTGCAGAATAGAAGTTGGACAGGGTCCTGGGAGCTGAGGTAAGCACACGTTTGTGTGACCAGCTCAACTCTTGGGCATGAATGGAGCCAGGTACAGAGCTTTTGTAGGGTAGTCTCCCACCACTAGTGGGAGAGTGTATAGAACAGGGTACTCTGGACAATGAACGTACGCTAAGTTACAGTGTGAGACTCGGAGCCAAGGCTAATATGTAGTGACTAAACATCTATTGAGAGTAGGATGATAGCAGACAGTGAATGCCCTCCTGCTGGTAACATTGCCAAATGGACACCTCTTTTTTGTTTTTTTTCAAATGCAACCTTATTCCTTTGTAGCAGATTTCAACTCCTGCCAGCACATTGAGTTACTGAGGCAGGTATACCTTAGCCTTTTGATCTTATAACACTTATATCCCAGTTGTTGAGATTTTCTGTACTTTTACCTCAGTGTGGTGCTGTGTGGTGTATATTCTTCTCTCCCATCATGTGTGTAATATAATTGTATAACAAATTGCTATTTCAGTGACAGCATTCAGTGTCAGGGAATGTGTTTGTCAATTCTTATAATCCTAGGATTTAAATGCTACCACAGTAGTGTGACGTGGTGGTGATTAAGACAGATCACATGTGGGGAAATCAAAGGTGTCATTGGTGTGGGGCAGTGAGGGGGTGGTAGCCATGAGAATGGGCTGTAGTATCTGGAGTTAATGAGGGATGTGTAGTCTAACGAGTGATGCACGCTTAGCCAAAAAGCAACATAGCCCTAGAGCCCTGACCTTCAGTCAGAAAGATTGCTGAAGGCGGGAGGGTAGATCTGTCAATGCCTGGTCCCTAGCTCAGTTATGTATTTCTCCATATGTACCACATGACCAGTAAGCCCGAGAGGACTGTGACACTGCGGATCTTCCCTGACTCGAGGAGCCTGGGAAGAGGATGGGCATGATATAAGTATATGGCGGAATTGATTGTGTGTCCTAAAGAGAGGCTTTTGTGATTTGGTAAGTCTCTCCGTGGCACTGTGACCTTTGAAGATGTGGCCGTCCACTTCTCCTGGGAGGAATGGGATCTCCTCGAAGAGACTCAGCAGTGCCTGTATCGTCATGTGATGATGGAGAACTTAGCACTTGTGACGTCCCTAGGTGAGTTCTTCACAGCTGACTGCCTGGAGCTTGTCTTCAGCCCCCTCTTACACCTGTATCCTTCACAATGCTTCCCCATCTGCAAGCACTACTATTTGTCATTCTCACACCTAAGCTGGACCTTAGCCCGCGTCTCTGGGGTGCACTTCTCCCCAGTTTTTTCACTATCCATCTGAGTGGTGGTCTCCGAAACAAATCTCAGTATATTATGTCATAATGTATGTATGTATTCTTACACAGTCCTCACATTTTCTTGGGCCTGGACACACCATCCCACAACAAGACCTGTGTGGACACCGCATTCACACACAGCACACATGGACACACCATCCCTCACACAGCATATACCTGTCAACAGCAAGGTTTCTGGCAAAAGTTGTTGCACAGAATCCAGCTTTTCACCCCTTCCTCCTCTCTGTCCCATATATGGTTGTGCCCGTTAGCTCATGTGCTCTCTCCATGATGGGATTTCATCATCTGTCAAAGGCACTGTGCGCTTACAAATACTTCTTACTTTCAGGTTTTAGGCATGGATCAGAGGAGGAAAAGGCATCTTCTCAGCCGAGTGTCACTTTAGAACTGTCTCAAGCCAGTACTTCAGGGGAAGGTCTGTCCTCCCACGAGTTTCATGCTGGTGTGACGTGGGACCCAGTCTCGAGAGGCATCTTGCACACAAAACATAGCCAGGAGGGACCACATCTTGAACAGGCAAGTGAAGCGTGGGGGAAGCAGTTCTGTTCCAGCACAGACACTCATCCACACCAGGAGAACTTTGGAGAGAGAAGCATCACAAGCAGTGTGGGCCCTGCCTCTTGTGTGAAGTCCAGCAAGGTCCCTATGTCAGGGAACACCCTCCCCCGTGAAGAAGGTGGAACGGAGTTCCTGGCTGCCTCCGAACTTCCCCAAGAAAAGCCCACTTATACTGAGGAGCAGTCAGATGCCAGCAGTAATGGCGCAGCTGTCTGTCACAGTGGAAAACCCGATTGCAGCTATGGGGCAGCTGCAGAAGCTGTCGGCCATACACGCTCACTTGGTCAGCAGCAGAAAGCCCTCCCTCGAGAACGATGCTACACGTGCAGTGACTGCGGGAAATCCTTTAGCAAAAGCTACAGCCTCAGTGATCACTGGCGGCTCCACACGGGGGAAAAGCCGTATGAGTGTGGGGAGTGCGGGAAGTCCTTCAGACAGAGCTCTAGCCTCATTCAGCACCGGAGAGTTCACACCGGAATCCGGCCTCATGAGTGCGAGCAGTGTGGGAAATTGTTTAGCAATAAGTCCAACCTCATTAAGCACCGGCGAGTCCACACTGGAGAGCGGCCGTACGAGTGCAGTGAGTGCGGGAAGTCCTTCAGTGAAAGTTCCGCGCTCCTGCAGCACCATAGTGTGCACACGGGAGAGCGGCCCTACGAGTGCAGCAAATGCGGGAAGTTTTTCACCTACCATTCCAGCTTGATAAAGCACCAGAAGGTTCACAGCGGAGCACGGCCCTATGAGTGCAGTGAGTGTGGGAAGTCATTTAGCCAGAACTCCAGCCTCACGGAGCACAGGAGAGTTCACACTGGCGAGCGGCCTTTTAAGTGTGGCGAGTGTGGGAAGTCGTTTAGCCAAAGCTCTGCACTCCTTCAACATCAGAGAGTCCACACCGGAGAAAGGCCCTATGAGTGCAGTCAGTGTGGGAAATTCTTTACCTACAGTTCAAGTCTCCAGAAACATCAGCGAGTTCACACTGGATCACGGCCTTACGAGTGCAGCGAGTGTGGGAAGTCCTTTACTCAAAACTCCAGCCTCATTAAACACAAGAGAGTCCATACTGGAGAAAGGCCTTATCAATGCACCGAATGTGGAAAATCCTTTAGCCATAGCTCTAGCCTCATTAAACACCAGAAAATTCATAGTCGATGAAGGCCAGTAAGGGTTTAGGATGAACAAAGAAGCTCCAGCTTCGTTAGGCAGCGCTAAGTGAGAGCAGTAAACATCAGAATTGACTCAGCTTGTCTTATTCCAGTGGATTACACAAAGGTCACAGGAGAAAGTGTACCTTTGTCATGTGCCAATGTGCTAGTTCCTTGTTCAGTACAACACTAGAGAGTTGATGTCATGTCTTTAAAAATCACCTCATCCACCCAAGACATGCATGTGAAGCCCAGGTACGTGGTAGCCACATTGTTCAGTGCTGCCAGGGCCCGTGTTCTGCCGCCGTGGCAGCTCAGTCCCCCAGCAGATGCCGGTAGTGCATTGTTCACCCTGCATAGTGTGTGCAGGCAGGTGAGCCCCAGGGCTTTTCTGTGCAGGGAGAGAAGCTGAGCAGACGGCCCTCGTTCCCCTCTCATTTCTTTGCTGACAACAAAGGGCATCAACCTGACCCACTTTGGCCTGGAGGACTAAAAAAGGTAGACTCCATATTTCAGGGGTCTTGTTCATGTCACATGACTTAATGGACTTTCCTAGCCACAATACTACCACCTGCCTCCCAGGCTCTGGTTGTGTAATAAAAGTCTTTATTACTTAAGCCACCATTTTCTTGGGAGTTCTGTTCACTGTTTGGCATGTTTTCAAAACATGGGTTTTGCTAACATGATGGGATGTTGGTTTCGGGGAAGGAACCCAGTTTTTTTTGTGTGTGTATCTTAAGGGAAAGTATGGTGGTATAGCTCTTTCTAGTCTGGATGTAGTTTACTGTGCTGTCTGAGGCCTCCATGGAGAGCTGAAGGAAGCTGTCTTCCTTGGACTTGGGGTCAGCCTGAGGAGAGTTGAGGGCAAGGTGATGATTGGGTGCTTCTGACACAAACATGAGATTCTCTGGTGTACAAGCATTACTGCACCATGCCCAGTGCTGGGTGGGGAAACTTGCCAAGGTCAGTGTGTCTTCATGTCCTGAATTCTGAAGGGTCACACCACAAACTTAAGATTTGTAATGACATTTATGACAAGGAAACACTGAGTTACTGAGGAGCATGAGAGGCAGCCACAAGCTGGTGAGAAGAAACCCATTATACCTCCACAACGCATGCTGTCACTCTGTGAAAGATTAATAGGTACCTAGACTCTCAGGAGTTCCAAAACTGGATGATGTAGCTGAGGGGGGTGTCAGAGCAGATCATCTAATCATGGACATGTTCCTTTCCCATGCTCATCTCGGGGCTGCTGCTGGGCAGGCAGTGAGACTGAGTTAGAAGAGGATCCTGAGGCACTGAAGGGACTCCCAGCAGCCAGCCTTCCTGCTCAAGGCCAAGTCAGACTCAGCACTTTCGACGTGGCACTATATGGTGGCCTTTTCAGTAGATTCTATTCTCCAATACATACCTATGTATGCTCATCACTTCTACCATTTCTCAGGTGAGCATCATTTGCCTTCTCTCCTCCCTCAGCCCCGCTTTCTGGTAACTGTCTCTGGTCTTCTTCCTGGGTAATTCAGAAGCCAAGTCTCCTTCATCTACCAAATAACCACATTTTACTTTCAACTCTGTCTGGCTCTCCTATAGTTATCATGCAGGTGTTAAACAGCACGCCAGTCCCATGCTTGCATGTTGAATTCTTTGAGAAGTTTTAGCGGCACACTTTGTTCTGTCATGATGTGCCAGAGGAACATTCACCTATGTCGTAACTGGCATTATAATTTAACACAAGACAACTATGTATATATCCATATAAAAGCTGAAATAATCACAACAGCTTTATTTGTAATATTTTCAAAACATATAAGCAACACAAATATCCTGAACAGTGGACTAGGAATATGGCCTAGTGGTAGAGTGCTTGCCTTGTATACACGAAGCCCTGGGTTCGATTCCTCAGCACTACATATATAGAAAAAGCCAGAAGTGGCACTGTGGCTCAAGTAGTAGAGTGCTAGTCTTGAGCAAAAAGAAGCCAGGGATAGTGCTCAAGCCCTGAGTTCAAGCCCTAGGACTGGCAAAAAACAGAACAAGAAAGAAAAAAAAAATCACTAAACAGTGATTTGTCCATAGAACAAAATTTGACTTAAGTTACCAGTAAGAACTTTTCATATAAGCATTGTTCTTGAGTCTCCAAATAACTATGCAGCTCACACACACATATACACATACACACTTTAGTGTAAGTCAATTCCAAAGAGTGCAAATATTTATCAAAGGAAATCACTGCTACCTAGAGAACTGGAGAGTGAGGTGAACATTACAAAAGAGAACAAGGTAGACATACCAGGTGACAGACAAGCTCACTTTTTTCCCCCCAGTCCTGGGGCTTGAACTCAGAGCCTGGGCACTGTCCCTGAGCTTCTTTTGCTCAAGGCTAGCACTATACCTCTTGAGCCACAGCAGTACGTCCAGCCTTTTCTGTGTATGTGGTGCTGAGGAATCAAACCCAGGGCTTCATGCATGCTAGGTAAGCATTCTACCACTAAGCCACATTCCCAGCCCAAGTTCACTTTCTTGATTGTAATGATGGTTTCACATAAGCACTGTTTGCCAAGTTATGTTCACTTTCTTGATTGTAATGATGGTTTCACATAAGCACTGTTTGCCAAGATATGTTACCTTCTAAGCTAGGAGGCCCAGTTTGGCCTCAAATTCCTGGTCTCAAGTGAGCCTCCTGCCTCAGCCTCCCTAGAATCTGGGACTACAGGCTTATGCCATGCAACAAATGGAAGGTTAATCATGCAAAAGTAGTTTAACAGGGGCTGGGGATATAGCCTAGTGGCAAGAGTGCCTGCCTCGGATACACAAGGCCCTAGGTTCGATTCCCCAGCACCACATATACAGAAAACGGCCAGAAGCGGCGCTGTGGCTCAAGTGGCAGAGTGCTAGCCTTGAGCGTGAAGAAGCCAGGGACAGTGCTCAGGCCCTGAGTCCAAGGCCCAGGACTGGCCAAAAAAAAAAAAAAAAAAAAGTCGTTTAACAGAAGCTTTTAAGAAGTGGCCTGGGTGTCCTGCTTTTTTTGGAAAAGCCCAAGTCAGCAGCATCAATTACTGGAAAGCAATTTAGGCTATTACCACTTTTACAGCAGGATTTCTGACTGGGCCACAAAAGCCACATCTCTAGACCACACAACCATTTTTCTGTTCTAGTTTGCTGCCTATAGAGCACTGGCCAATGGATGAACAGACCAGAGTGGATATAGGAATCTGCAAAACCTTTCCATTGTTTCCTCACAAAAGCACAGCTTCAGGAAGTGGCTCCGGAGAGCCTCAGAATTTGTTACAGGGCTTGAACTTAGCCTCCTTAAGTAGCTCAGAATTTGTTTACACTGATCCCATGGCCATTACCAGTGAACACTTGTGGATACATTTTTAGGGCACATTCTATTTTACTATAGGGTCCTTGTTTTTATCCTAGTGACCAATAACACTGTGGTTCAGTACATCACAGCAAAGGGCTATAGATTGTTCTCAAGTGTGAACTCTCTGGTGGCAAATGAGGTTAGATTTTCGGCTAAAGGATTTCTCACATTCACTGCATCTATAAGGCCTTTTTCCAGTGTGGACTCTTTGGTGCTGAAGGAGGTCAGATCTGTGAGTAAAAGGTTTCCCACACACACTGCACTCATAAGACCTTTCTCTAGTGTGACCTCTCTGGTGCTGAACTAGGCTGGAGCTCTGGCTTAAGGATTTCCCACATTCCTTGCATATATAAGGTCTCTCTCCTGTGTGCACTCGCTGGTGTTGAGTAAGACAAGCACTCTGGCTAAAGGCTTTTCTGCATTCCCCACACTCGTAAGGCCTTTCTCCAGTGTGGACTCTGCGGTGCTGAATGAGGCCAGAGCATTGTCTAAAAGACTTCCCACATTCCCCACACTCGTACGATCTTTGCCAGTGTGAATTCTCTGGTGCTGAACGAGGTCAGATTTCCGGGTAAAGGAATTTCCACATTCCTCACACTCATAAGGCCTTTCTCTAGTGTGGACTCTGATGTTGAATGAGGATAAATTTGCAGCTAAAAGATTTCCCACATTCACTGCATTCATAAGGTCTATCTCCAGTATGAATACTCTGGTGTCGGATGAAGTTACAGAACTGTCTAAAGAACTTCCCATACTCACCGCACTCATAAGGCCTTTCTCCACTGAATTATCTGGTGTTGAACCAGTTCCAATTTGCAGCTAAAAGTCTTCCCACACTCCCCACATGGGTATGGCAGCTCTCCAGTGTGAATTCTGTATCAAATGAGATTGAAGATCTGTCTGAAGGCTTTCCCACACTCCCTGCACTCAAAAGGCCTCTCACCAGTGTGTACTCTCTGGTGTCAGAAGAGGCTGGAGTGTTGTCTGAAGGCTCTCCCACACTGCCCCCACTCGTAGGGCCTCTCTCCTGTGTGCACTCTCCAGTGCTCAGTGAGGTTGGACTTGTATGTGAACCTTCTCCCACACTCCTCACACTTGTGAAGCCCTGCTCCCTGGTGACGGCTTCTGCGGTCAACAAGTTCAGACATATGGACAAAGTTTTCCTCACATTTGCTACACTCACAGTGTGCTGCCCCAGTACAAATTCTCTTGTGCACAGTATGGTGGCGGTTTCTGCCAAAAGACTTCCCACAGTCAAGACACTCAGGGGTCCTTTGTCCAGCAAGAATAATGTCCTGGTGCTGGCCACATGTGCATGTGCAGGCGGCAGCTTCCTCAGGCTGGTTCCCCTCCACAGCCCTTCTCCAGGGCAGAGCTGCACACAGTGAACAAGTGTCTGCGGGTAACGGGCTGCTTTTCTGCATGCACCCTGCTCAGAATACCTTTCCTCGCTCCAAAGCACTGCCCCGCACCTGCTGCTGCTGCTTCCTGGCTGCTGCTGGAGGACGCCCGTGGAGGCCAAGGAGACCTTCCCAGCCCCCCCCAGAGGGGACCAGCTCTTTCTGCATGAGGCTTCTGCAGCTTGTCAAATACAAGGTCCTGTCCATGCACTTTGCCCAGGGCTTTTGGTTTTGGTTCTGCTGAAAGTCTGCATTGAAACAGAAGCCTCTCACACGTGCATTGCCCACAAACAAGTTCTGCACAGAGCATGTGGTTTGGACCCTGGCCTGATGCAAAACATTTCCCAAGACTGGGTCACCTATCTCACAGAGTTCAGTCTCCTGGGATGTACTTGCTGTGGGGGCACTGCCCCATGACAGCTCTCCTGTGGTGACATTGTGCTGTACTTGCTGTGGGGGCACTGCCCCATGACAGCCCTCCTGTGGTGACATTGTGCTCAGGAGTTAGCACTTCCTCACACCCTGGGCTGTAACCTGAAATCAGAGAAACACTAAAGAAATGTATGTTAACATCTGTGGAGAGGGAAAGGCCTATCAGGAGCTAGGTGTGGTAGCACACACCTGTAACCCCAGCACTAGAGGACAATGTAGGAGGATCACAGTTTAAGGCCAACCTGGACTACAGAGTGAGGCCCTGCGTCCACATGTAAAAAATAAAAAGCAACAAATACCGTGGTACTATTCTGAAAACAGCAGCGTAGGCAGGTTGAAGGAGCTGCTCTGAAGTGATGAGACTGAATCAAAGGACCCAGGAGGAGGGAAGGAAGTAGTGGAGTGTCCAGCGCATTCCTGTTTCCCTGGTGTCCACTGAGGGCACATCGTGCTGTGCAAGGCTGTGGGAGCCAGTTCAAGCCTAATTCAAGTGGAATTAAGTAACTGGCAACAAAGGTTTAAGGACATGTGCATGTAGTTCAACTGTGAGTAAAAATTGGAGCACAGTGCTTTTTTTCTGCTTTTTACAGGAGTCAGAGGGGCACAGAAAGGGCATGAAAAAGGGTGAACAAATGCAATCATGGTATCAGTGTACACTATGTAAAATGAATTACACAACTTGTGGGCAGGGACGGGAGGGGGAAACGGGGAAAGTGAAGGAAGAAATGACATTGTCCAAAAGAGAAATGTACCCATTACCTGAATTGTCAGGCAGTAACCCCTTTGTACAACACCTTAATAATAATAAAATCATTTAAAAAAAAAAAAACAGCAGAGTAGGCAGTGGAGAACAAGTATAGAGACCACAAAGTAGCCTGTGCTGATGAAGGCCCAAGTTGGCAAACACCATCATGACATGTAAAGTTCCTCACTGATGAGTAAGGTAGGAGGTCGGAATTGGGACACAAGACAAGAAGGCATTCAAAATGAGACCCAGGAAGCTGACAGCAAGACTCCTGAGATGGAAGTAAAAGGGTGGGGAGGGGAGAGGGAAGGCAGAGGTACCACCCTTGACCCTGAGAGGGGTGTGAGGGCCTTACCTAGGCATGCCAGGAGCACACAGGTCTCCAACATCACACTGCAGTACAGGAGAGTCTGAACCTCATCGAGGAGCCCCCACTCTTGGGAGAAATAAATGGTCACATCCTCAAAGGTTATACCCTGTCATGAAGGGGCTGTTCATTTCATGATCAGCCTCTCCTGCACCTGCCATCACAAGTACTAACTCGGCAAAGTGGCTGCGGGTAGATGGCCACACACGTCTTAATGGAACTCCCCTTCCTCCCCATGGACACACAACAAAAGACCCAAACAGGAGCGCCAGTGTGCATGTAGCCCGGCCCTCATTTCCCCTTCCTGGCCAACTGCTATTACTAAGGTCGTGCCCAGGCCTCCCTTCCACTAAGTGTGCCCACAGTTCTGCCCCTGGTCCAACGCCTTTCAGCCCCGACCCAGTACGTAGGCTTTGTACCTGTTGAAGATTTCCCAGGCCCGGGGATCGGGGAGTGGGCAGGTGAATTCCGAGATCCCCAATGCCTGGGAGTCGGGATCCGGGGGATGGGCGGATGGACTCGAGATCCCCAGGGCGCTGCACGAGCAGCACGGGCAGCGACGCCCCTTACCGGCTCCGGCTCCGGCTCCATGCGTGGCTCAGTGTCGCGGGAGCCTGGACCGACCAAAGCGCTTAAGGGCGGCCCCCCGCGGGCTGGTTCCCCACACCCGGCCGCAGCGCTCTCGCCTGCTCGTCCTCGGAGCGGCTTCCCCAACGCGTTCAGGTTCGCGTCTCGGTGCCCGGCACTGCAGCTACAACCTGAGGACGGAGATCAAGTTCGCACTAGGCGGGCACCGGCTGGGCCCCGAACCCGGAGCCCCGCGTCTCCAGTGCGCGGCCCTCGCCCGCCAGCGCGCCCACCGTGGCCCGTGCAGCCACCCCAACAACTCCGCGCCCGAGGTCAGAGACGCGGCCCAGTCGAGTGCGCCCCACAGCCCGGGACGGCATGGACGCGGACTGGCCGCTCACGTGGCACCCGGTCCCCGCGAGGCCTGGGCTGAGGACGCCGAGGGCGGCGGCGCCGCCGGAATCTATCAGCAAGGTAAACACCGCCACGCGGAGCACGCCGGAAGACCCGCCCCGAGTGACGCGAGAAGTGCCCGCCTCCTGGGCTTCCCCCGGCTCAACTCGGCCGTCCTTGGGGCGTTGCATCCCGGGTAATGTAGTTTACCCAGCACCACCAGCGACGTTAACGTGGAGCTGAAATGACAGCTGCAAATTTCGGGTTACAAGGAACCCGGCTAGGTGATGAGTGTGTGGCGATCAGCTTCCAGGCTGGCAAGGGGGTACTTAAGAGGTAGTTCTGCAATATCTGTGGAGTATTGAGTGTCAGACTCCATGAAACACAATGAGCTCCCACGTACATGCAGAGTCAAATGCACACATTCCGGAGTAGTTCACACACAAAGAGAACACAAGCTTTAGGCTGATACAGCATAGCCACGTTCAAATGCATATAGCCCAAAGCACTAGTCAACTTCGTATTTCCCTGGATGTCCGGGCAGGTACAAGGCAAAAATAAAATCCTTTAAAAAAAAATAGACAGGTGCTGGTGACTCTCGCCTGTAGTGAGATCTGAGGCTCACAGTTCAAAGCCAATGCCGGGTATAAATGTTCCCATGAGACTCATCTCCAACTAACCACCACAAGTGGAGCTGTGGCTCAAAGTGGTAGAGCACTAGCCTTAAGAGATAAAGCTCAGAGACAGCACCCCCTCAACAGACAAAAAAGAAGAAGAAAAGGGGGGGGAAACTATTAGGGTTGAAAATAAACTGTGCAATTTGTGGGTGGAGACAGAAGGAGAAAACAGAGAGGGTGAGGAAAAGGATGACACTGTCAAAAAAGGAATATACTCTTTACCTGACTTTCCAACAATACTTACTCAGTTAATATTTCTTACTCCATACCCTAAGGTACTTCGTTTCCTTAGGAATTTCAGATTGTTTATGTATAAGAACAGCAAGCACACAGGAGTAAAGGTTGTCAATTCTTTAGGTAAATTTTATTTCATCTATGACATTTGCAAAGTGTATATAATTGTCAAGTTGGCCTTAAAATTTGCAAGGCAAAAACAAAAAGTTCATGAGACCTCAGCTCAACCAATAGCTGGGCTTGGTAGTGCCTATCATCCCAACTATGGCAGGAAATATGAATAAGATTTATCTTCGGGGAAAGATGCCATAGTTGTGGTGTGTGGCCTTTGTCCAGCATGAACTTTTCAGTACTGAACAAGGTTTGGCCTCTGGGTAAAGGCTTTCTTTCTTATACTCACTGCACTCATAAAGCCTTGCTCCTGAGTGAATTCCTGATGGCAAATGAGATTGGACTTACTGCTAAAGGTTCTGTTAAATCAATACCCAATATACTACTGAGTGGTAAGTGCTTTGCTAGAGAGAAGTGTGCCAGCTTAGAGAAATGATACACTATTAACCGGAAACTCCTGACAAGCAAGTATTTCAGACAGTACCAGAAGAAATACTGCACCACATGGTATTTATGTATATGCTCCATACACAGGAAACAGCTAGTGCCATATTCCAGGCAAAGGAAACAGCTCAAGACTGAGAGCTTTGAGAGGCAAGTCGCTTGCCTCAAGGCCAGGCCAGGCACCTCACTTCAGTACCACCCCTGTACCAACAATCCCATGCCAAGCCAGAAAAAAAAAAGGTAACAATATGTATGCCTGCCATTCCTAGTAACAAGTAGAATTATTACAGTTCGGGCCAGGCAAAATGTAAGATCCTACCTAGAAAATAACCAAGGCAAAAGAGCTGGAGGTGGAGCTTCAGTGATGGAGTGCTGGTCCTGCAAAGCCCTGAGTTCAATTTCCAGTACCACCAAATAAAGTGCTCAGGTGACTCACCAAAATTATATTAATAACCTAGACTGCCATAGCAAAGTATCAAGAGACTGGCTGGCTTCGACAATAATATTTTATGACAGTCCTGGACGGTGAAATCCCATGGTTGACACACCAGCACAACCAGCAGGTTCTGGTGCGTGCAGGGCCTGTCTTGTGTGGTTGGATCGCCTTTGCTCTGCACATGTGCAGTGTGTTATGCTGCCTAAGAACAGCTGCTGTGTGGGGTTAAAGTTCCACCTGCATCTTCATGCAACGTTATTTACCTTCTTAAATGCTTTATGTTGATACAGGGATAGACTTTTTTTCTCTCGCAGTGCTTGTTACCACTACGCCAGTGCAATGTCAGCCCACAGCAGAAAGGTGTTGAGCCCTTGTGAACACTGTTATTTCAAGAAATGGAAGTTCAAGGACTCTCCACATTCACTGCACTTATAAGGCCGTTCCCTGCTGGGAACTCTCCTGTGATCAGAGGTGAGAGATGTAGCTAAAGGGTTTCCCACATTCGCTTCATCCTAAGGCCTTTCTCCCATGCGAACTCTTCAGTGCATACAGAAGCCATTGCATTGTGTCTCAAGGGCTTCCCACATTCACCACACTCATGGTCTTGTGCCAGTATGAATTCTCTGGTGCCTAATGAGGCCAGGACTCCAGGTAAAGGATTTTCCACATTCCTCACACTCATAAGGCCTCTCTCTAGTGTGGACTTTCTGATGTTGAGTGAGATTGCACTTCTCTCAATATAATTTCCGGCATTTTTCACATTCATGAGATTGCACTCTATCATGAATACTTTGGTGTTGGAGGAAACAGGGATGATGGGTAAAGAATTTTCCACGTTCTCGATACTTATGGCCCTTCTCCTGTGTGTAGTCTCTGATTAATGAGATGACAGTTCTAAGGGATTTCCCACACTCGTTTGACTGTTCTCTGTATGGTCCATCAAGAACAGAAGGGAAAATACTGTAGCAGAGGACTGTGGAGCAAGCAGGGCACTGGAGCTCTGGCAGGGGTACAAAGGCAGACCTCTGTAAACACAGCTCTCCTGCCTGTAATCAATTAATGTGTTCCATTTTATACATCCCCTTTATGTATACAATTTCTATCTCTCCATAGATTTATATTTACAGAACCTTTTAAAAGTTTACTCCAGGGGCTGGGAATATGGCTTCCTGGTAGAGTGCTTGCCTCATATACATGAAGCCCTGGGTTTGATTCCTCAGCACCACATATATAGAAAAAGCCAGACATGGCGCCATCGCTCAAGTGGCAGAGTGCTAGCCTTGAGCAAAAGAAAAAAGGAGCCAGAAACAGTGCTCATGCCCCGAGTTCAAGCCCCAGGACCGGCAGGAAAAAAAAGTTTATTACATGGTGCCAAGCTTGCCCATTTGGCACCTCTCTCGCAGAAAGTGAATACAAATAAACTGATACTTCCTTTAACTCTTGGTCAATTTTTTTTGAGCTCTTTTACTCAAGGTTTAGTGCTCTACTACTTCGAGCCAGAGCTCCATTTCTGTTTTTCTGGTGGTTAACTGGAGATGGTCTCATGGACTTTCCTGCCCTGGCTGGCTTCAAACCAAGATCCTCTGATTTCAGCCTCCTGTGAATGCTATTATTTGCTGATAAATATTTATGTTTGCTTTGCCATATTGTCTCTCAAATGAGCAAGCTGCTCCTCAACAAGCAGCTGTGAGTAGGTAAGGAGAACAGGGGAGTTACTCAAATATTTTCGAAGCAGCTACTCTTGCAGGCCTGTAACCACTTACTCAGGGAGGTGAAGACTGGGAGGGCTGAGGTTCCAGGCCAGCCAGGGCAGAGAAACCCCATCTCAACAAAGAAGATTGTGGTCCCTGCCTGAAAAATAACTAAAGAAAAAAGGGGCAAGGATAGTTTTAGTATTGTGCCTGCCTAGCAAACTGACCTCAAACTGCAGCACTACCAGCACCACAAGTATGCACTTGTAAATACACATATTAGTGCCACCTAGTACTGAAACTATGTATACATATGCACATATATTACTACCCAGTATTGCAAGTATGTGTATGCATGCATGTATATGCATATATGTACATGCAGGTGCTACAACCCTGAATGTGTCCACTCCAATCTTTCTCCTCTTTTTTACCAGAATCCACCCAGGCTGTCACCCTGACCTTGGATTTCCAGCTGTCAAAACTGTAAGAACCATTTTTTCCTTAAGTCATTTGTATGCCATGTGTATCTAGCAGGTTGAGCAGACTTCCTGGGCTGGGATTGTCTCAGAGCTGGTGTGGCTTTCACCTGGGGGATGAAGCTGAGGGAGGAGCACGGAAGATGGGTCTTGGCTATAGGAATGTGACTCCATGGAGTGCCCGGACTCACATGGTGTCCACCCATCCACAGCAGGTCCTCTCTTGGCTGAACTACCCAAGCAGATGCGAGCTGTTGGCTTGCATCATGAACTGTCCCAACATCCAGCACATAGTACCATTGTTCGTATTATGTCCTTTTATTTCTTTTTTTAAATTTAATTTAGGAAGGGCAGAAACTAAAAGAACATGTCAGGGGACTTGAATCTAGGGTTTGGGGTGGTTTTTTTTTTTTGCTGGTCCTGGGGCTTGAACTCAGGGCCTGGGTGTTGTCTCTGAGCCTCTTTTGCTCAAGCTAGTGTTCTACCACTTAAGGCACAGCGCTACTTTGGCTTTTTCTGAGTAGTTTATTGGAGGTAAGAGTCTCACAGACTTTCTTGTACAAGCTGGTTTTGAATATGATCCTCTCAACCTTCTAGGTAGCAAGGATTACAGGCATGAGTCACCAACGCTTGGTAGCTTCATTGTTGTTTTTTCTTTTTGCCAGTGTTGGGGCTTGAACTCAGAGTCATGGCACTGTCCCTGAGGTTCTTTTGCTCAAGGCTAACACTCTACCACTTGAGCCACAGCACCACTTCAGCTTTTTTGGTTTATGTGATGCTGAGGAATCAGACCCAAGGGCTCCATGAATGCTAGGCAAGCACTCTACCGCTAAGCCACATTCCCAGCCCAGATAGCTTCATTTTTAAGTTAACCTAAATCCATTTTCCATTAATGGCATAAATGGGACCCCTAAGTCATATAACTGTAGTCAATAGGAAATAGCACCAGGCAAGTTTTGTTTAATGAAAGAAATTTGCTGATACGGTCTGGAGGGCTAGCCAAAGAAATTATTTGAATTTCTGGTCAGCCAGAAAGGAAAATTCTGCCCATTCCTCTTTTCTACCTTTAACAGACTTGGATTCTGTTTTCCAGTTAAGGTCTATGAGCACCAAGAAGCATCACTGGGCATATTATATACATTTATTTTCTGTCACATCCCTCTGATGTTTCTCCCTGTGCAGTGCTTCTCGGGGAGCAAGTCCTGCTCGTGTCTCCACCCTCTGTCACCCCTGCAATTTGATTCTCCACCGTGGCTGGCACATCTGGCATCTCTTTCACAGACTTTCCATTGTTCCACTGTACACGTCCTGCTCGATGCTCGACGTGGGTAAATGTTGCTGTTCTCTCTGTTTCTTCTTTATACTGTTTTCCCTCCTCTTTGCTCTAATAACTAAAATGTAGAGATTATGTTGAGACTACAGTACAGGAAGACAAAAGGAGTGGTGGTGGGGAAGTATGAAAAATAAAAGCAATGAGATTGTCAGAGATCATGAATGCTGTTTGACAAACGACAAGGTTTTTTGTTGTTGTTGTTGTTTGTTTTGTTTTTTTGCCAGTCCTGGGGCTTGAACTCAGGGCCTGAGCACTGTTCCTGGCTTCCTTTTGCTCATGGCTAGCACTCTACCACTTGAGCCACAGCACCACTTTAGGATTTTTCTATATATGTGGAGCTGAGGAATCAAACCCAGGGCTTCATGTATACAAGGAAAGCATTCTTGCCACTAGGCCACATTCCCAGCCCACAAATGACAAGTTTTTATGTTCATTTTTATATTCTTTCTATTTTTTTTATTCAGGGCTGGTAGTCTACTACTTGAGTAATACTTGCACTTCCTCATTTTTGGTTTTTGAAACTAGGTCTCTGTGTAACGCAGGATAACCTCAAACTTAGTCCTCATGCCTGGGCCACCAAGCACTATGATAATATAATAGACATGCACCAACCACACTCTGCCGAGGAAGAATTTTAAAATTATTTTCCCACTTCCTATACTCAAGCTTTACAAATGCCCAGCTGTTAAATAATTTAGAGAAGGCATAAGTAGATGTAAGAAAATGACATTAAAACTTTTTTCAGGCTGGGAATGTGACTTAGTGGTAGAGTGCTCGCCTACCATGCATGAAGCCCTGGGTTTGATTCCTCAGCACCACATAAACAGAAAAGGCCAGAAGTGGTGCTGTGGCTCAAGTGGCAGAGTTCAAGACCCAGGACTGGCAAAAAACAAACAAACAAAAAAAACTTTTCTCTCCTGGGAATGTTAACAGTAACACATACCAATGATCTCACATTACTGCCTGTCTTTTGGGGGGGGGGGCGGGGGGAGGGCAGTCGTTGTGGTGCTTGAACTCAGGGCCTGAGCACTGTCCCCGAGTGATTTTGTTCAAGGATAGCACTTTACCACTTGAGCAACAGAGCCACTTCCAGCCCTTTCTGTTTATGTGGTACTGAGGATTCGAACCCAGAATCTCATGCATGCTAGGCAAGCACACTACGACTAAGCCACATTCCCAGCCCCTTCCTGTCTTTTTTTTCTAAATGTAATAATAATGTTATAGGAACAAGTGTGTGTAAAGAAAAGGCTTCAGTGTGAAAAGTTTCCTAAACATTACCTTAAGATCCTTGGAATTGTCCTGCATTAAGGAACCAATCTGTTTACCTCTCCTTTGACTGCATGAAAACAGCTATATTTATGGAAGTACAAATTAAGTCTCTATCTTTCTTACCTTGCCCTATTACTACCTTTGAAAATGAAGCCATTCATTATTGCCAATTGAGTTGTCTTGTAACCTTAGATCTGACAAGCCAAACTGGTCTCTACCTGAACCAATGAACTTTCCCAGTTCCTTCTCATTCTCTGGAAGCAGGTAAGCAGACTCCTCCAGGCAGTCGTCCTCAGAGCCCTCCTTTTCATCGCCTAAGAACGGTATCTCAACATTCTCATAGAGCATTGCAAGCTGCTGGCTTTCCTCTGACTTCACCAGTAGACTAGAGAAGGATATGGATGAACTTAGAAGCAGTTTCCACAGGAATAGTCAGGCTTTAATTATGAGACTTTCTGACTAAAAAGAAATGGTTTGAGCTGGGCACTGGTAGCTCACACCTGTAATCCTAGCTACTCGGGAGGTTGAGATCAGAGAATCACAGTTTGAAGCCAGCCTGGGCAGGAATGTCCAATTAACCACCAGAAAGCTAGAAACGGTGCTGTGGCTCAAGGCGATAGAGTGCCAACCTTGAACAAAAGAGCTCAGGGACAGTGCCTAGGCCCAGAGTTCAAGCCCTCAGACCAACAACAAAATAAAAGAAAGAAAGAAAAAAGTAGTCTGGGAATATGGCCTAGTGGCAAGAGTGTTCGCCTCATATACATGAAGCCCTGAATTTGATTCCTCAGCACCACATATATAGAAAAAGCTGGACGTGGCGCTGTGGCTCAAGTGGTAGAGTGCTAACCTTGAGTAAAAAGAAATCAGGGACAGTGCTCAGGCCCTGGGTTCAAGGCCCAGAACTGGCAAAAAAAAAAAACAACAACAAAAAAGCGGCTGGGGATATAGCCTAGTGGCAAGAGTGCCTGCCTCGGATACACGAGGCCCTAGGTTCGATTCCCCAGCACCACATATACAGAAAACGGCCAGAAGTGGCGCTGTGGCTCAAGTGGCAGAGTGCTAGCCTTGAGCAAAAAGAGGCCAGGGACAGTGCTCAGGCCCTGAGTCCAAGGCCCAGGACTGGCCAAAAAAATAAAAAAATAAAAGAAAAAGAAATGGTTTATACATGATGGTAAGTGAAGAAAAACAGAAAGAGTGTGAGTTTGTGTGTGTGTGTGTGTGTGTGTGTGTGTGTGTGTGTGTGTGTGTGTGTGTGTGTATGTGTACTGGGGCTTGAACTCAGGGCCTGGGTGCTGTCCCCGAGCTTTTGCACTCAAAGCTGGCACTCTGCCACTTGAGTAATAGAACTCTATTATCAGCTTTTTGGTGATATAAGTCTCATGGACTTGCATGTCAAGGCTGGCTCCGCAGTTCAAAACCAGCCAGGGCAGGAAAATCTTTGAGACTCTTTTTTTTTGTTTTTTTGTTTTTTTTTTGGCCAGTCCTGGGCCTTGGACTCAGGGCCTGAGCACTGTCCCTGGCTTCCTTTTGCTCAAGGCTAGCACTCTGCCACTTGAGCCACAGCGCCACTTCTGGCCGTTTTCTGTATATGTGGTGCTGGGGAATCGAACCCAGGGCCTCATGTATACGAGGCAAACTCTCTTGCCACTAGGCCATATCCCCAGCCCCAGAGACTCTTATCTCCAATTAACCACCAGAAAACCAGAAGTGGCACAGTGGCTCAAGTGGCAGAGCACTAGCCTTGAGCTGAAGAGCTCAGGGACAGCACCCAAACCCTGAGTTCAAGCTCCATGGCCAAATAATAATAATAATAATAGTAATAATAATAATGGCCAAGAAATCCATGATAAACAAAATATCATCATTTTAAATAAAAACAGATGGATATTACTGATGACTGACTTTTCTTTCAGTTCAGACTCTATTATGGTTTGGCCAAGCACTGGCACTGACCCTATACTTAAAATGTTGACTTTCTTTTCACCATGGATATTGTTTGGCACTAATCTAAAATTTAAGTGCTACCCTAGTCTGTATCCTGATTATTGAGTCCGTCAATGCCCCTGAGGTGGTGCCTGGTTTATGTCCCCGTGGGTCCAGTCCTGAAAGTAGATCATTGAATGGCTTTCCCTGCTTAGTGTGGAAGTAGATGCCAGTGTTTTACTTTTTGCTGATATGCCTACCTGCTTAGGTCTACGCGACTTAGCCAAAAGAAATATATATAAATACTCAGGATTCGCTTATCTGTGTTCCAAGGAGCAGAGATGGAAGAAAGGGAGGGACATTCTAGAAGCATGCAGTGAGATGGCAAGAACTTCCTGGCCACAAACATTAAATACAAGACACTGGGACAGAGAGAGAAGAGATATAGCCTTGGGTCAAAAAACTTAAAGGGTCCCCAAAACACCCAGGAATGAAGATAGTTTACTCACTGTTTTTATTTTTTTTTAAATCTGATATGAACATAAAAATCTACAATAAGCCAAATACCAAAATTATAAAGACAGAATCCAACAGTTCTTCTAAATGTTAAGAGATTTTTCTTATCCAAAAATACTAAAGAAGCTGAGAATGTGTGTGAAAAATAATGACATCAGCTTCCCAAAGGCTGGGGTTAGAGGTGTGCGGCACAACACTCAGCTTCTGATGTTTTCTAGTCTACTAAATTTTATTCTGTCCTGTTTATTTTATTTCATTATACCATGACCCAATGTAAGTTCAATAAAGATTTCGAAAAATGCTGGACTGTAAATTCATAGTTGCGATGATAATGTAGTTATAAGAATCATTGTCGTCATCCTTTGGCACTAAGTAATTCCCTAGCAAAATCGTATTGGCACTTAACGGTGGCTGGCATTATTTAGCACAAACTTACTGTATTATATAGAAGACCAAGATGCCACATATAACGGCAATGCTGAGGGATATACACGCAATGAAAATTACTTGAGCGAGAATAGGTCTACGTGGAATTACTGCAAAAAAAATGGAAAGAAAACAAATTCTCAAAAAATGTCATCTTAGCTGTGTCTCTTCTCATTTTTCATGTTTGTTAATAACACTATTACAGAGAAAAATAGTGATAAAACCAGAAATACTTGGAAAAATAACACTGTTAATAAAATACCAAGACTAGGCCACCCACATCTGTAAGCCCAGGTACTCAGGAAGTAGAGATCAGGAGAATCGTGGTTTGAGACTAGCCAGGCAAAAAGTTGGTGAAAGCACTATTGCAATCAATAAACTGGGCTTGACTGTGATCCTGGCTACACAGGTGGCCACAGATAAGAGGATCATGGTCCAGGCTGGCCCTGGAGAAAAACATAAGACCCTACATTAAAAAATATATCAATGCAGAAAGATAACTGGGAGTGTAGCTCAAATAACAAAGCACCTGAATAATCCCTGACTCCATTCTGGTGGTCATCACCCATTCTTGATATTCTAGTAAATGCTCTCAGTGGATGTTATTCCCTAGAGCAGCATTTAATGTCTGTAGATATACAGGCCCTGCAACACCTGTAATCTTTACACAGACATAGGTTGAAGCACCTGCCACCTGCAGATATACTGACCCCTGTACTTGCCATCTATATACTGACCCAATCATCACCTTTAGATATAACAACCACTACTGAATCCAATGGTAACACCTGTCACCTATGTAGCTGAAGGAAGAGTGACCCCCTAGCACTCTCAAGTCGTGGTGCTGGGAGGAAAGGTGAGTATAGGGCAAGTTAGTAGGGCATTCTGGGCACCTGCATTCCAAGACTCGCCAGCCCTCGTAGCTATGGAGAAGGCAAAAAAGGCATGGCTGCTCTTTGTAGGCTCAGGTGTATTGTCCTTGGTGTTTGCTGAAACTTGGAAAAAAACCACAGAATTATTATTTGTACAAACTGAACCAAACAACAATTACCAAATAGTTACAATATATAAATATAAATATATAAATAAAAATAAATATACAAATATAAATATAAACAAATAGTTACAAGGAAAATGAAGTTTTATTGCAACCCAGCCTGCCTATGTAAACCATGAGAAACTGAGGAGAGATAGCCTTTAGAGTTGAACTGTTATACAATCTTGCATTTAGAGTCATTTTCACAGAAATGAGGTAAATGGGATGAAATCCCACATGTTTAGGCATAACAGTCTAAACAGACAGAAACTAAGTTGATTGTAGATTAAAAGTCAAAACCTCTTGTGAGCAGGGATAGCCATGCCCTGGAAGAGGTGCAAGAAGACCTTATTAATCTGAGTATAATAAATCCTTTTACCCAGGCTGTGCTGCAGGCCCCGCCCTCCTTCAGATGGCCAGGCTATGGATACACCTTCTCCTGGAGGAATGAGAAGAATGGAGGAGGCATAAATGAAGATGAGCTGAGACTCTCCCAGTTAGGAGTCGAGGACAGAAATAGTCTTCCCTGTTAGCAAACTTTGTTGAACAACTTGTTTGTGGCCAATGAACACTGACATACAATAAATAAGAAAAGAGGAGACACAGCACTCTGAAGTAAAACCTAACCAAAGACTTCTTACCTGATTTGGCCATATCAACAGGGTAACCAAGTTGGGAATCCTAATGTAGTAGATGAAGGTAATGCCAGGATAAATCATTACCAGAGGTGCATGCATCTCCATGGGACTCTGCAGAGGAGTACCCAAGCAGAGAAGCAAGAATTGCAACAAAAGGCTAATCAGGACACTCGGAATTTTACAATAGATTAGTGAGGCTTGCAAGGAAATTCACCAACTCTGACCTGGAAACTCCTGAGAACCTGCATATAATTGATACAACTTTTATTGGTCAGAGTGCTCCTATCATCAAGACGGTAATCTCAACAGGTAGAGGAAGCAACTTATTGACATTGTTTATAAAGTTTATGATGCTTGAGAGGAGAGAAGAGAGGAGAGGAGAAGTGGAAATCAACTGTCTTTTATGCAACCTCAAAGAAAGAGGACCCTATAGAGGTGACCTATAGGTGACATACACCTGTTATCCTAGCTACATGAGAAATATAAATAGGAGGTTCATGTTTCAGGTCACCCGAACATAAGCATGAGATCCTATTTAAAAAAAGGAAAAGGACCCAGGTTGAGGGGTGTGGTAGATTGGTTGCCTGGCAAGTTCAAGCCATGAGTTCAAATCCCAGCACCACTAAAAAAAAAAAAAAAGCATAGAAACAAACAGCTATCAAGAAGATACCTGGTAAGTCTGTTGTGCTTTCAGAATACTCAGGCTCAGGTTCATCTGCATAAGCCAAATGTAAATAAAGTAGGCATTCCAGTAGAAACAAAAATAAAACTGTGAAAGAAATCTGACCCTTACCCTCCATTCTAAAATTGTCAATCCTTCATCACATGGATGAAGGAAATATTTAGTTGCAGTACAAAGATTTGGAGAAGCTCTGCTCCCTGCAGAATGTTTGGGTTCCAAGTTGGAGCCATCACTGTGAGGTCAGCGCCTGTTGCTGCAGTAGAATTTTTTCATGGAACCAGGTCAGCCAATGAAAAGATTAACAGAAGGAAAGACATCCTGAGTGAGGTTCCACTTGCAGGTTCAGAAACAAGAGAGAGGAGGTCTCTGCCTGTGGAGTGTGCAGACCCAGGAGGCCAAAAGAAATGCTATTCATCTTGATACAGAAAGCAAGAAAAGGCAGCAGAATTATATTGGGGTGGGGGAAGCTGGACCCAATCCAGACCACATCTCTGGCTTCTTAGATACTTGAGCCTCATGGTCAGCTAAATCTCTAGTTGAGTTTCCAAGTGTGTAAATTACAGGAAGAAATAGTACCTACCTCATGTACTTAGTTATTAAATAAGGCAATCTGTGCCTAACTCTGAAAACAGAATAGGTATTGAATAGATGTCATCTCTAATCAAGTCAACAAGCATTTTTTTCTCACAAGTCACATCGAGGACCACATTGAAGATCACATCCTGGGGGCTGGGAATATGGCCTAGTGGCAAGAGTGCTTGCCTCGTACACGTGAAGCCCTGGGTTCGATTCCCCAGCACCACATATATAGAAAATGACCAGAAGTGGCGCTGTGGCTCAAGTGGCAGAGTACTAGCCTTGAGCAAAAAAGAAGCCAGGGACAGTGCTCGGGCCCTGCGTCCAAGGCCCAGGACTGGCCAAAAAAATAAGATCACATCCTGGACCACATCCAGGGCCACATCCTTTCTCTCAAAGTGCTTTTGAGGAAGATCTTCAGGCTGCTTGACTAAGTCACCTGCATCCTCAACTCTTCCTGCTAATGTCAGTTCCTGGCCGCCTTGCCTGAGCCCTGCTTGGGTGGACCCATAACTCTAGGCCTAGCTGGCTTTCTAGCTTGTGTGGGGTTACCCATGTTAGGACCTTTGGTCAAACCATAGCAAGCACAGAGGTCTGCTACCAGAAAGACAAATAACCAGAGCACTAGGTTTATGGATCTGAGAAGGGGGAAGATCAGGGCTCTACTATTATGAGTCTCCATGAGATTTTTAGGATCAGGAGTTAGAGGAGCACAGCCAAGCTTGGCAATTCCTAGATGGAAAACCAAAGCAAGCCCCAGATTCTCCACCAAGAAATCCTCCCACTTTGTGGTACAAACCTCTTTCCTGATTCCCCCCACCCCCACCCCAGTCCCCGCCAAAAGACTTACCATGAAAGAAGGTTCTTGACACTGCATGCTGCTTACACTACCCAAGCAGAGATTTTTCTATGATGTCACAAGGCAGGGTGGTTTCTGGGTAAACACAAGCGTCTGGAGACCTGGGCCTTCACAGCTCGAAGACAGTGCTACTAGAAACTCGCAGCCCTCCTTGTCCCATCACTGCTGGCTTGGGTCCACAGAACCATGCTGAAGGGTTCCCAGTATCCCCTCACTTCTGTTTTGTGCTCCACAAGGCAACACTCAAGCCCTCCCATGTCCTCTCACTTTTGGTGTGAGTCCACAAGGCCACAGTGAAGTCTACCCAGCATCCCATCTCACTTCTAATGTTGGCCTACACGTTAGTGCTGAAGCCCCCTCCACAGTGTCCTCTCACTTATGGTGTCTTCTCACACAGCCATGTTGAAGCCCTCCCATCATCCTCTCATTTCTTGTCTGTCCACAGGCATCGCTGAAGCCCTCCCAGGATCCCCTCATTTATGGTGTGGGTCTAGTAGGCCACACTGAAGCAGCAGCATGCCCCCATTTCTGGTGTCTGTCACAGTGATTCATGTAAGCCCTCCCAGTGTCTCCTCTCACATCTGGAGTCAGTCCACAAGGCCATGCCAGTGTGTTTCTCTAAACTGACTACCTGAGACCTCATTTGTCCATCTGCTCAAAATTTCTATCCCTTCTCCGTGTAGCCCCTTCTTTGGGTAGCCTGTCTCCTCACAATGGACTCTAAATGTCTAACACAGACTTCTTCATATTCCAAAGGGAAATGAGCTCTCATTTGCCAGAAATCTGCAGTATTCACAGTCTTGTCAGTCAAGGGGCTTGAACTCAGGACATGGGTGCTGTCCAAGCCTCTTTGTGCTCAAGACTAGCACTCTACCACTTGAACCATGGTGCTTCTTCTGGTTTTTAAGTAGTTAGCTGGATATGAGTCTCACTTTTCTGCATGCTTTGAACCATGATCCTCAGATCTCAGCTTCCTGAGTAGCTAGGATTACAGGCGTGAGCCACCAGCACCCAGAGCACTCTACCACTTTGAGCTATAACTCCACTTCCCACAGTAGTTTTAAATGTCTAACCCAGACTTCCTCACAATCCAAAGGGAAAGTAGCTCTCATTTACAAGAAATACACAGAGGGGCTGGGAATATGGCCTAGTGGCAAGAGAGCTCGCCTCGTATACATGAAGCCCTGGGTTCAATTCTCCAGCACCACATATACAGAAAACAGTCAGAAGTGGCGCTGTGGCTCAAATGGCAGAGTACTAGCCTTGAGCAAAAAGGAAGCCAGGGAGAGTGCTCAGGCCCTGAGTCCAAGCCCCAGGACTGGCAAAACAAAACAAACAAGAAATACACAGAGCTGTGGATTCACTGTGGAATCACAGTGATTCTTTTTTTGCCAGTCCTGGGCCTTGGACTCAGGGTCTGAGCACTGTCCCTGGCTTCTTTCTGCTCAAGGCTAGTACTCTGCCACTTGAGCCACAGAGCCACTTCTGGCCATTTGTCTATATATGTGGTGCTGAGGAATCAAACCCAGGGCTTCATGTATACGAGTGAAGCACTCTTGCCACTAGGCCATGTTCCCAGCCCCTTCACAGTGATTCTTAATGTCTAACCCAGACTTCCTCATATTCCAAGGGGAAATTAGCTCTCATTTACCAGAAATCCTTTGGTACACAGGAGCCAGTAACTTAACTTCTCATTGCTTAGGATTTCCTTATATTTTATTGTCAAATCTTTACTAACAAAACACTGAAAAAAACAGAAAAAATATTAGAGGTTAAATATTACTGGAGAGACAGCATTACACCGTGGTTAGAAAAACAAACAGCTCCCACTCATTACTAGCTATGGTCCTTTGGTAGGTTCCCATAATCTCTGCTTCAGTTTCCCTATTTAGTTAACTGGATAGCATCTACCTCAGAGTTAAGGAAACTGCACAAATTAATATCTAAAGAAAAATGTAAAACAAGGCCTAGCACATGGTAAGCACTATATGTACTTATAAAACAAAACTTTTTACTTAAATTAACTAGGCTAATTTCTCCATGATCTAACAGATCCTTCTCCATATGCATTTATTTAGATTTCTTATGGTAAATATGTACAGACAATTACATGTCCTTTCTATCCTTTCATGTTATGTATATTGCTGTAGTGTCCATAATTATAATAGACCAAATTACACCTAAACCAAATTATAAACTAATTGCAGTTGACACCATGTCTGATACTATGGGTTGTTAAATATCACCTTTGTTCTAATATCAGTCATACTTCTAGGTGACAACCTTTCCACTATTAGTAACTTCATTTACTAAGCTTTTCTAATGAGGCTAATTTTGATTAACAGTCAATACCCTATTCAATATACTATTTTCTTCCTTAAATTCAGGTTAGTATTCCATATTTTATCTCTTAAAGAGCACCTAGACTCCCCATTTAAATAGAATAATCTATCTGTACTTCTAGAATTACAAACAAAATGTTATTGTAAAGCTTTCCATCCAACCTTCTAGCTAGATGAAAAACAATCTGTTTCCCATTGTTAATACTTTGTCAGTACAAAGATTTCCACTTAACAATGTACACTCATCTACAAACAGGTGAGAGCCCTCGCTAAATAATGCTTCATTCCTAAATAATTTTCTTCAAGTTGAAGACATGTGGGGAATATACAGCTTTCTTCTCTATAATTATCCGGTGCTAAATAAGGGCTATATAATTGATGAAAGCTTTTCTCTGTTACTTTCCTTCATAAGGTTTCTTCTAAAGGTATTTCCTATGGAATAATAAAGGCAGAAGTTTTCCTGAACTCTCAGTAAAAAAACAAAAAAACAAAAAAAACTTTCCCTCTTGATTATACTAATAGAGTTATTTTTTAATGCTTTATGAAATGTCTATCAAAAGAAAAATTTGGAATCCTCAGTTACAGTTTCTCTTCACTGTGGTTCCTCTGGTGTTGGAGCAGGGCCGAGTGACCACTGAAAGCTCGTCCACAGTCATTGCATATAAAGCGTTTCTCTCCACTGTGCATTCTCTGATGGATAATCAGGGAAGAGTTCTTACAGAATGCTTTCTCACAATGACTGCATTTGTAGGGTTTTTCTCCAGTATGGTTTCTCAGGTGTACAATAAGGGAAGAACTCTCATTAAATGCCTTTCCACACTCATTACATCTGTATGGTTTCTCTCCAGTATGAGTTCTCCGGTGTGCAATGAGGTGAGAACTACAGTTAAAGGACCTGTCACACTGATTACATTTATAGGGCTTCTCACCAGTGTGAATTCTCCGATGAGCCACAAGGTGACAGCTCTGACTGAAGGATTTCCCACATTTATTACATTCATATGGTTTTTCCCCAGTATGTGTCCTTTGATGCCTAACAAGGTGAGCCATCTGGCTACAAGACTTTCCACACTTATTGCATTCATAGGGCTTAATTCCAGAATGAATTATTTCATGTTTGGTAAGGGCTGAGCGCTCTCTGAAGGCTTTGCCACATTCCTGACAGTTGTAGGGTTTCTCTCCTGTGTGAGTTCTCTGATGGGCAATAAGATGGGAGCTCCAGCTGAAGGACTTCCCACACTCAGTACATTTATAAGGCTTTGCTCCAGAATGTGTTCTTTCATGTTTACTAAGGGCTGAATAATCTCTAAAAGCCTTTTCACATTCATCACATTTAAAGGGCTTTTCTCCAGTGTGCATCCTCATGTGGGCAATAAGATGGGAGCTCCAACTGAAAGATTTTCCACATTCAGTACATTCAAAAGGTTTCTCGCCAGTATGAGTTCTCTGATGTCCAATGAGGTGGGAGTTCCAGTTGAAAGATTTCCCACATTCATTACAAACATAAGGTTTCTCTCCTGTATGAATTCTTTTGTGTACAATGAGATGAGAATTCCAGCTGAAGGCTTTTCCACATTTGTTACATTCATAGGGTTTTATTCCAGTGTGAGTCCGTTCATGTTTAGTAAGGGCTGAACGATTTCTGAAAGCTTTCCCACATTTATCACATTCATAGGGTTTCTCTCCAGCATGAGTTTTATGTTGGATAAGGTAAGAGCTCCAGATGAAAGATGTTCCACATTCGTTATACTCATAGGGTTTCTCTGCAGTGTAAGTGCTTGTGTGTTGAGTAAGAAATGAGTCATATCCAAAGACCTTCTCCCACTCATTATATTTATAAGCTTTCTCTGTAGGGCCAACTTTTTGATGCTCCATAAAGGATGAGAAATAGAAGATATTCTCATATTCTTTGTAGTCACACTGTTTTTCTCCACTACAAAGTCTTGAATGTTCATTAAATGATGGGCTCCGGTTAAAGATTTGATGGCATTCTTTATATTCATAGAGTTTTTCTCCTGTGTGTATCTCTTTATGATCACCAAAATGTATTATGTGGTTGAAGGATTTAACAGCATCCGTACATTTAAAAAGATTATCTACAGTCTGCATTCTTGCAGGCTGAATAGGTTGAATGGACTGGTAGAAGGCTTTATCATGATCAGTATTTTCACAGCTAACCTTATCTGCATACATAATGGCTGAGTTGTATCTCCAACTTTCAGCATGTGTTTCAGGCTTATAGAAGTGTTCTAACTGAGAAACTCTCTGAGATGGAACAAAATTTAAACTCTGGCTACACTCTGTCCCAAGTCCACAGAATTCAGAACCTCTTTGAGACAGTACTTGTTTTTGCATGAAGACCATCTGCCTCATCGCTGTACTCTGGTTCATTTCTAGCTGGTCTTTATATTCCCAGACTCCTAACCTGGAGAACCAAGGCTCCTCCCATATGTATTGTTCCAACTTCATGCCACAGGGTTGCTCTTCAAAAATACTCTGTGTTGGGATCAGTGCTTTGCTTTCTAGACTTCTCATCCACTCTGAAACAAACAAAAAAGCAGTTGTACACAGAGAAAGACCTTGGAATAGAGTGGAAACAGTTTCATGTTATTGAAAGCAAGAGTAAATTTGTTTTCAATTATAGACTTGAAAGCCAGAGAATCATCAAAATAGAAAATATTGAAAAAGGTTAAACAATTAACCAGCACACAGAGTATTTTAACTAAGTTATTTAACAGAGTATTTAACAGAGTATTTTTACAGAGTAAAATTTTTACAGAGTATTTAACAGAGTATTTTTAACTAAGAATGAGAGGGGCTAGGAATATGGCCTAGTATCAAGAGTGTTTGCCTTGTATACATGAAGCCCTGGGTTTGATTCCTCAGCACCACATATATAGAAAATGGCCAGAAGTGGCACTGTGGCTCAAGTGGCAGAGTGTTATCCTTGAACAAAAAGAAGCCAGGGACAGCGCTCAGGTCCGGAGTTCAAGACCCAGGACTGGTCAAGGAAAAAAGGGTAAGAGGTTCAAAAAGCCAGTGAAATTCTTTAACTGAAGGCCTGAGCACTATCCCTGAGCTTTTGTGCTCAAGGTTAATGCTCTACCACTTGAACCACAGCTCTATTTCTGGCTTTTTTGGGTAGCTTAGTGGAGATAAGAGTCTTATACTTTCCTTCCCAAGCTGGCTTCAAATCACAATCCTCAGATCACACTCTCCTGAGTAGCTAGGGTTACAGGCATGAGCCGCTGGTGCCCAGTAAGGACCAGAATTTGAAATGCAGAAAATATTTAACTTCAGGGGTAAGATACTCAAACCTTATAAAATATGAAGATGGCCTGTTTCATGACTGGCCCTTGGCCATCTCAAGGAATTGAGATCTTGAAAGGCTGTAACTGGTAAGAGACCTTTGTATGTTCAATGCCTTGAGTATACTGTACCAATTTCTCTAGATAGTCTGTGAAAATATTGTCATTGATAGTGAACAAACCATTTCTGTGTGTGCCTCCATGACCAATTCCTCTCCACAAATACCCTGGACATCCACTTAAGACTCAGGCAAGGTTCTGAGAAAAGACTAGTGGAAGCTTATACCAGACTTTCTCTCTGCCAATGTTGCATTGTATCCTTTTTGTGTAAGAAACTATAACTTTGAGGATGACTTTTGAGCCTGAGTCATTCTAATAAATCACTGAACTGGGGTTGGAGACCCCTGATAAAAGGACCCAGTAAATGTTATTAAGGCAAAAAAGAAAGATTGACTTAACAAAGGATGAGAACAGGGCCAGGGATGTGGCTCAGTAGAGTGCACAAGGCCCTGGGTGTGGTCCCTAGTTGCACAGGGTAGGGGAGTACTTGAGCCCCTGGCAAGTAGTATTTAAATCATTAGTGTCCTAAAAATGAATAGGATTAAGATAATCTTATTACTAAAATCAAGATTTCAAGTCAGGATGTTATCTATGATAAAATGCTATTATGTTATTTCCTGTTCCACTGAGTCCAGTAAAGCACACAAGGTTCAGCTGGATGCTGGTGGCTCATGCCTGTAACTTTACCTTCTTGGGAGACTAAGAATGGGAGGATAGATTCAAATCCAACCCAAGCAGAAAAGTTTACAAGACACCTCACCCCATAACTGGGCACAGTGGTGTATTCTGTCATCCTAAGCTATGAGGGAGGCTAAGAATGGGAGGGTCATGGTTCTAGGCTAGCCCAAGCGAAAAAGTGAGCGAAACTTTGGTTCAACAGAAAGAAGGTAGAAATGGTGGCCTGTGCCTGTCATCCAGCTATAATGGGAAGCCTAAATAGATGGATCACAGACAAGGTATGCTGTGAGGCAGGCAGAGACACCCTGTCTCAGAAACAATCAGTCCAAAAAGAGTTGGAAGCATCGCTTGGAAATAGAGTACCTTTCTGGCAAGCATGAAGCTCCGAGTCCAACCCCACCAAAACAAACAAAGAAACAAACAAAAACAAAGACCTGGCAGTGTGGCTTAGTGGTAAAGTGCTTGCCTAGAATGCAGGAAGCCCTGGGTTCAATTCCTCAGTACCACATAAACAGAAAAAGCTGGTAGTGGCACTGTGGCTCATGTATGGTAAAGTATTAGCCTTGAGCAAAAGAAGCTCAGGGACAGTGTCCAGGTCCTGAGTTCAAGAACCAATACTGGCCAAAACAAAACAAAGAAACACACAAGATTTACCAGCTCAAAGGGAAAATAGCATTATGATTTAAAGATACCTACCCCTAACGCAACAATTCCTCTGACCATCACAAAATCACTTTTAGAACAATTACACATGAGATAAGTTTACATATTGGCTCTGCCACTATCTTTACTGGACTTGCATTATGGTTGAATGAGAATGTTTGAATCCCACAAAATACCTAACAAATTATATATAGAGATATCAGCAGCAATGTGTTGTTACTGCTGAGGGGTCAATTTTCCGTTAACCAAAGGAGTCTGTATTAGCTCCCAACTGCTACTGTGATATGTTACCAAACATTTAATGGCTCACAACAACACAGGTTTATTACCCTATGGTTCTGTAAATCAGTAATCCAGAATGTCTTTCACTAAGCAAAAATAGCAATGAGAAGAGATGAGCTATTTCCAGAAACTCCAGGGAAGACCACTTCTGGATTCTAGAACCTGCTGGCATTCTTTGGATTACAGATCCTCCATTTTCAAAGCAAATCACCTCAACCTCTATTTCTGTCATGACATCTCCTCTTTGTGATATCAGACCCATTTTCCTCACCTTTAAAAATAAAACAAATTGCGGTGCTGAGATCAAACCAAGGGCCTTGTGCAAGTGAAGCAAGTGCTCTATCATTGAGTACATCCCCAGCCATGCCTTATTCTTATAAGGAGCCTAGTGATTACATTTATAGCCAAATATCCTAGGACAATCTTTCTCAAGATCCTTAATTTATTCATACCTGAAAAGCCTCCTTTTCCATATGAGGTAAAATATTCACAAATTATGGAGATTGAGGAATGATCATCTAATGGAGTAATCATTGTTTACCTCCCACCTGTCACTGTGGCTACACATAAATATTAATATCACAATCCAGCTCAGCCCATTTATAAATTTGGGACCCTATTTGAAAAATAACAAAAGTCCAAACATCTGGAGGTACAGCACAAATGTTAGAGCACCTACATAGTAAATACAAGACCTTGAATTCAAACCACAGTGTCTACCACAAAAAAATCCAGGTTCAGTGGTACATGCCTATAATCCTTGATACTTGGGAGGCTAAGGTAGGAAGACTGCAGTCTGAGGCCAGCTCTGGGAAAAAATACAAGACTCTATCTAAAGTAAAAATGGTTGGGGTTATGGCTCAAGTATTAAATCACTTACCTGCATATCAAGTGCAAGAAACTGAGTTCAAACTTCAGAGTCTCCAAAATAAAGATACACAGATGAAAAGTAATTTACAAATTCTTATATATTGTAATTGCACAAAGAAATCCTATAAGAGCCAGGTACTGGTGTGTCATGCCTAAAATCCTAGCTACTCAGAAGGTAGAGATCTGAGGTACAAAGCCAGCCCAGACAGACAAATTTGAGGCTCTTGTCTCCCAACTAGCAAAAAAAAACTAGTGGAGGTATGGCTCAAGTGGTGGAGTGCCATCCTTGAGCAAAAAAAGCTAAGCAAGAGCACGAGGCCCTAAATTCAAGCCACACTACAAGCACAAAAGAAAAGGAAAGTGGGAGAGGAGTCGTCACACTGAAACAGATGTGTGACAAGAGCAGGCCAGCCAGCTGAAGAGCCATCTCACCCACTCAGCCAATCGCATCACTAATATACATAATCCTCAAGTCTTTGAAATCAGCTCCTGTCAGCCACAGTTTCTCGTAAGAGGCAATGACCTTCTCTGAATCCTGATCCAGGGGAAGAGGGCCCTCTCTCATGGCCTTAGCTCCACAAGGGGAAAGACTTCATCCTCATGACTGCTTTAGCCTTTTTACTTTGGATGCAGGACCAGAAGGGCTTAAAGGATGATAAACAGGGCTGGGAATGTGGCTCAATGGTAGAGTGCTTGCCTAGCATGCATGAAGCCCTAGGTTTGATTCCTCACTACCACATAAACAGAAAAGGCAGGTTTTGGCACTGTGGCTCAAGTGGTAGTATGCTAGCCTTGAGCAAAAGAAGCTCAGGGACAGTGCTCAGGCCTTGAGTTCAAGCCCCAGGACTGGCAAAAAAAAAAAAAAAAAAGAAAAGAAAAGAAAAAGATGATAAAGAAAACATTCTATCCTGAAGCACAGTTAATGTCAAGTGACTACCTGTGCTGGTGGTTAAGAGCAAAATACAGATGAGTATATACTCCTTTTAGCTTACACATCTTCTGTGACTGTGGGTTTTTTAAACCATATGAATATATTACCTATATAAAAATAGCTTTGTGTTTGCTTCTTGTTTTTTGAAAGAAATGTTTGTGGCCCTAGAGTACAATTTGGCAATAAAGGAAATAAAAGATTAAAAAGTAGACAAAGAAATAAATCATTTTAAAGAAAGAAAACTGAGACTATGAGTGTCATGAAAAGAGCAGACACAAGGGAAGAAAACTCATTATGCAAAAATTACTATCTTATTAATAAGGCAAGATATCTAATAAAGTATAAATAGTTTCATTTCTACAGCAGCAGGAAAGTCAACACAATGAGGAAGAAACCTCCTCAGAAGGAATTCTGAATTTATGCAGAAGATAGCTAACGCCTTACCTGGACGAGGGCTTTGAGAATATGCTTGTTCCATCGACCATGGCTCTTTTCCTTGTTCCAACAGAGAAATGACCTCAGGCTTGGCAATCTGATTCCCTATACATGGAAGAAAAATATGAGGTTTGGGTTCTAAGCTTCACAGGGCCCAAAGGATGCTTCCCTTGCCTATTCCTCTCACATGGGCAGAATCAGCACTGCCATGTATACTTTATACATATTACGAATTCTGTGCCAGGGTCTCAGGGCTCAAGATCATCCCAACCCTTCTGAGACACAACCCTTTCTCCCAAGCAGTAGCTGAAGGCATTACTACAGCTTTGTTTACTTGGGTGGCACTGCCTTACCCACAGACAGGAGGTGCCCATAGGTCTCCAGCATCACATCCCGGTACAGAGTCCTCTGAACAAGGTCCAGTTGCCTCCACTCTTCTTGGGTGAAGTCTACAGCCACATCCCTGAAGGTTACTGGTTCCTAAAAGAGTACACATGTTCCTTCTCAGCCTGAGGCCACCCCCTCCAATGTTTATGGGGAGAGAATGAGGCTGAAAGCCCTAGGGAAAGGAGAAGGTATCAGAAAACTTCCTGTGTGTAATCAAGATTATGATGGATGCAGATCAGGTCTCAATGAAGACCGCCTAAGGCCCCGCATTTGGGATATTTGTGTATGTTGTTCTGGGGCTTGAACTCAGGGCCTCAGTACCACTTCTGAGATTTTTTTGCTCAAGGCTAGCACTCCACCACTTGAACCACAGCTCTACTCCCAGGTTTTTGGTGGTTAATTGTAGATAAGTCTCACAGACTTTCCTATCTGAGCTGGTTTTAAACCTCAATCCTCAGACACCACGTCCTGTGTAGCTAGGATTATAGGTGTGAGCCACTGGCATCTGGCTTGGGATATACTCTGAAGAAATTAAGAACAGAAATCATAGCAATGATGAGCTCTTCTAAGATTCTGGCCCCGATGTAGTAACTCTGGCCCATGTGAACAAGATTTCCACCTTCTCCACTTTTCTGACAATGCAGACAATAAGTTCAGGACCAAAGGAGACACAGGCTGAAAACACTACAGGCTACAGACCTTGGGTTGGGAGGGTTTTTGATCCAACATGTGAATTTAGAACCTGGAAAGTGATTCAAAGACATCTATCTTCTTGGGCTCAAAAGGAGGCTTCCATTCACAGAAGCCTTCAATCCAAGGACTGAAACTAAGGGTGAGCAGGACGGCCCTAAGCAGCCTGGGGCAAGGGGAATCAGTTACAGTAGTTGCACTAAAGTTGAATAAAATCCAAACTGGTGGGTTCCACTATGTCCTGTAAAACCAATAACCAGGAGGCTAAGGCAGGATAGCTTTAGCTCACAAGTTCAAAACCAACTTGGGCAACACAGCAAGAATCTCATTTCAAAAAATAAGCAAAGCACTGGGACTAACAGGTACATAACACTATATTCAACACGTACCCATGTTCAAGGCCAGCCTGAGCTACATAACAAGTTTGAGGTCAGCCTTGTCTACAGAAAAAAAGAAATTCATCTCCAAAAACCAAACAAACAAACAAAAAAACCCGAATCAAAGTAAGTAAATAAAATCCAAACCAATGCTTTTAGAAAATATGGGACCAAGAAAACTTACCAGAAAACAACAGGATACAATAAGTAAGGAGCCATGTGCTGGTGGCTCACACCTGCAATCCTAGCTACTCAGGAGGCTCTGACCTAAGGATTGAGGCTTAAAGCCAGCTTTAGGAGAGAAAATTTTCCAAGAGTCCATCTCCAATTAGCCAGCAAAAAGCCAGGCTAGATGCATGGCTCCTCAATTTGTTTAGCACCAGCCATGAGCAAACTGGGAAGTGACATGTAAAAAATGTTTTGGGGCTGGGAATAGGCTTAGTGGTAAAGTGCTTGTCTAGCATGCATGAAGCCCCGGTTCAATTCCTCAGCACCACATACACAGAAAATGCCAGAAGTGGAGTTGTGGCTCAAGTGGTAGTGCGCTAGCCTTGAGTAAAAACTCTGGGACAATGCCCAGGCCCTGAATTCAAGCCCCAGGACTGGCAAAAATAAAAATAAAATACATAAATAAATGTTTTTAAAAGTCATTATAGACAACTTCGGTTGTCTATAGTTAATGTATAAAAATGAAAACAATTCCAATGTAAGAATGTGATTGAGGAGGAATATGTGAAAAAAAAAGACAAAATATTAACCACTATTAATTCAGAAGTATGGGACCCTGTTAACTTCAAATCCTCTGTAATTACAGAATTTGCCTATTCTCCAAAGAAAAGTGAATTAAAAAGGAGACATTACAGTCCTGGGAATGTGACTTAGCAGTAGAGTGCTTGCCTAGCATGCACAAAGCCCTTGGTTCAATTCCTCAGCACCACATAAACAGAAAAACACTGGAAGTAGCACTGTGGCTCAAGAGGTAGAGTGCTAGCCTTGAGCAAAAAGAAGCCAGAGACAGTGCTCAGGCCCTGAGTTCAAGCCCAGGACTGGCAAAAAAGGAAAAATGAGACATTACCAACTATACTTGTAGAAGAAAAAAGAAAACTTCCTAGCTCAATATCCCCACTTGCTGGAGCCTCAAATTAGAGGCCTCACCTCAAGGGTGCTCAGAGGATATAGGGAACATCTTCAGTTTAGAACTGCAAATGAGAATGCAAACCACAAGTCTGGCAGGAAGAAATGAGGGAAGACAGAGGTACAGTCTGTGTATAGGGCAAGGTATCCTAGGTAGGATGCCTCCTGATGCTCTGGGGTAAGGGTGCAGAACAGAGATGGGCTCAGCTCCCAGGGATGAGCAGGGGTCTTCAGTTCCACAGGTAACCCTGTGGCCCCTTACATCTTCTAATTATATGCTGGATGGCTTGTAGAGATACCTAGCAAAAATCCTCAACATTCTCACACATACATGCTTCTCTCGGGGCATTCTAAGCACTCCTGGGATCTGCTCACCTACTAGGTGCACACTTAAATCCTATCGGGGTCAGAAGGAAGAGGTTAAAGTGCTGAGCTGGGTCTTAGCTGCCCACCCATGATCTTGCCTGATGGCTCATCTGAGTTTGAGTTTGCTCCTTTCAGGGAACTTAAAGCAATTAATATGGCTTCTCTAATATAACCTTGTTATTAAGTCTAATGAATGTTTTTCCTTTCATTGCAGATAGGGTCCCATTATGTAGGCTAGGCTGACCTGTTAATTCCTCTTGCCTTAGCATCTCAAGTTCTAGGATTATAGATGTACTAGAAATCTCTCACCTACTGTGGGAGTTACGTTCCAGAGACCCCTGTCATAGGTGAAAATGTGCAAAGTAGGAGCTGGGAATATGGCCTAGTGGTACTCACCTCGTATACATGAAGCCCTGGGTTCAATTCCTCAGCACCACATATATAGAAAAAGCTGGAAGTGGCGCTGTGGCTCAAGTAGCAGAGTGCTAGCCTTGAGCAAAAAGAAGCCAGGGACAGTGCTCAGGCCCTGAGTTCAAGCCCCAGGACTGGCAAAATAAATAAATAAATAAATCTGCAAAGTAGCAGCGCTATATTTTATTATTTGTATCTATTTTAAGGCTTATTTTATAAGCCCTTCCCACTCTCCTTCTCCACTTGCATCCACCTTAACATTTTTATATTGTTTTAAATATTTTAGGCAAAGTAATTAAAATCATAAATGTTTATATACTGATATACTGCAAAATCCCACGATACGGTGAAAACTCTGCAATACAGAATCAGGTATCTTTTTTTTTTAACCAGCAATAGTGAAGCTGCAAGAAGTGCACTGTGATATAGTGAGGGATAACTGCATACAACAAACCCAGATGTTAACATTTTAATGCAGCTCTTTGCAGAGAAGAAAAACATAAAAAGCAAGTATATCCTCCAATATGACCAAGGTTGAGTACAGAATATTACCATTGTTTTGTCAGGCATGTTTGTAATGCAGAAATTCTTGGTGGGTATTTACAGGGATTTGAGAGCATTTCCGTATTTGGGGGCTGGGGTTGGGTGGGTTTTTTTTTTTTAATAGGAAGAAACTGATGACTACTATTATCCCATTTCCTGAAATAATAGAATCGAAGCTCCGTCTACCTGACACTTCACTGTCCTACATGCTTCTAAAAGTAGACTGTTCAGACAAGGGATGATAGCATTTGGTGTTTTTATTTACAGGATGGATGTTTTATTTCAACACATTTAATTTGGAGGGAACCATAAAGGATCACAGGTTCTTTTGTGTTCCAGAAGACCTCATTTAATTAAAAACTCAATTCAAGTCCAAGTTACCAAAGGGAAAATTCCAAAGTGAGTGCGGGGTGGGGCCATGTGTGTGTTCTCAGAAATCACAACTCTTCAGACATTACAGGGTGTTGTTAGTTTAATTCTGTTTTATTTTCTCAGCAGTCATTCTAGTGATTCTCAGAAACCCTCACATGAATTAACAGCAGAGTGCAGCACAGTGATTACTTAGGCTTCTTCATAACATTTTATTGTATCAAACTCCTATTCCCAGGAGACTGATTCCAAGGGCCCCTCTTTGAGGATAGCCCAGCTTCACTGCTGGTGAATCTGTGACAAAATCTAAATTTGATGCACACATCGTAACAGCAGTGAACCTCAGTCGCCCACGTTCTGATGCCACATAATCACCATCCTGCATACGCCGTTCAGGCCCTTCTGCTTCCCAGGGATAACAGGCCTGCCATGCGGGACAGCACACTTTCGATGCACTTCACCTGTCAGCTTTGAAACTGTAGGAGGCTTTATGAAAGGAGGCTTTATTCATTCCTTATTAAGTAGGAGGTAGGCATACAATTCAGATTTTTTTAAATGTTTATCACAAAAAAATGCTATAACACTGTCTCACATTGGCTTGCTTTGTTATTTTAACCTACAGGTAAAAGTAATGAAACTACTATCTTTTTGACCTTCCAGAGCAGGAAGCACATTTATTCAATAGAGTAAATGTAAATTCCATGTGTTAGAAAAAAATGGATTTAAAGTCAACCTGGAGGTATGACTCAAGCAGTACAGTGCCTGTCTAGCAAGTGTAATATCCTGAGTTTAAATCCCATACCACCAAAAATAAATAGACTTAAAATCTCCCATGTATAAATATGAAGGCAACTTTCAGAAACTGTAAGCAAGAAGTTAAAATGTAGGTGCCTATCATGAAAAGAAATGTCAATGCAACCTATGACATGAAGACACTGAAACCTTGAAAACATTACGCTAAATGAAAGAAGCAAAAACTAAAGACCATATGCTATGATTCCACTTACACAAAATGTCCAGGACAGGCATATCCATACATAGAATGGCTAGTGGTTGCCAGGAGCTGGGAGTAGAGGAAAAGGAGACTGACCATGAAATGGATCCAGGATTTCTTTTGGGGTAGTAAAAATATTCTACAATTAGGTATCTGTGAGGGATGCATCATTCTAATATGTTAAAAACCAATGAATTGTACAAGTTAAGAGAATAACTATAATTTTTGGATCATATTTCAATAAGGCTACTATTTTAAAAAAAAAAAAAACAATTTTTAATTGGCTATCTTAAAATCTCTCCATTCCATCTCTATTGCCCTACTTCTCCCAGGAGCCACCACTGTGCTCAGTCCCGAAGCCCCTGCTCCGACTACCTTATATCTCTCTAACCTTGGTTTCCACGCTGGTCAGACTTAAGCCTGAAAGGCTAGCCAGCACCACAGACTGCTCTCTCCATCATTATGACAGGTACCTTTCTAGCTATATTCTGAAGTACAATACCTTCTGCTTCCATCACTTCTAAGGCTCCTTAGCACTGCGATGGAGGCCCAGCTCTGGAACAGGCATTCAGGGACCAGCTGGGTTCCTACTGGCCTCTCCAACCTATGAGCTCAGTCTTCACATCTGGACACTAATCACAGAGTGCACTCTCTCCCCCCAAAACATACCCATGGAGCTACAGGAGTCAGACCCCTGATTACCTGTTGGCTTATCTGGCTGATGCCTTCTTCTACCTCTTAATGTTCTAGGCAGCCTCCCCTCCACAGCACCTCTGTGCCTCCACTGATCTCCATACAGACTTGATCTCACCTCCCAAAACATCACTTAGACTGAGCTCCAACATAGCAGAGGCCTCCCCTCGAAGTCTCAGGCGTCTAGTGTCTTGCAGAGCATGTGCAGCCCAAGGACAGCTGTGAGCTGTCATTAGCTGAGTGAACAGCCCTGGAAAGGTGTCTAGGAGATTGTCATACCCGGCCTTTTTTCTCACAACCAACATGGAGGTTGCTCGAATAAGATCGGCCTGAATAAAATATTTAATAAAAAAGTAAAAGTGGAAGGAAGAGAAAAGGGGGCTGTCAGCGAAGATGGCTGTCCTTTTTGTATGTGTGATAGTCCTAGTGCTTGAACTGAATTTTTTCACTTAAGACTGGTGCTTTACTACTTGAGCCATAGCTCCACTTCCAGCTTTTTGCTAACTAGAGATAAGGGTCTCAAGGACTTTCCTGCGTGGGCTAGCTTTTAACCTCGATCCTCAGATCTCAGCCTCCTGAGGAGCTATGATGGTCATCCTTCATCCCCTAAACAACACAGGGCCCAGTGGACTGCTGACAGGCTTGTAGACAATGAGGTTCTACATCGTGGGACACGGACTGTATTCTCTCTAATTGCATTCACTTCTAGCTCACTTACTCTCGACCTAGACTCTTTCTGCTCTAATCTGAGAAACCACACTAATTGGATGGCTAGGAAAAACCTAGGTACCCACTCTGGGCACACAGTGACCATTCATGAAAAAAAAAAAAAAAAGAAGCCCCACCTCACCTGGATCTGGGGTGCTGGGAGCCCAGCTGACCTCTTCCTATCCTCTGGGCTTTCCTCCAAGTGCCAGGCAGGATCCTGAGGACACAAAGCTGGGAAAGAAAAAAAGCAGTTATGGAGACAGCTCTTCCTGTCAGAAGCCCATCCATCCGAGGGCCAGAGGGCCAGTCCCTGCCCCAACTCCTCCCCTCATGGGTGAGAGAAGAGGCCCAATCCTCATTCTATAGATGGAGAAAATGGAGCTCAGGGCAGGTAAGGAATATACCTAAAACCTGAGTTCCCATGGACCCCTATGTACCATCTCTGAGAAGCAGGGTCTGTTCATAGCCTTCTAAGCCTGAGCCCTAAATGGCCACACTAATTTTCTATGCATTCTGTCCTAGCAATGTCCAACTTTATTCCCTAGAATTTTCGGATTCCTCCTTATTCCAACTCTGCACAGAAACAGAACTGGACTGCAAGTCCCCTGCTCTAAAGAGCCACCTGGTCTTCAGTTCTGATCACCAGCTCACTACAGAGAGAGGCCAGAATAAGGCAGCCAACATTACTGAAGAGTTGGGCCTGCTGACTCACCCCAGGAGGCCCACCGGTCAGCAGCTGCCATCCCCCAAGACTGGTCCAAAAGGGCACCTGCACAGAAGAATCAGGTTTCAACTGTGACACAATCCCAGTGACTAGAGGTCCCAAAATGGAAAGGAAGCATTCCCACCAAGAGGCCTGACAAAAGTTCCATACACAGAGCCCAAGGACATGTGAAAATTCCAACATAAACTGGACCTTTACAGGAAACACACAAGTGAATCCATGTTAAAAGATTTATTGATGTGATATAACCATGGGAAAACCCTTTAAATGGCTGAAGAAGTATCTGACAAAAAATGTTATCTACTTTTTAAAAAAAGTACATAGTTGGAGCTGGGTGCTGGTGGCTCAGGCTTGTAATCCTAGCTACTCAAGAGGATGAGATCTGAGGATCTCAGTTTGAAGCCAGCCTGGGCAGGAAAGTCTATTGAGACTCTTATGTCTAATTAACCGTCAAAAAGCTGGAAGTAGAGGTATGGTTCAAGTGGTAGAATGCTAGCCTTCAGGGAAAAAAACAAAAACAAAAGCTCAAGGACAAAGCTCGGGCCCTTAGTTCAAGTCCCAAGACCAGTACCGGAAAAAAAAAAATAAGGACTACTACCTGATGTCTTTGATGAATGAAACCTTAAAGATGAAATGTATCACTGACATCATAATTAGGCTTTTTTTTTGGGGGGGGGTGTGGTGTGGTTATGGGGCTTGAACTCAGGGTCTGGGTGATGTCCCTGAGCTCTTTTTGCTCAAGGTTAGAGCTCTACCTCTTTGAGGCAAAAGCACTACTTTCAGGTCTTTGGGTTTTTGTTTTTTGTTTTTTTTGAGTAGTTAATTGATTCTCAAGGGGACTTTTCTGCCCAGGCTGGCTTCGAATCCAGATCCTGAGATGTCAGACTTGAATGGCTAGGATTACAAGCATGAGCCACCAACACCCAGTTTAAGCATTTTTTTAAAGATAACAAATTGCACATGAGTGGTATGTAAGTGAAACAACAATAGTAAAGGTGGAAAAATATGAAAGGAGTAAAGGCAAGGCTTTGATTTTATGTACTGTGTAACTGTCTTCAAGAAACCCCACAAACAGCCATAATATGTCTTGAGTACTTTTCAGGAGAACACACACACACACACACACACACGCACAAAACCCACTACATAGTATTGTATGCCAATAACTTCCCCCCTTAATCACTACTAGTTCTCAGTGCCAAGAAGACAGACCCTATTTCATACCTCAGCCCCTCCTCAGCCCTTATCCATGGCCATAGCCAGTCCCTAGAAAAAAAGAGGATTTGAACTTACCCCAGGAAAGCCATGGGTTGATTGCAGCCATCCCTGAAGTTTGATCAACCAGGCACCTAGACTGCTAACCTACAGACAAAGTGGAAAAAGACAAAACTGGTCCTTTCTCACAGAAGATCTAGTGGGAACAAAAAGAGACCTTATCCACACAAGCAACAAAAGACTTCTAAGAAGCATAAGAAAACTGCATATTGGGCTGGGAATGTGGCTTAGTGGTAGAGCACTTGCCTAACATGCATGAAGTCCTGGGTTCAATTCCTCAGTACCACATAAAGAGAAAAAGCTGGAAGTGGCCCTGTGGCTCATGTTGGTACAGTGTTAGCCTTGAGCAAAAGAAGCTCAGGGACAGTGCCCAGGCCCTGAATTCAAGCCCCAGATCAAGCAAAAAAAAAAAAAAAACAAACAAAACCCCTGCATATATAATTTATGGCACAACAGAACTCTGTGAGAAATAAAGAATAACATCAATAACCTGAAAGGGGGTGTATGTGAATCGCCCAATCTACATGATAGTTAAAAGATTACCAAGGGAATGCCAGTCACCTGACAAAAAAATCATTGTAAAACTCTATCTGCAATCCACATGCAAGACTGGCATAGCGCTTGAGGAAGGGGTTATGGGGAGTACCTGCTGAATGGGTGCAAGGCTTTCTTTTGATGAAAATACTGTGGAAGTAGATTGTGGCACACACTTTATGAATATACAACAAACCCCACTGATTTGTATACACACTTTCAAAGGTATTTTGTTATACTTGTGTTCCTAAAATAATCCACCTTCAGGGCCTACCAGGCTCAACTCTTTAGTCCCCTCAGTGTGGCAGTCGGAGAGAGGAGTCTGGAGATCAGAGCCCCAGCTGCCCAGGTTCAAAGTCTTTCTGCGAGACCTGAGAGTTCTCTGAGGAAGAGTAGGCGTGTCAGCCACACAAATACAACGGTGCTCGGAGGGAGATGCACGCACTTCAGACACACAAGCACGGACCCTAGAGAAACAAATGAGCAGCGGGAAGAGGTGGTGCCATAAAACACCGAACCTCACAGCAGGCAAACTGTTCTTGACACCACTGCTCGTAATGTGACAGCGTCAGATCACATACACACACACTCACGTTCACACACACACGAGCGCGCGCGCGTACTTCAGGTTGAAAGGAAACTGAGGCGGCGCTCGGCTCCCAAAACGGAGCTGGGGATCTTCTCACCGACGGCCTCACCGCGGGGCTCCCGGGCACCTGGGCTTCCTCCGCAAGCCGCCTCGGAGGCACGCTGCCCAGCCGGTCCAGGCTGGGGCCCAGGCCGGGCGTTCGAGTCCGGCTTCGCCGCGCGCCGAGACGTTCCCGGCCGTGAGGAGGAACAAAGCCGAGCCAGAGGTGCAGGACTCACCCGGGAACGAGGAAGTCGAGGGCGACTGGGGCCGCGAACCAGGAACAGGCACAGCACCTGCCCCGGCGCCGCCTCTCCGCGCAAGTTCTCCAGAGCCGTGGGCTTCGCGGCAGCCACAGCCTAAGAGCCGGGCTCACCTCGACCGCGGACAATGGCGGCAGCTCCCCGGTTGTCGACAAGGACGCGACGCGGAGGCTTCTGGGAGTTGTGGTTCCGAAGGGTGCGCTTCCTGTTTGTGTCGGAAACGCCGCCATGGCCGACCCCCTATCTGCGCGGCCCTACGTCTGCCCTCCGCAGCGCGAGAGCTTCTGGGAGTAGTAGTTCCAGAGGCCGCACTTCCTGTTCCCGCTGGAAGCGCCGCCGCGGTCGAGCCCCTCCATCTGCGCTACCGCACACCCACTCTCTGCGGCGCCCGTCGGGGCTTCTGGTGTCAGAGCCGCAGCGAGGTAGGAAGTTATAATCGCTGCCCTCCATCTTCCGCCATCGCCGCTCACCGGAGCGGGCGGGGGGCAGGGTGGGCGGCCCGGAGCCTCAGTTTGCCAGTCTGCAAAATGGCGACTCACTGTAGCCGCTTTCGCTGTGGGAACTCCTGAAAGCGGACTCGATTCAACTCTCGCGCTGTACGGAGAGAGTTCACACACACACACACACACCTTTACTCGCTGTACGGAGAGAGTTGACACACACACACACACACCCCTTTACTCTCAGCTATAATATGTTCTCAGCTATATCAGTGACTGTCCCCCATCTCTTTTCTAGATGACAAAACTTCATGAAAACCTAAATTATTGACCTATTTTGCCATATTTCCCTGAATCGGCATTTATTGAGTGGCGATAGAACAAGGAACCAGGGCTAAAGTAACCTCTGCCTTGGTGGCTGTTATTGAAATCCACAGTTCAAGAGAACTAAGGGGAAATGAGAACGCTCCTCATACAGAGACACACACCCACCAACTCTATCCCACCCCACCCCTCAGCATCTAGCCCTAGTAGAAGGATCCTCTTGAAGGGTCCTCTAAAGCAGAACCTGTGGGTGGCCCAGGGTCCTAGGGAACTGGTCTGTGCTAGTCATGCACTGCCCAGCTTACTTCTTGAGCACTGGCTAAGCACCTACCAGTTGAGCCAAGAAGGTATCCAAGGCATGACAGACTGTGGCCTGTAAGGACCCACAGTATATAGAGTTCAGGACAACAGACAAGGAAAGAATGTAGTGAAAGTGGTATGTGGGCAAGAGTTGCAGAGGACCTTAAAACCAGCTCTGTCTGCAAAGGGAGAAGTGGCCCCACAAAATACCTTGACCAATGGAAGACAAAGGCAGAGGACAGTATGTATGCAAAGGCTGAGGAGCATGTCAGGAAATAAATGACTTAAAAGTTGTGGGAGTGTAGAGACTCATAAACTGACAGGAGAAATACAAAGTGAGAAGACAAACCCCTTACAATCTCAGTCATAGGGAACTATTGAAAGGCTTTTAGGTGGGAAAGTTACCTGAGTTTTAAAAGAATTATGGAGGTGGCTAATATAGAGAAGACAGTGTAAAGGACAAGAACAAAAGCAACATGGTCACTTAGTGAGCAGCTGGGCAAGAAAAATCCTGAAGATGATTTCCACTAGAGATGTAAGGTCCTTTAAAGAAACAGGCTTGTGGGTTGGGCTTATGGCTAGTGCTGAGGTGGCATTCCTAGTGGGCAGGCAGAGGGCAATGACCCTTAGAAGGTGTGTGATGAAGTTAAGTAGGACAGACTAAATTTGAGTCGGAAACCGACTAGTTAGGTAAGGTTTTAAGAGCAAGGTGCTGAGGGGGCCCACAAATGGTAGGGTGGTGAGCTTGGACAGAGTGGACATTGAGAAGGAAAGCAATCTGTGAATGGAATACCCACAATTCCACCTCTGAGGATCAAGTGAAGAAAGATGCTACAAAAGGAGCAGTAACTGAGGAAAGAAGAGGCTGTTTCTAAAACTTGTTCTCCATGGGGACCTCCCCAAAGCAATGTATAGGGTTTGAAATGATACATGGTTCCCCCTCTAAAACTGTCCCATCTCAAAAGTGCTCTGGAGCTCAGCCTAGGTCAATAACTTAGGTTTTCATGAAGTTTTGTCATCTAGAAAAAAGATGGGGGGACAGTCACTGACACTCTTGGCATTGGAACTGAAATGAGATGTGCCCCCTACATAAGTCCTACCAAGTTCCTGACTAGCAGATCCTCTGCCCTGTGTGTTTTTATGAGTTTTTGTTTGTTTGTTTGTTTGTTTTTTGCAATTCATTACAAAATTTCCAGAAAACATTTTTATTATGGTGAGTTTGGGACATACAACAAAAGATGAGAACAGAGAAAAGTGAGTCTCTATGCTAATCAATTAGTCTCATGACTAATCAACTAAAAAATGAGCCCAAACTTTATATAATTCTATCATTATTCTGTAAGAATGTTTGTTTTTGTTTTTTTTTTAACATAACCACAGTGTACTTTTTTGTTGCTGGTGGTGGTTGTTGGGATTGAACTCAGGGACTGGGTGCTACCCTGAGCTTTTTGGCTCAAGGCTAGTGCTGTTATTTTGAGCCATAGCTCCACTTTTGGTTTTCTGGTAATTAATTAGAGATAAGAGTCTCTGACTTTCCTGCAGGGCTGGCTTTGAACTGACATCCCCAGATCTCAACCTTCTGAGTAGCTAGGTTTACAGATGTGATCCACCAGCACCTGGCCATAATATAATTATTAAAAGAAGAAAAATCTATCAGTATATTTGTATATCATTGGCTGATATTTCAACCTTTAACCGTTCACTTTTTAATACTTTCATAGCCATATATAAAAGTCAAAATGCATTGAAGGTTTATGATCATCCATGTGTCTACCATCTTGATCTAGTAGTAGTGTCCTGAACCACTTGCATCAGCTCTTGATCAGTTGATTAATTCCTTTTAACCCACCCAGAAGTAATGAGCAAAAATCACATGGTCCCTATGCCTTCCACAAGGCCTGACTCATGAAGCTTTGTAGGTAAAAGATACCTGCTCCAGAGCGCCTTCCTCTGCCTTCTCACTGAGCCCCTGTCTTGGATGCAAATGGACTGAAGTGTAGCGCTCAGGCTTCAGTAAGATGATGTAGCACTTGGGGAGGAAGATGCCACCCAGAAGCCCCCCAGTGGAGGCCAGGATGGAGAAGATCTCCACAGCCACCATGGACTTGCCCCGAGCACTATGGTACAGGGGTAGGAAGGCTGTCCAGACATTGCAGAACAGCAGCATGCTGAAGGTGATGAACTAGGTCTCATTGAAGGCATCTGGCAGGCCCCGGGCCAGGAAGGCCACACAGAAGGTCCCCATGGCCAGGAAGCCCAGGTAACCCAGCACACAGTAGAAGGCCACTTCAGAGTCCTCCTGGCACTGGATGACAATGTGCCTGGGCTCAGAGGCCATGTCCCTGCCTGGGAATGGTGGGGATGTGCCCAGCCAGACTGCACAGAGAATCACCTGGACCAAGGAGGACATCAGGACAACACATGGAGACGCGCTGGGGCCCAGGCACACCTGAAACATGTCCCTTGGCCTGGTAACTCTGAAAGCCAGCACCACAGTCAGAGTCTTGGCCAGGATGGAGGAGACCGCCACAGTGAACACCACAGAAAAGGTAGTCTGGCACAGGAGGCAGGTGGCAGCCGTGGGTTGGCCCAGGAACAGCAAGGCACACAGGCCACACAGGCTCAGGGAAACAAGGAGCAAGTAGCTGAGAGGCCGGTTGTTGGCCTTGACCACAGGGCTGTCCTGGTGCTTCCAGAATATCTTAGGACCAGCAGAGCCAGGCCAGCCAGCAAGAGTGACACCACAGCCAGGCTGAACCTCAGGGAGCCATCGAAGGCCAGGAAGGACTCAGTCTTGGATAGGCAGCTGTCTCGAGTAGGGTTTGAGTACTGATCCTCAGCGCACAGGAGACATCGCTTCATGTCTGTGGGAGACATAGAGACCCCATATCTGTAACTGACAGTGCTGACACCAGTTCTGTAGAGAGAGATTTCCCATGAACACATGGGAAGCATTTCATGCTCATTAATGGAGTTATGATTTATTATGAATCAAAAGAAGCAGAATGGGTGATATTAGGGACAGAGGCACAGGAAAAAGGCATACCCTATAGCCATGCTTTATATGATGTTTTGGGGGGAGGGGTCAGGCATGGGGATTAAACTCAGGCCTAGAATTGTGTTCCTGAGCTTTTTCACTCAAGGGTAGCACTCTACCACTTTGAACCACAGCAGCACTTCCATTGTTCTGGTAGTTAAATGGAGATAAGAGTCTCGTGGGCTTACTTGTTTGGGCTGGATTTGAATGTGATCTTCAGATCTCAGCCTCCTGAGTAGCTACAGGCATCAGCCCAGTATATATAATCTCTTTAATGGTTAATTTCCTCCCAAATAGTTGCAATAACTGTTCTACTTTTCAAATGTTATGGACTGAGTTGAGTTGAAAGTTTTTAAGAACATTACTATGGTGAAGTCCTGACCTCTGAGTGTAACTGTATTAGGAGGTAGGAAACGGGAAGCTAAAATAATAAAGGTCCAATGAAGACATTCAGGTGGTCCCCAATCCAATGTGACTGCTTCCTTATTAGGGAAAATCAAGACATGGACACACAGATGCCAGAGAACACAGGAAGAGGGTGACTCTCTGCAGGCCCAGAACACAGGCCTCAGAAGAAACCAATCTTGCTGATACCTGGATCTCAGCCTTCCAGCCTCCAGAACTTGGGGGTGGGGAGGGGCATGGAGAGCGGAATGAATCACTGTTGCTTAACACCACAGCACATGTTCTCACTCCACCACTAGGAGGCATCTCATAAATCCTTCGAAGAAGAGAATTCAAGATACAAAAGAATCCTCATTGTGTAATTCCACTTACAAAAGTTAAAAACTTGACAAGGGGCTGGGATATATGGCCTAGTGGTACAGTGCTTGTCTTGCATACATGAAGCCCTGGGTTCGATTCCTCAGCATCACACATATAGAAAAAAAGGGGGGCTGGGGATATAGCCTAATGGCAAGAGTGCCTGCCTCGGATACACGAGGCCCTAGGTTCAATTCCCCAGCACCACATATACAGAAAACGGCCAGAAGCGGCGCTGTGGCTCAAGTGGCAGAGTGCTAGCCTTGAGAGGGAAGAAGCCAGGGACAGTGCTCAGGGCCTGAGTCCAAGGCCCAGGACTGGCCAAAAAAAAAAGAAAAAAAGGGAAGTGGCATTGTGCCTCAAGTGGTTGAGCAAAAAGAAGCCAGGGATAGTGTTCACGCCCTGTGTCCAAGCCCCAGGACTAGCACACACACACACACACACACACACACACACACACACACACACACACAAACACAAAAAACTTGGCAAAACCTATGTACTTGGTAGAAGTAGGGCAGTGGTTACTAGGGGTCGGGAACCAGTGGGGTCCACTCATACTTTGCTTCATAATCATAAAGGATGTCACCAGGCTCAGCTACTACAATCCATGCATTTATACATTCGATACAGTTCATTTGCCTAAAAAGTAAGAGTGCTATGCTGGGCAAAATTCCTATGCAACGTCCACAGCTAAACAGAGAATATGCAGTGGCTTGGTGGATGGAAATGAAATCTGGAGGCTCTGTGCCTCACATCCTCACCTGTTTCATTTGCAAACTGTCCCTCAGGGCAGGGGCTACAATGGAAACAGCAGTGAGGGGCTCCCTGCTTGGGGGTCTGGCTGAACCCTGGAAGACAGCTCCCATTGCAGACAGAGCCAAGCACCTGGGGATGAAGAACAGGGCCATCAGGCCTGTCCAGGAACACAGAAGCAGGGGCAGGCCTTTGTCTGCACCAAAAGGAAGATGAGACTCCTTCCCAACCATAAGACAAGGTGCTCTCCAGAAAGTATCATTGGTGTCACACCAAACACAGATGTGAGAGGAACACAAAATGTAGGGGATGAATAAAACCAGTGTGTGTAGGAGGGGGAGATCTGGCTGACCATGGCAAAGCTGAACAGGGAGCCTTGATTGTTCTACAGAGAATTTCAGGTACTCAATGGTCACTTCAGGAACACATAATGAAAGTAATATAATACAGAGGTTAATATGACCCCTGGGACAAGGAAGACATGCATATTTGTGAAGCTTTTCATAGTTAAAAAAGTAAGTGCTGTCTTCATACACTTGAACACACACACACACACACACACACACACAAACATTAATCTACACCCTCAAAAACATGGCCTTCTCCAGCCATTGGCTCCCCCACTTCTATCCACAGACAAACAGTAAGTAGATAGCCCCATGTCCCTTGGAAAAGCTCTCAAGAGGTGTATAGGAAGGGAGAAGAGGTAAGACAGTTTGGTTTTGGGTTTTTTTTGGTTGGTCATGGGGCTTAAACTCTGGACATGAGCGCTATAGGGACAGCTCAAGGTGAGCACTCTACCACTCAAGAGACCGCACCACTTCAACTTTTAATTGGAGATAAGATTCTCGTGGACTTCCTTGCCCACAGTGGCTCTGAACTGAGATCCTCAGGTCACAGCCTCCTGAGTACTAGCTAGGATTACAGGTGTGGGCCACCATTGCCCAATGAAAAAGTCTTCTAACAGAAGAGTGCACTGCTGTTTTCCTTGTTAACTCAGAAAACCAGAACACTCTCCATGGCTGCTGTACATGGAAAAGTATTTTCAGCATGTCTGACAACAGACAGCCCATGTCCCTTGGGTTGGGGGAGTTCACCAGTGGGAACCTGGCTCTTTTTGCTAACACCAACTAACATTGACACACTGCCAGGCACCAAATTTGGCAAGGTTGCGCGAGGGCACACACACCCACTAAGAGAGCTGGAAGTTTGTTCTGGACAAGGGAAGACAGCAAGATACACCGGACCCTACACACAATACAAAATTTCATCAAAGCAGAAGGCCTGTTCAGCCTGTCTCCCACATGAAACCTGAGGATGTGCTTGAAGAAATATATGGCTTTCTTCTCAGGTACGCTGTGTGCATCTTCACAGAACTGATCCTAAATATAGACACAGTGAAATAATCTAAACAAAGCTCAAGATGCAGGTTGTAATTCAAATTTCTTGCCTCTGGTGTTTCAATTTATGATGCTGAATAAAAGACTGTCCTCCAAGTATGGCTAAATATCAGCATTGAGTTATGCTGAGCCCATCTTAGAGCTATATCAACTTGATGCAACAGATAGGGACAAGCGCCACTGGCCTCTGATTTCTCTCCTAACCCAGCAGGACAGGACCACCCATACACCAGCCCTCTCACCTGGACATCTTCCTGCAAGTGGATGGATATTCTGTTCCCCGAAGACACTCGTGGGTCAATCTTGCCTATGTGAGTGGGGCAGAATGTGCCTTCAGAGGTCTTCTGCCACCACACAATGTCAAATTGTATAACCAGATCACCGTCAGCATAAAACAGAATCTCGCTGCCATCAGGAGTCTTGAAGTGCACCTTCCTGAGGGAATAGAGAAGCTGGGGAAGGAAGGTGCTATTGTAGACAATGGTGATGACCACTGGCCACTGTGAGGAGCTGGCGTGGCTGCAGACAAGGCCAGCTCTCCACCAGGCATACAGGATAATAGATAGCCTGTGGCATTTGCAGAGACTCACAAAAGGATTTTTGCTAACTCATGAAATTAGGAATTTTCATGAATAATAATTTAGGTTATGCTTACCTTTCTCATAAAGCAGAACTCAAATATTTTTCTGAGTCAGGCACTGGTGGCTCATGCCTGTAATCTTAGTTGCTCAGGAGCCTGAGATCTGAGGCTTGAGGTTCAAAGCCAGCTCAGGCAGAAAAGTCCATAAGACTTCTCTCTAGTTAACCACCAGAAAAACCAGAGGTGGCACTGGGGCTGAAAGTGGAAGAGTGCTAGCCTTGAGCAAAAGCACTTGGGGACAGAGCTCAGGTCCTGAAGGACAAAGAAAAACAAAAGAAGAGGAGAGAGGAGAAGGAGGAAAGGAGGGAGAGACCTAGCCAATCCCTTGGAGTTCTCCTGTAACAGTGCAATTGAACAAAATTATTAACTTGACTTCTGGAATCAAAACTACTTTTCACAACTAAATAAAAACAAACATAAATAAAAAAATATAAAGGGCTAGGAATGTGGCTTAGAGTAGAGTGCTTACCCAACATGCATGAAGCCCTGGGTTCAATGCCTCAGCACCACAAAAACAGAAAAAGCTGGAAGTGGTGCTGTGGCTCAAGAGGCAGAGTGCTAGCCTTGAGCAAAAAGAAGCCAGGGACAGTGCTCAGGCCCTGAGTTCAAGCGCCAGTACTAGCAAAAAAGAAAGAAAGAAATATAAAGTCAATTTGAAAGATGCATTTTACTCAACATGCATCTGACACATTCAATTGAAACCCAATTTTACAGCATAAACATCCTTGCTGAAGAGCCCAGTCTCTGATTGAGGGTCCTGTTGTCCATCCTCCCCAAATCACCAACTCCACACATTGCTCTCTCACCTGCCAGGGCTGGAAGTGCCCAGAATCTGCACACGTCCCATCCCGGTCCTCCTAGGCTAGTCGGGTGTGCAGGGCACGGGCAATGCTGTAGACAGCCATGTAGACGAAATCACTTTGACTCACTTCCTGGAAAGTAAGCTCCTGGCCTCTCATACTCTCAGTACCTGAGCAGAACTGGTCACCCTTTGCCAGTGTGGTGTTCCTGTGTGGCCATGTACATTGAAAGGTGGCCTCCCAGAACCCCTCCATGGACATGTCCACTGGAGTAAAGGCCAGCAAGGAACTCCTGGAACCGTGTACTGGGTTGCTGTGATGCAGAAGGCCAAATGCGCCATATAATAAATTGGAGACACCTGGCACAGTCAGTGCATTAGCCATGTGCTGTGTATGTGGGCTTACCTAGACACAGCCCTTGATACCAAGTTTCAGCAAGCCCAGCATGATGAGCTGAAAATTGGAGTTGTTCACAATGAACACAATAACAGTGGTGGTGCATCTCTGAATATTCTGTACAACTGATGGAGTCTTCTGCAGAGATGTCTGGGAAGGGACTTGGAAGTTGAACTCAACACAGGCACCAGCCTGGCTGAGCTCCTGGGTGGCCAGAGAGCTGGCCTGCTGCCCAAAGTCATCATCTTGGGCCAGGATGCCCACCCAGTGCCATGGAAAATGGATCACCAGCTGATTCACTGCTGGGGTAAACATGATATCACTGGGTATGGTCCGGAGGAAGGAAGGGAATTGATTCTTGTCACTGAGGAATGGCAGTGTAGATGAGTAACTGATCTGTCAGGGAAGGCCCAAGCAATAGGGAGAGGAGATGAGAACCAGGGTGCAGGTATTGGCTGATTGTAAGATTTAAACAGGGGCAGGAACAGAGCAAGAGTGGAGGACTTGCCTGCAATGCATGGCTGCCCAGGGATTCCAAGCTTTGTTGCTATGAGTTCTACAGCCTCCTAGGAACCATGAACTGGAACATGGTTAGCTCCCATGAACCATGGACTAGAACACAATCACCTCTTAGGAATCACAGGGCTGCCATCAGATGTCTCCACCCAGTACCTGAGGCTCACCAAGGCCTTGTGAAAGCATGGGACTTGCTAGGAAGGAAGTCTTGACACCTGCATCTCTAACCATCTCCGGCTAATGACAATCCTTGCCATGCATTTCTGAATTGCAAAGTCCTGTCTCACCAAAGACTTAGTTAATACTTTTGAAAATACTGACCTTTTGAAAACACTGACCTTTAACCAGCACCATCAACCTCCATGTCCCTCACTCACTATTCAGATTAATCTTTGCTGTGTTCTTCCTCATTCTAAGAGGGCTTTCATGAGTTCTTCTCTTTCTTTCTTTCTTTTTTTGTCAGTCCCGGGCCTTGGACTCAGGGCCTGAGCTCTGTCCCTGGCTTCCTTTTGCTCAAGGCTAGCACTCTGCCACTTGAGCCATAGTTCCACCTCTGGCCGTTTTCTATAAATGTGGTGCTGAGAAATGAACCCAGGGCTTCATGTATACGAGGCAAATACTCTTGCCACTAGGCCATATTCCCAGCCCTTTCATGAGTTCTTGGAGGTGATGCTCTGAATGATTTAGAACCAGGCCTTGACATCTAGCCTTATGGGATCTACGAGGTATGAGAGATATCAGGATCTCTGGTTACCTAAGTTTCAAATGTTTCATTGATTTTTCAGGAAAAGACCATGTAATGTGCCAAACAGATTAGGCCCTTGGAGCTGTGCCCAGCAGGGATTCTTTTTTCTCTCATGCCATGGCCAGGGGTCAGAGGAACTGCTTAGACTGCAACTGGGGTGACTGTCTAACTCTCTTTGTCTGATCGCCCGCTTCTGCCACCAGAGGCCAGGTGAAGGCCCCTGTCAGGGACCTTAGATGGCAGCTGTCAGGCTTTGGGGAAGGTTTGGACTCTCAGGGCTCTGGAGAAATCAATGGAATAATTCTTTGATGATTTCAAATATGGCATTTGGCGTGGTGGATAGTAGGGGCCGGGCCTAGTCAGGGAGAGCAGGCCACAGGCTGCAGCTTGCAAGTTGAATCTTGCTCTCAGTTGCTCCTTTTGCTTCTGCCTCTCTGCTTCCCAGTCAGTGTGAAGTGAGCTTCCTGTTCCAACACCCCCTGCACCTGAGGCTCTGCATCACCGTAGACATAGAAACATCTGAGCCAGCAACGGGCAATAAACCAGACAAATCAAAAGCAGGGTTAATCTCTCCTTTAAGTTGCCTCTCCCAGGGATCTTGTCACAGTAGTGAAGACCTCGCTAGCACAGGGGCCATGGGAATTGGGGCAAAAGGGTAAACAAGAGTTGATATTGGATCTACCATTCTACCCACACACCCCCTCGAATGAGGCTCTGCCAGGGAGAACTTTGCTTGGCAGGAAGTGCAATCACAGTCACCTGGTGCCACAGAAAATCTCTCAGTTTCCTCCCCACCTTCATCACACAGCTCCCTGTCACAATCCTACTGGGGGGAGACCATGAGGAGGGCTCCCCTGGGGAAACTTGTACAACCCAAGAAGTCTGGCCATGGACACAGACAGGGCAGACCTTATGTCCCCCACCACGGCAACTTTGGGGGAACCAGACCCACAGAAGTAGTTGGGGACTGGCTCCTCCTGCCCCGTGAGGAAGCCCATGGTCTCATGGAGAGCTCCGTGTACTGAGTCCCCAGAGTTGCAGATGGAGAAGCCCAAGGTCAGATTGGGCAACAGGTGGATGTTCCTGTTGATCTCCTCAATGGCAAAGACGAAACTTTGGGCCACCCAGTAGCCCCAATTGGAAATGCTGGGGGAAAGAAATGCTCACATTTACCATGAAGACAAGGGCAGGCTGCATACCAGTGCCTCACCTGTAAACCAAATTACTCAGCAGGGTGAGATCTAAGGATCATGGTTCAAAGCCAGCCTGGGCAAGAAAGTCCATGACACACCTCCAATTAACTATCCAAAAAAGCTAGAATTGGTGCTGTTGCTCAAGTGGTAGAGAGCTCACCTTGAGCAAAAGAAGCTAAGGGACAGCACCCAGGTCCTGAGTTCCAGCCCCAGGATCCACACAAAAAGAACAGCACAGATGGAGAAAGGGCATTTACAGTCAGCGTACCATCGGGATTTGAGCACATGCATAAAAGGCATGAAGCCACATCCCCACGAGGATGTGTGTGGAGGTGCAGAGCAGCAGCATTCAGAACAACAAGAAGGAGAAGAGGTGTGAGAGACATACCCAAGTGGGCCAGGTCTCCTGAGGCAGGAGCACACGCTTCCGTCCCCTTGCACAGCGTGGTGATCAATTACTACGCACCCATGTTCATTTCAGAGTTTCTGAGCGACAGAGTCAAATGTTCCCATTACAGAAGGACACTAGTGTGTGGGGTGATAATGGAAGAAAATGAGGGAGGGGTTAACACTGTTCAAAAAACAAATGCACTCAAGACCTTACTTATGTACCTGCAACCCCTCTGTACATCACCTTTGCATTCAAAAAGTAGTAAAAAGCACACAAAAAATGAGACAGTAGTATGTAAAGTGACCAATATGTGACAAATAGATTTCATCATTCCATAATGTACATATATATGCATATATACAACTTTATGCTTTATTATTTATATTGCCAATCCTGGGGCTTGGACTCATGGCCTGAGCACTATCCCTGGCTTCTTTTTTTTTTTTTTTTCTCAAGGCTAGCACTCTTCCACTTGAGCCACAGAGCCACTTCTGGTCATTTTTCTGTATATGCACTGCTGGGGAATCGAACCCAGGGCTTCACGTATATGATACAAGCACTCATGCCACTAGGTCATAACCCCAACACATGTATTATTATTAATCCCATGAATGATAACTTATTGATCTGGGAGAGCATTGCCTAGCATTGTCTGTGGGCCCATTAATCCTTGCTGCTGTCAAAAATAAAATAAAAAAACAAGTAGTGAGAGTGTGGAACTGGCACTCTCAGGTGCACTGGTGCTAATACGAAGCAGGTCTAGATGTTTTGGGTAATACTTCATGCATTTTTATATTTTGGGGTTTTTTTAGTTTCGTTCACTGAATACTCCCTGCGATCTTCGACTTTCTGATGCCAGCTCCTCAGCCTCCCACAAGCCAGGAGGAATTACTTGTTTGATACATATCCAGACATGCTGGAAATTTCTTTCTCTTTATTTCTTTTTTATATCAGTGGTGGAGCTTGAACTCAGGAAGTGGGTGCAACCCGTGAGCCCCCTTGTACTCAAGGCTAGCTCTCTACAACTTGAGCCACAGCACTACTTCCAACTCTGGCAAATTCTGAATCAAGTTCAGCCTACATTTCAAAATAGGCCAAAAGGGCTGTCCTGCAATCTCTGGCTGTCTAGAAAAGTTGGAAAACCCAGGGGGGAAATTGGCAAAAGAATTGCAGGTAGGGGGGAAACCAAGGGTTGAGGATCTATGCAGAGATGGAGACATCCCACATGGGTTCACTCAACAAACACATCCACCTAAACCTTGTGCTAAACATCCAGGGTAGGCCACGAGACACAAGTATTTCTACCTAACCTGAACTCCAGGCAGCACAGCCAGCCACATGAAAGGAGCACACATTTCAGAGTCTTGTACAAACAAGAAAGCAAAGACAGAAGCCAGGCAATGGTGGTCATGCCTGGAATATTAATTGGTCCAGGGGCTGAGATCTGTAGATCACAGTTCAAACCCAGTCCAGGAAACAAAGTCAGTGGCAGTCTTATCTCCAATTAACCAACAGAAAAGTAGAGGTGGCACTCTGGCTCAAAGTGGCAGAGCGCTAGCCTTGAGCAAAAAGGCACAGGGACAGTGCTCAGGGCCTGACAGAATGATGCCGAGGACAGGAGGGAGACAGTGGGGGCAGCACTTGCCATCCCTCTGGGTTCCAGGACCACTCCTCCCAGTCTCCAGGCATTCCGGTGCCCTCAGCACTCAGAACCCCCAGCACAGCCAGCACTGACCTTGAGTAGGGCCGCCCAGCTGGCGGAGCCGTGAAATCCAATGAGGTGACATCATAGAAATGAAAGATGCTGAAGCTCCCAGCCACCTCCACATCCCCAAGGCGGTCAAAACGAGGGCTCCTCCCTGGCGAACACCACCCTGTGTGTCCAAATAACTCAGCATCAGACAGAGACCCCAGGAAGGCCAGAAGCAAGATACATAGCCGCAAGCCTGATAGTGGCCTGGACAGCCATGGATGTGGCAGCTCCTCTGAGGGCCCAGGTCCATGGTGACCAAGGCTCTTATTTAGGATTACATCTTCCACCTGGACATTGGAGTGGGCGCCACACTGGGAACTTGGCAGACTGTGGGGAGAATGGAGGTGCTGAGTGATCCTGAGTGGCCATGAAATCCCACGTCCATTAAAAAGTTTTGGCTCCACCTGTGTCTCCATCCCCACATTGTGGCCTGGATAATAACTCTGGGCATCATCTATAGACTTTAGGGAGAGAGGTTCCTCACTACACCCTAAGAGGCCTGCACCCTGGAGCCACAGTACTCAGTCTGCACAGCAAATTGAATTTTTAACTGCCCAACACTTGACTGCTAAGGGCCAGCATCTGACTGGAATCCTGACTGATGACATCAGCCACGAGTCACCACCTGTTTGACAGGTGCATGTCATCCCTGTATTGAAACGTTCTTGAGGGTCACCTTAGACAATGGCTCTGCTGCACAATGTACAGGAGAAACACTAGCTCAGGACTGATAATGGGCCCTGGCCCATTTACGCAATTCAGCTATGACTTCATCAAGCTGGCATTGCTATACTAGTTTGGAATCTTCACTTTGAACGGAGTATTACTATTGCATTTCTTTTGTATGGAGAATTAACACTCCACTGAAGGACAGGCCACATTTCATGTAATCATTTATCAGTGCTAAATACAGGTTATTTTCATAGTTGAGCTTGCAAACTATTCTTTTGTGAACACTCACTGACACTTCCTGGTAACATGTTTTCCATTTTATTATGTGTTTATATAACTGGAAATTATAACAGACAGGATGAGTCTGTGTTTCTCCTTTCAGGAACTGCAACGCTGTTCTCCACTTGACACCTTCCCAGCTGCAATTCTCCTGGACCAAGCTGGTCCTGAATGGTACCATTCTCTTGGTCATCACAACCATGGCCTCCTTATCCATTTTTAATTGTGTTTGTTTTGGAGAGCCTCTAGATAGCCAGGCTGCAGTGCATTGTCCTCCTGCCTCAGACTCCCAGCTTGTAGAGTTCACAAAAGTACCTCATAAACAAGTGAACCCATACACAAGGCTTCTGAATTGTGAAATAGTTCAGCAATAACTACAAAGAGAATAGCTAATGACCATGTGTCCACCATCAGGACCCAATAGACATAGTGTCTGTTTTTCCTATAGGGAAAGTAAGTCATGAGGTTGTCAGAATAAGGAAAGGCAGAAAGCAAACTTGATAGATCAACAGGCTTTATTTGGGAGTGAAACCTGGAAAGGGCAACCAAGTCTCCTTCCACATGGCTGAAGGGGAAATGGCACACACCCCCTTTCAACAAGGGATCTTTAACTATTATGCAGGAAGAGTGAAGTTGGGGAGGGGGCAGATATAAGTGGGGTGAGATGTGTGTGGGGCAGATGAGCAATTTTATTTTGACTGAGGAGTTCCAGGACTCAACAGACTGTGTTAGTCAGGGACATGTTCATCACATGTGGCTTTAGTCTCAGGCTCTCTTCTCCAAAACTTCTCAGGGGCAAGGGAAGGGGAGATGAGTCAGCGGGATCTGCATCATGGACAGGAGTTAGATATCGCTGTTGGAAATAGTGAGTGCTTTACATGAAATCACTTTCCATCATTTCCCATCTCTCATTGAAGTCCTTTCACATCCATATAGAACAGTGAGCCCCATTCAGAACTATGAGTGAGGGCCTTGGGAGGCAGCTGCCATGCCGAGCCTCTCTGCCTTCCTGCTCAGCTTCAGTGTCCTTGCCTTAACCAGGTCAGGGTGTTGCGCTCAGGCTTCAGCAAGATGATGTAGCACTTGGGGAGGAAGATGCCACCAAGCAGTCCCGTAGTAGAGGCCAGAATGGAGAAGATCTCCACAGCCACCATGGACTTGCCCCGAGCACTGTGGTACAGGGGCAGGAAGGCTGTCCAGACACTGCAGAACAGCAGCATGCTGAAGGTGATGAACTGGGTCTCATTGAAGGCATCTGGCAGGCCCCGGGCCAGGAAGGCCACACAGAAGGTCCCCATGGCCAGGACGCCCAGGTAACCCAGCACGCAGTAGAAGGCCACTCCAGAGCCCTCCTGGCACTGGATAACAATGTGCCTGGGCTCAGAGGCCATGTCCCTGCCTGGGAATGGTGGGGACGTGCCCAGCCAGACTGCACAGAGAATCACCTGGACCAAGGACGACATCAGGACAACACATGGAGACGCGCTGGGGCCCAGGCACACCTGAAACCTGGCCCTTGGCTTGGTAATTCTGAAAGCCAGCACCACCGTGAGGGTCTTGGCCAGGATGGATGACACCGCCACAGTGAACACCACAGCAAAGGTGGTCTGGCGCAGGAGGCAGGTGGCAGCCGTGGGTTGGCCCAGGAACAGCAAGGCACACAGGGCACACAGGCTCAGGGAAACCAGGAGTAAGTAGCTGAGAGGCCGGTTGTTGGCCTTGACCACAGGACTGTCCTGGTGCTTCCAGAATATCCCCAGGACCAGCACAGCCAGGCCAGCCAACATGAGTGACAGCACAGCCAGGCTGAACCCCAGGGCCTCATCGAAGGCCAGGAAGGACTCAGTCTTGGGTAGGCATCCGTCTCGAGTAGGGCTTGAGTAGTGATCCTCAAGGCACAGGAGACATCTCTTCATGTCTGTTGAAGACACAGAGACACCATTTCTTCAGTGTGATTAAAAAAAATTAGTTCTGTGAATGTCTGGTCCATATACTCCAAACCCTCATATCCACTAATGTACTTAAGAATTATTTCTCTGTTTTTACTGTTGATTGTACCCAGTGCTTTGCCCAAGCACATAAGCTATGCCCTCAATCCAGTCTCTTCTTAGTAAAAAATGTTGGCATTTATGATAGTGCACCCAATGGGACAGGAAAATGTACACTCCATTACAGTAGTTCATGAGGGCCTCTTTTCATGTTTGTTTGTTTGTTTCTGAAAGTAAGGGTTATAACTCTCCTCATTGGCAGATGGGTTTAGCTCAGCTCTATCAAAAAAGAAAAGATATATTTGTTCTAGTCCTATCCAGGTTTATTTGAAAATGGGACTCTAATAAAATACATTGGAGTGGAAGTAATTACAGTTAAATGAAGTCATTAGGGTGAGCTCTGGTTCCAGGTGACTAGTGTCTTCAGAAGAGCAGAGGATTTGTCCTTTAAAACAAAGGGAAAACCCAAGATGAGCTGAGAGGTAACTATCTACCAGCTCAGGAGACAGGCCTTAGAAGAGACCAGCTGCAATGTGGGCTCAGACTTCAGCCTCCAGAATGGTATAAGAATAAATTCCTATTGCTTAACACCACACCATTGTGTTACCACCCAGACATTAAGATGAGTTTCACAACCATAATATACAAGAAAGGGTAAATCAGAAAGAAGACATTTTTGCTTCTAGGAGATTAAAAGAACCTACTGAATGTTGACCCATACTGTAATCCTAGCTACTTAGGTGGTTAAGATGTTGGCATCATGATGCTAAGCCAGCCAAGTCAGGCAAGTTCATAAGACACTTATCTCCAATTCAAAACCAAAAAAACCAAAAAAACAAACAAACAAAAAAAACAAACTGCTGTCCCTCAAGCAGTACAGTGGGCTAAAGAAACTCAGAGATGGTGTCAGGATCCCAGTTCATGCCCCAGGACCCACACACACCATAATAAACAACAAAAAATTCCAAAAAGAACAGCGGACCACTAGAGGCAGTAGAGCAGTGGACACAGTGCATGCTCTGCTTGCATGGAGCAGTACTGGAGTTGCAACTCATGTCCTCACTCTTATAAGCCGTGCCTCCACCTTTGTATTATGCTTAATAGTTTTGAGATACGTCTCCCTTTCGTCCAAGCATGGCTGGCTCTGGGGTGTCTGCCCCAACCTGCCTGAGCACCCATCTCTCTATTTTGGGTTCAGATCATTGCTAAGATAGCAAATGTCACTATTTCCAGAGGCCCCTATACACAGATGGAATCAAATGGACTTTCACGGTAGGATGTACTTCCACCATCATCCTTGTGATCTCAGCCTCTCCTGTAGCTCAGAATGACAGGACTGTGCTCAGCTACAGGTGAAGACAGGTATAGGAAACATTTCTACTTGGGGAGAAAAGCCCATGAGATTTCATCTTTCTGGTCTTGCACTTTGATTTTCAGAGTCTCAGCCTCCCACCTGCTTTGCTCTTGATCAACATTTCCATGCAAGGTGCACAATGAAGTGGAAGCTTCACAGTGGTTCACTGTAGGCAAATGAAGGTTTTCACGGAGCCTGATGGCTCTTTGGATAACAGTTCCACTTGTACTCACCTGTTTGATTTGAGAACTGTCCTTCAGGGCAGGGTCTGCAATCAAAACAGCAGTGGGGGGCCCCCTTCCTTGTGGCCTGGCTGAACCCTGGAGGACAGCTCCTGCTGCACACCGAGATGGGGATCTGATGATGGCGAGCAGGGTATTAGTGACTGCCAGGGGAACGGACACAGGGATGATCAGAATCTGACTAAGAAATACACTGGGGGCCTTCCCATCTCTGTCACAACAGAAACCAGACTGCAGATGTAGCTCAAAGGAAGAGAATCCATGCATCTCCCAGACAGGTGACCACAGGGTCAACTGGATAACCAGGGCAAAGCTAGCCACACAATGGGGCTTGGTAACTTTCAGTATCTCTTCCAGACAGGCAGAACTGCACATGTGCAACACACACACACACACACACACACACACACACACACACACACATACACACTTCCCAGCCAACATATCCTACTTACAGGGACCTGCAGGGCATGCCTTTTCTCCTCTGGCACAATGGCACAGCACTTGCAAACAAGGAAGGATTTTGAGGATGGAAGTAAGCTTGGGAAAGGCTTGGAGCCAAGTGTGGGATGCTACTTTTGTTCTTCACTTGAAAAGGGAAGAGAATAAGGATTGGGAATTTAGTTCAGTGGAAAACACTTGCCTAGCAAGGGAAAGTCCTCAGCTTTTTTTTTTTTTTTTTAAGGCACAGGGCTTGGGATTTAGCTCAGTGGAAGAGCACCTGCCTGGCTAGCTCAAGGCCCTGAGTTCTGTCCTCCGCTCTGGAAAAAAGGCACAGAAGAACGTTCCAAGCTCAAGCCCACTCACAGGAACTATTCAGAACCCCATGAATGCTTGGCCCAAACTTCAGGAGACTACAAAGGGAACTTGACTTGTGCATGGAAAACCTTCTGCAGAGCTGACTGCAGATGCCACTGAAACCACAATTAGTCAATGTTGCAGAGCTGGGGGCTGCACACCTACTGCCAAAAGCCAGAGAGCTGCAGCACTGCCCTGGGCCATGAGGCACCTACACACATCTGTCCCCACATGGAAACCAAATGGTTGCTAAATGAATTCTGTAAGCATGGCTAGCTCTCTTCCAGAGGCTCTTCACAGATCTTGGATACATCTCAAAACATGGATTCTAATTCTAATGTTCTGCCTATGTTATTTCAATTTGGATGTGAGTGGATGTCTCTCTTCTTTAAAGGTTTCATTTTGCTAAACTACCAATCTGAAGTATGCTTAACCCAAAGTCTAGCTCTGCCCACTTTGTGTTCCTAATACTAAAACAACAACTCACCCCTGAGTTCCTATCTTACTCTAACATTCTAAGACAGGTATAGAACTCACACCCAGCCACCTCACCTGAACATTTTCCTTGACGTGGATGGACAGTCTCTTCCCCGAAGAAACTCCAAGGTCAATTTTGCCTATGTGAGCCAACTGGAAAACACCCCCAGGGGTCTTCTGCCCCTGCACAATGCCAAATTGTGGAACCAGATCCCCATTGGCATCAAAAACAATTTCACTGCCATCAGGAGTCTTGAAGTGCACCTTCCTGAGGGAATGGAGAAGCTGGGGAAGGAAGGTGCCATTGTACACAATGATGAGAGGCCACTGGGCACTGTGAGGAGCTGGTGTGGTGCAGGCAAGACCGGCTAGCCACCAGGCACCTGAAAGCATAGGTAGCTTGTGGCACTTCTAAAGACTAACAAATATATCCTTGCTAACTTCTTGTGAAATAAGAAAGAAATTGTAATAAATGATGAACCCCTATTCTGATTATCTTTATTTTGAGGCAGTCATAATATGAACATTCCAATGATTTTTCAGGGGAGGGAAGACCACAATGGCCACAAAGTGCTCTTCCCACCACACTCCAGGGGGAGTCCACACCCCAGCAAGATGGCCAGCAGCTCTCCCCATCTACAAGATCCCCACAGCCATGTGGTCTGGTTCCCTTGGCAATAGCAGTTAGTGACATGGGTCACCTGATTCTGAAAGGAGGAAGAAAGAACCAGTAGGTCTAGGATGGACAGCTAACACCCAAAGATGCTCACACCTATGGAACACTTTCGTCTTTCTGAAGATTCCCAACCGTCCTAAAATTTCATTTTTCTTGTGTTGGTTTGGGATGAGTTTGTTGAGATAAATCCATAGAATGTGAATTATCAAGTGAAACTCAGGAGGGCCTGTCAAACAGGGTTTTTAAATAGAAGTATGACTCTTTCCCAGCATGGTAGCCAGTGCCTATGACCACACTTCCCAGGAGGGGGAAACAGGACTGTGAGTTCAAGGCTAATCTAGGCTATTTAGCACCACACTATCTCAAAGAAATGCCAGTAATTATTCCTTTTTAGGATTAGCACATCCCATCTATAGGATACACATATATGTAAAGGTATGATCTATTTGCCTAAGATATACTTTAGCACATCTACTAAAATATCCTTTTTTTTTTTTTGCCAGTCCTGGGGCTTGAACTCAGGGCCTGGGTGCTGTCTCTGAGCATCTTTTGCTCAAGGGTACTGCTCTACCACGTGAGCCACTGTATTACTTGCAGCTTTTTCTGTGTATGTGGTACTGATGAATCAAACCCAGCGCTTCATGCCTGATAGGCAAGCACTCTACCACTAAGCCACAATTCCCAGCCCCTAAAACACATTCAGTTTTGTTAACAAAAATTCAACAGTGAGACACAGTTTTTTTTTGGTTTTGTTTTGTTTTGGCCAGTCCTGGGCCTTGGACTCAGGGCCTGAGCACTGTCCCTGGCTTCTTCCCGCTCAAGGCTAGCACTCTGCCTCTTGAGCCACAGCGCCGCTTCTGGCCGTTTTCTGTATATGTGGTGCTGGGGAATAGAACCTAGGGCCTCGTGTATCCGAGGCAGGCACTCTTGCCACTAGGCTATATCCCCAGCCCCGAGACACAGTTTTTTAAAATCATTTTTTTTTTATATATCTCATACTTTGTTTCAGAAAAGCCGCTTGTATTTGCAAAATCCCACAACCCACTACACTTGGAATCCTGAGTTCATACGGATAGATCTAGACTCTATCAAAAAGCTCCTAAGCCGTGCACCAATGGATCAAGACTGCTATCCTAGCTACACAGGAAGCTGAGATTTGAGGATCACAGTTTGAAGACTGGAAGGGCCTCTGTGGCTCAAAGTGGCAGAGTGCTAGCTATGAACAAAAGAGTTCAGGGACAATGACCAGGCCTTGAGTTCAAACATGATGACCAACAAAACGGCAAGGAAAATCTGCTGCTAAGATGTTCCCAGGCAATAAGCATTGGTCATCCTCACTGTCTTTGCCCTACCACAGTAGCTCTGACAGATTGAGGTTCCTGTTGTCCAGTCTCCCTGAATTCCAGACCCCACATACTTCTCTCTTACCTGCCAGGGCTGGAAGTGCCCAGGATCTACACACATCCCATCCTGGTCCTCACAGTCTACCATGTTGTGCAGGGCATGGGCAATGTTGTAGACAGCTGTGTAAGTAATATCAAATTTAATCACTTCTTGGAAAGGAAGCTTCTTGCCTGCCAAACTCTCATTACCTGAGCAGAAACGGACACCCTCTGCCAGGGTGGTGTTCCCATGGGGCCATAAACATCGAAAGGTGGCCTCCCAGAACCCCTCTATGAACATGTCCTCTGGGGTCCTGCTGGGGTGAAGGCCAGCAAGGAACTCAGGTAAATCAGGCATCTGGTTTCTGTGATACGAAAGACCAAATGAACTCTGTAGGACCTGCCCAATACCAGGCAAGGACAAGGCAATAGTCATGTGCAGCGTATCCGGGCTTACCCAGACCCGGCCTTTGATACCAAGGCGCAGCAAGCCCTGCAGGATGAGCTCAAAATTGGAGTTGTTCACAAAGACCACAACAACAGTGGCTGTGCATCTCTGCATCTTCTGCGCAATTAATTGAGTCTTCTCCAGAGATCTCTGGGAAGGGACTTGGAAGTTGAACTCAATGCAGACACCAGGCTGGCTGAGCTCCTGGGTGACCAGAGAGCTGGCCTGCTGCCCAAAGTCATCATCCTGGGCCAGGATGCCCACCCAGGACCATCTGAAATGGATCACCAGCTCAATCACTGCTCGGAAGGACGTTAGGTCACTGGCCACGGTCCGGAAGAAGGAAGGGAACTGAGTCTTGTCACTGAGGACTGGCAATGTGGATGCATAGCTGATCTATTAGGGAAGGGCCAGGCAACAGGAGAAGGATAGAAACAGAACACAAGTATGGATAAGATATATACACGGCAAGGAAGGTAACAAGGACAACAGGGGAACCAGCTTACCCAGACTTCACAAGTGGGATGCCTGAAGTCTGTGCCACAAGGCCCGAGTCACAAGAATATATGGGCTCCTCTGCAGTGGGGCCACAGCTCACCCTCATAGAGTAGAGCTCAAGCTCCACCATCTCCCAGAACCTGAGGCCTTGCTGTCACCTGAACCAGCTCAACCTATCTCTATAGCTTGTCAATGTATGGGCTGGTTTGCAAAGATGTTCCAGTTCAGTACTTCTAGTTATCTTCCTGCCTATAACAACTCTCATTTTGAAATGTTGAGGAGCAAGGCCCAGCTCTACCATACACTCCTCCAGTTGATGCTTTTGAAAATGTTGAATTTTCAACAAGCACCTCAACTGGCACTTCACTCACTGCTCACACGTGGTGAAAATCTTTGTGACAACCTACTGTCTATCCATTTTGTAATCTACCTGGCATGAGAGATGCCAAGGACTCTGGTTTGCCAGTTCCCACTTGTATGTCAGTTTGTCAAGTAAGAGACTACACCATGTACCTAGAAGGAGAAAGAGAATTTTGATTTATAACAGGCATGTTCAGTGTATCTGCTTTCTCCTGACCAATATCAAAGATGCACAATGGAGATACACAGACTCCACACATTTGGAATGGATGTGTATTTATTTTCTGAGTGAATAATGTTTTACTCTCAGAAAAGGAAAGAGGCTACGTCCTAGGTACCAGTGGCTCGTGCCTGTAATCCTAACTTCATAGGAAACCTGAGGATTGTGGTTCAAAGCCAGCCGGTAAAAGAAAGTCCATGAGGCTTGTCTTCAATTAACCAGCAAAAGGACAGAAACAGAGGCTACATGGTAGAGTGCCACCCTTGAGAAAAAGCCAAATGAGTACATGAGAACAGTAGGTCCCGAGTTCAAGTTTTAGTTCTACCACAAAATACATAAGATATAGCGTGCATACATGATCTATATCACATATACAAATCATATATATATATATATAAACATATATACACCAAGCTGCATGTGGTGGAACCTCCCTATATTCTCTGATATGCTATGTGCTACAGGGAGAGAAAGGAGGGTTGTGGGTGAATTCCACTGAAGGCAAAAAGATATAAACACCCTGTCTAAAAAATAAGCTAGGTCTAAAGGGACATGCCTAAAATCTTAGCCACTGAGGAGTCTGATGTAGGAAAAGTACAGGGCTCTATTACAAAAACAAAAGAAAGCCTGGCCATGGTGCCTCACACCTTTACTCCTAGCTACCCAGGAATCTGAAATCCAAAGATGGAAGTTTGGGGCTTGAGACTCTTATCGCCAACAAACTTCCCAAAAGTTATTAGTGGATCTATGGCTTAAGTGGTAGAGCAATAGCCTTGATCAACAAAACTCACGGACAATACCTAGACCTGACTTCAAGCCCCAAGATCAGCATAAGCCCACAAGCAAAAAAAGAAAAAAAAAAAACTAGGTAGGGTTTAGTAGTACAGCATTTTCTTAGCAAGTGCAAGGTCCAAGTTCAGCACCCAGTAATACAAGCCATATGATAATAAGAGCTTAAGTGGGAGTATGATGCAAAAGCTACTGTGGATTTGAAAGCAAGGGCCTGAGCCAGAAAAATCAGTGAGGTACAGAGAAAGCTGAGGGCATAAGACTGGGTTCTGGACTCAAACCACAGCTCCAGCATCACGCCACCAGAGCACCTAGACCTCTCCCTGTTCTACTCTTAACCTGTTTTCACATAAACGCAATAGGATTACAGTTCTCTCAAAATGAGGTTCTTCCGAGGAGAATCTTGCCCTGTAGGGACTGAGATGACAGGGAGCCTGGTCCCCATCTCTCTCACACCACTCACCATCATCATCTCTACTGGGGAGAGACTTTCAGGAGGACTCACCTGGGGAAACTTGTACAGACCGAGAAGCCTGGCCATGGACACAGACAGGGTGGACCGTGTTTCTCCCACCATAGCAGCTTTGGGGGGACCAGATCCACAGGAGTAGTTGGGGACCGGCTCCTCCTGCCCTGTGAGAAAGCCCATGGTCTCATGGAGGCTTCTATGCACCAAGTCCCCAGAGTTGCGGATGGAGAAGCCCAAGGTCAGATTGGGCAACAGCTGGACGCTCCTGTTAATCTCCTCAATGGCAAAAACAAAACCTTGAGCCACCAAGTATCCCCACAGGGAAACCCTGTGAGAAAAAGGAAGGAAGAAAAGGAGGGGGGAGGGAAGGAGGAAAGAGGGTAGAGAGAAAGGGACAGTGGGAGGAAGGGAGGGGAGAAAAAAGCAGAGAAAGAAAGTACAGAAAAGCTAAGGAAGGAAGGGGACTCACAGACCCATAGAATTCAGAGGCAGATGACCCTGGCCACCAGGCTGAGATTCTGAGGATCAGCCACCCCAAGTCTCCATGGCCCCCTGTGCAGGTTCCCTCAGCCTTCATCACTCCACCTCACAAAGCACTTACTGTGAATGCACCAGGCCAGCTGGTGGGGACGTGAAATCCAACAAGGTGATATTATGGAAGCGAATTATAGGGAAACTGGCTCCCACCACCACATCCCCTGGACGGTCAAAGCGGGGACTCTTCCCTGGCAAGCCTGTTGGTGCACAAAGTGCAGACTCAGAGAGCAAGCCCAGCAAAGTGGGGAGCAGGATGCACAGCCACATGCCTGAAGGGAAGCAAGATAGTCCCCATCTAGGGCCAGGCCCAGCGGTGACAGAGGCTTTTATCAGGGTCTTTGCTCTCCACTGACAAGGGGCTTGGGCCATGCTAAAAACTGCAGACCATGGGGAGAGCAGGATCCTCAGCTGGGGCTGAATGGCCACCAAATCCCAAGATCATTAAAAGTTTGACTTCCTTCACCTGTGGTTTTATTACCGCATTGCCCTGGGCATCAACTTCAGATGTCAAAAACAGAGATCATGGGGCCTGACTATACTCCAGTGTGGCCAACCACAAGCCTCCCATCAACCATGCTAAGATTTCTTCGGACAGGTCCCAGGAGAGTACTAGGGGTACTGTCCCTAACGTCGGTGTCTCCCCTGACAGCACTTTCTGGAGACATGGATTTTGCCCAAGCTGGAGATGGCCTGAAGCCACCATGAAGTTCTCAGCTAGGAGAAGTCAAGTTCAGCCCAAGCAGGTCGTTCAAGCTGAGTGGATGCATCGCTATGGCCAAAGGGGCCAAAGTCAGACAGGGCAAAGAAACCTGGCTAAGAGTAACTGCCCAGCACAGTGATGGGCTCCCAGCCTTGGTTCTCAGAAGGTCTGGGACACACAGGCACACAAGAAACCCTGCCCAGTGGACATGCCAGCCCTGAACTGGCCCACATCCCCTTCCATAGTTCACACCTCCTGCTGCCATTTCCAGCCATTCTGCTCTCAGTCTCAGCCAGAGCCACACAGCTTTCTCCAATCATCTGCTATGTTCCCATCTATATTACATGATCAGATGAATGATTTGCAGTAAATATCCCAAGTGGACCATTAGAATGTACTTATACTATAAAATGCTACTAGTAAGAGAAGTTTTGGTGTTGTAATTCTGTGTTTGATCCATATATACACCAAGAGACGATTATAAGAACACTACTAATACTTAATAGTTTCCTATGGTAAAATTAGTTGTAATTTACTATGTATACTTAGCAACATAAATATTCCACTGGGACATTGTTGTTCTAAATTTTTTTTTATTCAATTACCTAAAATTCAAATTTAACTAAGCCTAATTCTGCTTTCTTGGTAGTTTTTTTTGCTGGTAGTATGATTTGGGGTTTTATGTTTGGGGATTGTTTGCTATTTCTTGGGGTGGACTGGAACTCACAAACTCAAGTAATCCTATCACCACAACCTCCACAATAGCTGGCCCATTTCAGGCAGTTCAGGAAAGACCTCCCCAAGCTGGCATTGCTACACTAGTTTTGGAGTCTACATTTTGAACCCTGTATTACCATTGCATTTCTTTTGTATTGAGAATTAACTCTCCACTGAAGGACAGGCCATGTTTGATGTATTCATTCATCAGTGTTAAACACAGGTATTTCTGTAGTTCAGCTTGTAAACAATTCTTCTTTGAAGTCTCACTGACAGTTCATGGTAACACATTTTCCATTTTATTTCTGTCTACATAACAGTGGAAATTCTAGCAGACAGGATAAGTCTTTGTTTCTCCTTTGAAGAATTGCAAAGCTGTTCTCCACTTGACACCTTCCCAGCTGCAATTCTCCTGGACCAGGCTGGTCCTGAAGGGAACCGTTCTCATGGTCAGTATTATCATGGCCTCCTTACTCCTTTATACTTGTTTTTGTTTTGGAGAGTCTCCAGATAGACAGGCTCCAATGCATTGTCCTCCTGCCTCAGACTCCCAGCTTGTAGAGATCACAACAGCACCCCATAAACAAGTGTCCCCTTATACAAGGCTTCTGAATTGTGAAATAGTTCAGCAATAACTACAAAGAGAATAGCTAATGACCATGTGTCAAACATCAGGGACCAATAGACATAATGTCTGTTTTTCCTATATGGAAACTAAGCAATGAGGTTATCAGAATAAGGAAAGTGCAGAAAGCAAACTCGATAGATCAACAGGCTTTATTTGGGAGTGAAGCATGGGAAGGGCAACCAAGTCTCCTTCCACATGGCTGAAGGGGAAATGGCACACACACCCTTTCAACTAGGGCTCTTAAAATATTATGCAGAAAGAGTAAAGTTGGAGAGGGGGCAGATATAAGTGGGGTGAGATGTGTGTGGGGCAGATGAGCAGTGTTATTTTGACTGAGGAGTTCCAGGACTCGGCCAACTGTGTTAGTCAGGGACGTGTGCATCACATGTGGCTTTAGTCTCAGGCTCTCTTCTCCAAAAGTTCTCAGGGACAAGGGAAGGGGAGATGAATCAGCGGGGTCTGCAGCATGGACAGGAGTAAGATATGGCTGTTGGGAACAGTGAGTGCTTTACATGAAATCACTTTCCATCATTTCCCATCTCTCGTTGAAGTCCTTGTCCATCCACATAGAACAGTGAGCCCCATTCAGAACTATGAGTGAGGGCCTTGGGAGGTAGCTGCTGTGCACAGCTTCTCTGCCTTTCTGCTCAGCTTCAGTGTCCTTGCCTTAACCACGTCAGGGTGTTGCACTCAGGCTTCAGCAAGATGATGTAGCACTTGGGGAGGAAGATGCCACCCAGCAGCCCCCCAGTGGAGGCCAGGATGGAGAAGATCTCCACAGCTACCATGGACTTGCCCCGAGCATTGTGGTACAGGGGCAGGAAGGCTGTCCAGACATTGCAGAACAGCAGCATGCTGAAGGTGATGAACTGGGTCTCATTGAAGGCATCTGGCAGGCCCCGGGCCAGGAAGGCCACACAGAAGGTCCCCATGGCCAGGAAGCCCAGGTAACCCAGCACACAGTAGAAGGCCACTCCAGAGCCCTCCTGGAACTGGATGACAATGTGCCTGGGCTCAGAGGCCATGTCCCTGCCTGGGAATGGTGGGGACATGCCCAGCCAGACTGCACAGAGCATCACCTGGACCATGGAAGACATCAGGACAACACATGGAGATGCGCTGGGGCCCAGGCACACATGAAACCTGGCCCTTGGCCTGGTAACTCTGAAAGCCAGCATCACAGTGAGGGTCTTGGCCAGAATGGATGACACCGCCACAGTGAACACCACAGCAAAGGTGGTCTGGTGCAGGAGGAGACAGGTGGCAGCCTGAGGGTTGGCCCAGGAACAGCAAGGCACACAGGGCACACAGGCTCAGGGAGACCAGGAGCAAGTAGCTGAGAGGCCGGTTGTTGGCCTAGACCACAGGGCTGTCCTGGTGTTTCCAGAATATCCCCAGGACCAGCACATCCTGGCCAGCCAACATGAGTGACACCACAGCCAGACTGAACCCCAGGAGCTCATCGAAGGCCAAGAAGGACTCAGTCTTGGGTAGGCAGCTGTCTCGCGTAGGGCTTGAGTACTGATCCTCAGGGCACAGGAGACATCACTTCATGTCTGTGGGAGACACAGAGACTCCACATCTCTATCTGAGAGTGCTGAGACCAGCTCTGTAGAGAGAGACTTCTCATGAACACATGGGAAGCATTTCATGCTCATTAATGGAATTATGATTTATTATTAATCACAAGAAACAGAATGGGTGATATCTGGGAAAGAGGCAGAGGGAAAAGGCATACCCTATAGCCATGCTTTATGTGATGTTTTTTGGGGGAGGAGTCAGGCTTGGGGCTTAAACTCAGGGCTAGTATAGTGTCCCTGGGCTTTTTCACTCAAGGGTAGCACTCTACCACTTTGAACCACAGCACCACTTCCATTGTTCTGGTAGTAAATTGGAGATAAAGAGTCTCATGGGCTTACTTGTTTGGGCTGCGTTTGATCTGTGATCTTCAGATCTCAGCCTCCTGAGTAGCTACAGCCATTTGCCCAGCACATATGATCTCTTTAATGGTTAATTTCCTCCCAAATAGTTGTAATATCTGGTCTAGTTTTCAAATGGTATGGACTGATTTGAGTAGAAATTTTTCAGCAACATTAATATGTGGAAGTCCTGACCTCTGAGTGCAACTGTATTAGGAGGTAGTAAAAGGGAAGATAAAATAATAAAGGCCCAATGAAGACATTCAGGTGGGCCCCAATAAAATGTGACTGGTTCCTTATTAGAGAAAATCAAGGCATGAACACACAGATGCCAGAGAACACAGGAAGAGGGTGACTCTCTGCAGGCCCAGAAGACAGGTCTCAGAAGAAACCAATCCTGTTCATACCTTGATCTCAGCCTTCCAGCCTCCAGAACTTGAGGGGGCAGAGGGAGTGAAATGAATCACTGTTGCTTAACACCACAGCATATATTCCCACTCCACTACTAGGAGGGATCTCATAAACTCTTGGAAGAAGAGAATGAAAGATACAAATGAACCTTCATTCTGTAATTGCACTTGACAAGGGGACGTGGTATATAGCCTACTGGTAGAGGGCTTGCCTTGCATACATGAAGCCCTGAGTTCGATTCCTTAGCATCACATATATAGAAAAAAATGGAAGTGGCATTGTGGCTCTAGTGGTAGAGCAAAAAGAAGCCAGTCATAGTGTTCATGCCCTGATTACAAGCCCTAGGTCTGGCACAAAAAAAAATCACAAAAACTTGGCAAAACCTATGGACTTGGTAGAGGTAGGGCAGTGGTTACTGGGGTTCAGGAACCAGTGGGGTCCACTCATACTTTGCTTCATAATCATAAAGGACTGCACCAGGCTCAGCTACTACAATCCATGCATTTGTACATTTGATACAGTTCATTTGTCTAAAAATAATGGTAAGAGTGGTATACTGACCAGAATTCCTATGTAAAGTCCACAGTTAAACAGAGAATATGCAGTGGCTTGGTGAATGGAAATGAAATCTGGAGGCTTTGTGCCTCACATCCTCACCTATTTGGTCTGCAATCTGTCCCTTGGGGCAGGGGCTACAATGGAAACAGCAGTGAGCGGCTCCCTGACTGGGGGTCTGGTTGAACCCTGGAAGACAACTCCCACTGCAGACAGAGCCAGGCACCTGGGGATGAAGAACAGGGCCATCAGGCCTGTCCAGGGACACAGAAGCAGGGGCAGGCCTTTGTCTGCACCAAGAGGAAGATGAGACTCCTTCCCAACCACAAGACAAGGTGCTTTCCAGAAAGTATCATGGGTGTGACACCAAACACAGATGGGAAAGTGTTGGACCCGTGTAACTGCAACTGTAATCAGGACACAGGGGATGCAGAGACGAGTGGACCAATGCACATTTTATTTCAGGAGGTCCACAGTTTATATAGGTTTAGAAATTAAGTCACAACTTCAAGGGTAAAAATTAATACAGCATGATATCCATTTCAATACAAAAGGTGCAGATGTTGCCACTGTGAGTGATGAATCTATTACAAAGGTTTTTGCTACTACAAAGAGTGGCTACTACAAAGGGCTGAGCTATTACCAAGAGCTGAGCTACTACAAAGATTGTTGATATCAAAACAGAGGATTAAACCAGTCAAGGAAGAACTCTATCACCTAGCTACTATTTCCTTGAGACTAATTATCTTTGACCATGACTTCTCTATTTACTGTGAATAGGCTTCCCTATATACTGTGAAGAGACTTCACTATTTTCAGTGAAAACTGTCACTAAAGGCAGTTGGTCAAGCAAGTCTCCCCAGGGAGGCTCTGTATGAGGAAAAGTCTCATGACAAAGGTGGCTTCCTTTGGCCATCAAACACAGGAGACTTCTTTAATGGAGATTTTTTCCCCATAGGCCTATTAGTTTGCTAATAAGGCATCAGAACTTCTGTGCCAAGGCTAAGTTTCCCACTGGTCAGAGAAGTTATTCTCCCACAATTCCCCCTTTATTTATTATTTTTCTACAGCTGCTTCTCTAGTAAGTGTAAGGGCAGTGAGTAAAATATCAGAAGATCTATTCTTAGCAAAACGCATCATTACTGCTATGAGAGAACAGTATCCTAAGGTAAAAACACACAACATAAGTATTTAAGGCAATAGAAGAACTTCCAGGGCTGGGGATATGGCCTAGTGGCAAGAGTGCTTGCCTAGTATACATGAAGCCCTGGGTTCGATTCCCCAGCACCACATATATAGAAAATGGCCAGAAGTGGCGCTGTGGCTCAAGTGGCAGAGTGCAAGCCTTGAGCAAAAAGAAGCCAGGGACAGTGCTCAGACCCTGAGTCCAAGGCCCAGGACTGGAGAAAAAAAAAGCAGAAAAAAGAACTTCCAACACTATGTATAATACTTTGACACCACCCCTGAGGTCTAATCCTTCTAAGGTCTGGGCTAGTCCCTGGGCAATCTCATCAATAGAAGAGGCATTTGGTAATTCCTTTTGAACAGCTTTAAAAACCTCCCGGTGTAAACTTTGCTCACTTAAAGAATTATTTACTATGGCTCCATCTATAAGCATTTGTATATTATTCCATTCACATTCAGAGGCATTATATTTGTAAGGTGTTACACAGACATGACTAGAATTCCAATCACAGGTCAAAAACAATCATTGCTGCAAAGCCAGATATTTCTGTCCAAGCCAGAACACCCCTCCTTTGATGGCTTCTATCTCATCTTCAAGGTGGGCGTTTGCTTCCAGCTGATGTTGCCACAAATTGTGGGAGTCCTGGTGCCAATGCACCATAAAGTCATGAGTTTGTACAGAATGTCCCGATGCGGCTCCAGATATCGCTGCAGTAGTAGCGATGGCAATCAGTCCAACGAGTCCTGCGATAATCAGTCCAATTGCACGACAACTACTCTTCAAAAGCTGCTTGAAAAATCGCATTACTAGTCTTTGTGCAGGTCCTCCAGTCCAGGGATGATGCATGCGAACAGGCACCCAAAGTGAGTGGCGCTGGGTCAAAATCACGATCCTATCTTGACATAGTAGGGGTGCACAGGGTGAAGGTGTAGATTCTTCCAGATGACTGTCAAGCCATCCTCCATCTTAACCCAAATAGGATGAGCAGGGGCCCTGGTGGCAGCAGGCAGCAGTGTCTCCCAGTGGCTCCAATAGAATGTCACACCTCCTGCTGGGCTGCCTGCAACTTTCTGCATAGACTGGTTAAAGAAGCTAGGTCATAAAGCCTGACTTGAGCAAAATCTACTATTTTCCTGGTTGCTTATTAAGTACACTGGCTTTTGCAAGCTGGTGTCCCAGTGAATTTCTCAAAACACCTTTAGGCAATCAATGGCTCTTGGGTAATTTTGCCAAGGCAGTAAGTTTTAGTAATCAGACATTTTTAATGAGGCTAGGATTTTCTAGGCCAACAATACAGGGGCCAGAGAGGCAGCTAATTTCCACAAATGACGCTGGGGAGGAAATAGCCTGTTTTCACCAGCAAGTGCAGGCCAGGGGTCACTAAAGCCTGCTCCAAATCACCCTAAAAGCTGTTTAGCAGACATGGAGTTGGACATGTTCATAGATACGGTAGGGTCACAAGATGGGTTATATTTGGTGCAGTTTTGTAACCAACCACACACCAAAAGGTCCCCAATCATACCAAACATGTTGGGATGTATTCCATATAGTTGGAAAAATTCCTCGACAAGTTTTCCAACTGCTTTCAGTAAAATTCAAGTTCAGAAAAGTAAAAATGTCACATTTAGGCAGGCTAACAGTAGGATAATTGTCTAACATAGGTATGAGATCCCACAGAGCAAGAAGACAGTCTAACCAGCTGAGTTTTACTCGAATTATATGAACCTCCATGTTGAATCCGATATTCTAAAAGGATAACATGGGAACGGCCTAGACAGATAGCTTTAGCGAACTGAGAGTAAGAGAAGTTAAAAGATCGTCCTTCTTCCATAGGAAAGACTGGGATGCCAGACCCATAAGGGGGAGAGAGTAAGTCAGGAATAGATGTAGAAACAGGGACAGGGGCTTCTGTCTATAAATATGGATGTAATAAAGAAGGGTTAAAAATATAGGCCCAATACATTACCTTTGATGTAGCCCCTACATCAGAGGTGTACACCTGTCAGTGCACACCTGTCCATTAGAATGACTTTATCACTTGGATGAAGATGTCTCACCCTGGTCTTGATGCACAGGGGGTGTTTGTTGCTGGATTCACTGGAGAAGGTGCTAGAAAGATGGGCTATCTTCTGTAGAATCATAAGCATACCCTCGCCCCTGGGGTATTGGCTCCCCTGGAACACAATCTAGCTCCATATCCAATCATGTCCAGACAGCCTGTGGCTTGTTTAACAAAGGCGGGGCTAAGAGGTGGTGCTCTGCTCTGGCCAATATATCTCCTAGAGGCAAATTTTAAAAATTAAGAACAAATATTGCTTCATCAATAATGGCTCGGGCTATTTCATAAAGACCTTTCATAGAAGTCTCATACCTCTCGGTACTATCCATATTCCCCTTTTTATTTTTATGTTTTGAGCTTGTTCTACTATACCTTGACCTTGAGGATTATATTTAATTCATGTAAGATATTATGAAATTTTCAACATAGCATGTTCTTCTTTTGCGGGAGCAAAAGAGACTAAAGCATCTACTTGAGAATTACCATATGCTATAGGATCTGGAAAATTAGAATGACCATGAATGTGAATTTCATACAGGGAGTGCTGTCTTTGGCGTAATAGGCTTTGTAACTGTTTAAATAGTGAATCTAGTGGGGGTTTTATTTGGGAAATATTAGCAGAATATATATTGCATAATATATTGCATAATATATGTGCTGCATAGTCAGAGCTAGTGATTAAATTAAAAGGTATTAAGAAATTCTGTAAAGCATATATTACAGCCTGTAACTCTTTTGTTATGCCAATTGCTAGGGAGTGAGAAAACCTTGATATTTATCTTTTATCCAAAATGTACATTTGTTATATTTAGCACTATTCTACAAAGACATTTGGAGCATTTAGAATGGGCTCAGAAAGTAAAATATTATTAATAATATAAATTTGTTTTTGAAAGAATTGCCACAAAGGGCTAGACGGTAAATAGTATAAAATTTCTCCAGGAAAGCCATTTAATGCCAAAGGGAGGATATCAGAGATCTGTAATGAAAATTTGAATTGTTGTCTAGGTATAGGGATGATAATGAAGTAGGTGTCTTGCCCAGTGATTTGTAGGCACCTTTCATGACCTAGTATAATAATAAAACCAATCATTTTCAGATGTGTGGTTAGCATTTTAGAGAATGTGGGCCTGGTATATATCCATTCCAAAGGTTTGTTGTAATGTGCTAGCACACCTGTGGGGTGGATTTTTGGTAAGTAAAGTTAATAACCCAATAGGGGCAGATAAATCTACCCAAGACAAGGAATTTTTAGTCAGGGCTTTTTCTACTAAAAGTAATTCCTGACGTGCCTCACTATTTAATTTACGAGGGCTATTTAAAGCCAAATCTCCTAAAAGAATGGAGAATAGATTATGTAAAGCATAGGTAGGGATCAGTTATTGTTTCCCAGTAACTTTTGAAAATCATTGTTTAATTCTTCAGTCTGAATCTTTATTAATTGGGGGGTAACTGCTTCTCTTTTAACTAAATATCCTAGACACATAAATGGATCTTCTGTTTAAATGAATTTTATCAGGGGCAATTATTAAATCATACTGTTGCAAATACAAAGGCAAAATTTGCAACAACTCTGATACAATATTTTTACCAGGTGCAGCAAATAATAAATCACTTTATTGAAAACCTGCAAGACAAACTGGAGTCGCAATTAAACAATCATCTTGGTAGCCATAATTTTCCTATATCTACCTTAAAACAACCATTTAGGACAGGTCTGTTTTTCAAATCTCATATCTAGAGATTCATTTTTGATTTCTCAAGTCTTTTAACAAGCCTGGATGTGTTTGAAGAAATCTGGAGCCTAGGTGCTACCCATTGCTTTAGGCTGCTTGTTTTCACTTTCAAATTTCTTATCTAGAAAGGCATTCTAAAGTCTTTTAAAGTAGAGGCTTTCACATCTTCACCTCTGCCTTTATTTGCATGGAAAAAAACTGAAGCCCAGGGGGCACGTTGCCTCCTGGCTGCCTGTTTTAAAAGAGCATATATATATACAGAAAGTTAATGAGAGTTGTGTACTTCTATCCCATTAGTTTATATATTTTAAAATATTTACCTGATTATATGTAACTTACAATAGCCTTACTATTACATCACAGTTTACACATAAAATTTAGTTTACACATAAAATTTGAATCCTTAAACTGATACCCAAAACAATTGTAACAAGAGTACACTTAGCACTGTGCCCCAGAATTATAAATACGAGATTCCAGTCTTAGCATCTTTGCCTTTTTAATACATCCAAATTGTAAAACTGTACAGAAATCAAATTATATCAGGTAAATAAAATTTTAACTCTCCCTTAAGATATTCCAATTTTAATCCATCCTAAGGGGCAGTTTTAGAAGTATCAGTCAAGTCATTTATTTTTACCACCAGGTTTCCAATGTTTACCTGAAAACAAAAGAAAGGCCTCCATTGGCCTGTCCTATAGAATGGTCCTATCTCCATCCTACTCCTGAAAGTTTGATGAACTGCTGATGCCAGCTTGCCTTTTTCCACCCTGAATGGACGCCCCCTATGGCTGTCCCACCACGTGAAGTGGCTAAGCTGCACCTTTGTCAGTTTACCCCTCACTCCTGAGGATAGGCTCACCGGCCCATGCTAAGTTCTTCTTTTTTTTTGGGGGGGGGGGGCAGTCCTGGGGCTTGGACTCAGGGCCTGAGCACTGTCCCTGGCTTCTTCTTGCTCAAGGCTAGCACTCTGCCACTTGAGCCACAGCGCCACTTCTGGCCGTTTTCTGTATATGTGGTGCTGGGGAATCGAACCCAGGGCCTCATGTATATGAGGCAAGCACTCTTGCCACTAGGCCATATCCCCAGCCCCTCTTCTTTTTTTTTTAACCATGAATTAAAGAGATTTTTAACTACACTTCCTTTTTAAAATAAAGTAATCCTTTAAAACTTTTGATAATGCCCAAACTTGATAACCTTTTGAAGCTTAAAGTTAAACTAACCCATTTTTACATCATACAGTTTCAATCTTTAACACATTCACACCCACATACGCATGTGTGCGCACACACATACATACATTCACATATACAAGTATTTATGTAAAAGAACTTTTGAGCTTTTTTTTTTTTTTTTGGCCAGTCCTGGGCCTTGGACTCAGGGCCTGAGCACTGTCCCTGGCTTCTTCCCGCTCAAGGCTAGCACTCTGCCACTTGAGCCACAGCGCCGCTTCTGGCCGTTTTCTGTATATGTGGTGCTGGGGAATCGAACCTAGGGCCTCGTGTATCCGAGGCAGGCACTCTTGCCACTAGGCTATATCCCCAGCCCCTATGTAAAAGAACTTAAAAGCGCTCAAAACAACTACCAACCATACATTTTTTAGTGGCAAGAGGTATTTTTCCCAATCTTACTCTTGCAATGACCAAAACTTAAGATAAAACCTTTAATTAATGAGTTTAGCATGTTTTAGTCTCATTCACCAGGGCCTGTTAGTTTTAGCAAAATATTTTAGCATACTAAATACTTTTTAGCTGAAGATAACTGGGTTGGGGTCCCCTGGAATATAACTGAGCCCACCCAGCACTTGACTCCAGTGTTTAACCCAGTTTTAGCTAGGGGCATTTTACAGTTTTGAATTACTCTCAGGGTAAGATTAGCCAGCTCTTTGAACCCAGCTCTTAGCAGCCTGCAGCTTTTCACCTGCCTTCTTGCAGAAGGGGACACAGTAAATTGTAGACTCTGATGTTTTCCCCATAGACATGTAAATGGACAACAGAAATATGGGAAACAAAGGTTTATATTTAAAACTGGTACCAACCTCAAAGACAAAAGTAGTCAAGACAAGACAGAACATTGAAATAGACACTTTATGCCTTGGATGGCATGTCCAGCGTCCACAAGCTGCCAGCCAGAGTGATGGAAAGTCCATAGGGCCCTGAAAATTCTCAGGGGGATCCTCCCCAGTAGAGATTTCCATCCCCAGAGGCCTTTTTTCCCAATATAGCAGTCCACACAAAACACAACTAATCAAACATGTAGCGCCGGCGCAAATTAAAAGTGCAATTGCAGTAAAATTTCTCTTGAGAGGTAAGAGAAAAATCACTAGTCCTTCCCAATTCCAAGCTGATGGATGGAGACGGAGTGGCGGCTCCCCTGCTAGTGCCTGGTTGTGAGGAAAAGATGACGGGGAAGCCTCGTTCACTGGAATGGAGCCACGAGTCGGCCCCTATTACAGCAGTCCTAAGTTAAGTTAATCAGGTCAATATCTTCATAATGAGGGGGCTGAGCTACACTTCCAATTGGACAGGGTTGAATGACAGGAAAAGTTTGATACCAAGGGAGAGAAACACAACCATAAGAATTAGAATAAGCAAAGTAAAAGAGGGCCCTGCAGCGGCAATCTTTTGTTTTTTACTTTCACCTTCCAGATGGCGCCTGGCAGATCACAAGAGTGTCTGTAGTTCTCCGACTGCACTGCTGAGCTGCCTAAATTAGCGTCATTCTCTGAAGGAGAATATGTAGAGGCCGAAGGCTTATTTGATGTTAATTTTTCTTTAACAGAACTGACAGGAGATTGCTCAGGTGTAGCCATCTCTTTTAGCTCCTGTCCAACTTGATTTTCTGCCTCTTCTGACAGGTTATAGGCCTTCATGGCTTTCTCCATGTCAGCCTCTAGCTCAGGAGCTGATGTTATGATAGCATCGGGAGACATCATACTCAGAGCTGCATGCGTTAATGCCCAAAAAGACCAAAATGTAACTGGAACCTTGTCACCACACCGATATTCCTTTTCCACGTTATTCTTTACTCATTCCCAGACTTCTAAGTCTAAAGTACCTCCCTCCAGGAACCAAGGATTATACTCCACTACCACCTGCATGCACTCATCTATTTGTGAACACAAGACCATAGCTCCATTACGTTTCTGTACATGGTGGATAAGATTAGGAAAAGGAGTAGATTTAGCTTGTCCCATAAGCCCATAATATTTTATTAGGAGCTCACCGCACAGTTCCCTTATCTCCTGTGAATCAAAATATCTCTCACCTCCACTCGAGAGCTCGAACGCAGTTCCACAATCACCTATGGATCAAATATCAGGTCCCTGTTCGGGATCCAGTGGTTGGATCCGGGTAACTGCAACCGTAGTCAGGACACGGGGGATGCAGAGGCCAGTGGACCAATGCACGCTTTATGTCAGGAGGCCCAGCGTTTATATAGGGTTAGAAATCAATTCACAACTTCAAGAGTAAAATTAATACAGAATGATATCTATATCAATACAAAAGTTGCGGATGTCACTACTGCAAGGCTACTACAAAGGGTGACTACTACAAAGGGCTTCCCTATTACAAAGATCTTGATACTAAAACAAAGGATTAAACCAGTCAAGGCAGAAATCTAACTATCACCTAAGGACTATTTCCTGAAGACTAATTATCTTTGACCATGACTTCTCTACTGACTGTGAAAAGACTTCCCTGGAGCAGCTGGGCAAACAAATCTCCCCAGAGAGGCTCTATACAGGGGGGAAAAACCTCATGACAAGTAGCTTCCTTTAGCCAACAAACACAGGAGACTCTTAATGGAGATTTTTCCCCGTAGGCCTATTAGTTTGCTAATAAGGCATCAGAACTTCTGTGCCAAGGCTAAGTTTTCCACCAGTCAGAGGAGTTATTCTCCAACAAGCAAGAGAAGGGGAGATGAGTCAGCAGGGTCTGTAGCCTGGACAGGAGTAAGATATGGCTGTTGGAAATAGTCAGCGCTTTACAAGAAATCACCTTCTGTCATTCCCCATCTCTCTTTGAAGTCCTCTCACATCCACATAGAACAGTGAGCCCCATTCAGAACTATGAGTGAGGGCCTTGGGAGGTAGCTGCTGTGCACAGCTTCTCGGCCTTTCTGCTCAGCTTCAGTGTCCTTGCCTTAACCAGGTCAGGGTGTTGCGCTCAGGCTTCAGCAAGATGATGTAGCACTTGGGGAGGAAGATGCCACCAAGCAGCCCCCCAGTGGAGGCCAAGATGGAGAAGATCTCCACGGCCACCATGGACTTACCCCGAGCACTGTGGTACAGAGGCAGGAAAGCTATCCAGACACTGCAGAACAGCAGCATGCTGAAGGTGATGAACTGGGTCTCATTGAAGGCATCTGGCAGGCCCCGGGCCAGGAAGGCCACACAGAAGGTCCCCATGGCCAGGAAGCCCAGGTAACCCAGCACGCAGTAGAAGGCCACTCCGGAGCCCTCCTGGCACTGGATGACAATGTGCCTGGGCTCAGAGGCCATGTCCCTGCCTAGGAATGGTGGGGATGTGCCCAGCCAGACTGCACAGAGCATCACCTGGACCATGGAGGACATCAGGACAACACATGGAGACACGCTGGGGCCCAGGCACACATGAAACATGTCCCTTGGCCTGGTAACTCTGAAAGCCAGCATCACAGTAAGGGTCTTGGCCAGGATGGAGGACACTGCCACAGTGAACACCACAGCAAAGGTGGTCTGGCGCAGAAGGCAGGTGGCAGCCGTGGGTTGGCCCAGGAACAGCAAGGCACACAGGGCACAAAGGCTCAGGGAGACCAGGAGCAAGTAGCTGAGAGGCCGGTTGTTGGCCTTGACCACAGGACTGTCCTGGTGTTTCCAGAATATCCCCAGGACCAGCACAGCCAGGCCAGCCAGCATGAGTGACAGCACAGCCAGGCTGAACCCCAGGGGCTCATCAAAGGTCAGGAAGGCCTCAGTCTTGGGTAGGCAGCTGTCTCCAGTAGGGCTTGAGTACTGATCCTCAGGGCACAGGAGACATTGCTTCATGTCTGTGGGAGACACAGAGACCCCACATCGTGAGAGTACTGAGCCCAGTTCTGTAGAGAGCGACTTCCCATGAACACATGGGAAGCATTTCATGCTCATTAATGGAGTTGTGAGTTATTATTAATCACAAGAAACAGAATCGACGATATTAGGGACAGATGCCCAGGAAAAAAGGCATACCCTATAGCCATGCTTTATGTGATGTTTTTTGGGGGAGGGGGTCAGGAGTAGGGCCTAAACTCACGGCTAGGATAGTGTCCCTGAGCTTTTTCACTCAAGTGTACCACTCTACCACTTTGAACCACAGCACCACTTCCATTGTTCTGGTTGTTAATTAGAGATAAGTGTATTGTGGGCTTACTTGTTTGGGCTGGCTCTGAACTGTGATCTTCAGATCTCAGCTTCCTGAGTAGCTAGAATTACAGGCATCAGCCCAGCATATATTATGTCTTTAATGGTTAATTTCCTCACAAATAGTTGCAATAACTGTTCCAGTTTTCAAATGTTATGGACTGAGTTGAGATGAAGGTTTTCAAGAACATTACTATGTGGAAGTCCTGACCTCTGAGTGCAACTGTATTAGGAGGTAGGAAACAGGAAGCTAAAATAATAAAGGTCCAATGAAGACACTCAGGTGGGCCCCAACCCACTGTGACTGGTTGCTTATTAGAGAAAATCAAGACACGGACACACAGATGCCAGAGAACACAGGAATAGGGTGACTCTCTGCAGGCTCAGAACACAGGCCTCAGAAGAAACCAATCCTGCTGATACCTGGATCTCAGCCTTCCAGCCTCCAGAACTTGGGTGGGATGGGGAGGGGAATGAATCACTGTTGCTTAACACCACAGCACATGTTCCCACTCCACCACTAGGAGGGATCTCATAAACTCTTGGAAGAAGAGAATTAAAGATACAAATGAACCTTCATTCTGTAATTCCACTTACAAAAGTTAAAAACTTGACAAGGGGCTGGGATATATGGCCTAGTGGTAGAGTGCTTGCCTTGCATACATGAAGCCCTGGGTTCCATTCCTTAGCATCACATATATAGAAAAAAAGGGAAGTGGCGCTGTGGCTCTAGTGGTAGAGCAAAAAGAAGCCAGGGATAGTGCCCATGCCCTGAGTACAAGCCCTAGGACTGGCACACACACAAAACACCACAAAATACTTGGTGAAACCGATGGACTTGGTAGAGGTAGGCTTGTGGTTACTGGGCGTAAGGAAACAGTGGGTTCCACTCATACTTTGCTTCATAATCTTAAAGGACTGCACCAGGCTCAGCTACTACAATCCATGCATTTATACATTTGACAGTTCATTTGCCTAAAAATGATGGAAAGAGTGTTATGCTGGCCAGAATTCCAATGCAAACTCCACAGCTAAACAGAGAAGAAGCAGTGGCTTGGTGGATGAAAATAAAATCTGGAGGCTTTGTGCCTCACATCCTCACCTGTTTGGTATGTAAACTGTCCCTCGGGGCAGGGGCTACAATGGAAACAGCAGTGAGGGGCCCCCTGCTTGGGGGTCTGGATGAACCCTGGAAGACAACTCCCACTGCAGACAGAGCCAGGCACCTGGGGATGAAGAACAGGGCCATCAGGCCTGTCCAGGGACACAGAAGCAGGGGCAGGCCTTTTTCTGCACCAAGAGGAAGATGAGACTCCTTCCCAACCATAAGATAAGGTGCTTTCCAGAAAGTATCATCGGTGTCACACCAAACACAGATGGGAGAGGAACACAAAATATAGGGGATGAATAAAACCAGTGTTGGGGAAGGGGGTCCTGGATGACCAATTCAAAGATGAACAAGGAGCCTTGATGCTTCTACACAGAATTGCAGGTATTAAATGGTCATTTCAGGAACACGTATTGAAAGTAAGACATTGAAGAGGTCCCTAGGTCAAGGATGACATACATATTTGTGAAGCTTCTTATAGTTAAAAAAATGTAAGTGCTGACTTCATACACTGAAACACACATACACACAAACAGATATCTATACCCTCACACACAATGGCCTTTTCCAGCCATTGGCTCCCCCACTTCAACCCACAGACAAACAGTAAGTAGATGGCCGCATGTCCCTTGGAACAGATCTTAAAAGGTCTGTAGGAAGGGGGAAGTGGTTAGACAGTTTGGTTTTGGGTTTTTTTTTTGTTGTTGGTCATGGGGCTTAAACCCTGGATGTGAGCGCTGTAGGGACAGCCCAAGGCGAGCGGGCTACCACTCGAGACACCGTGCCACGTCCAGTTTTAATTGGAGATAAGAGTCTTGTGGACTTCCTTGTCCAGGGTGGCTTTGAACTGAGACCCTCAGATCTCACCCTCCTGAGTACTAGCTAGGATTACAGGCATGAGCCACCAGTGCACAATGAGAAAGACTTTTGACAGAAGTGGGCTCTGCTGATTTCCTCCTTAACTCAGAAAAAAAAAAAAAACCAGAACACTCTCCATGGCCCTTGCACATTGAAAAGTATTTTCAGTATGTCTGACAACAGCCCTTGTCCCTTGGGTGTGGGGAGTGCACCAGTGGGAACCTGGCTCGTTTTGCTAACATTGACTAACATTGACACACTGCCAGGCACCAAGTTTGGCAAGGTTGCGCAAGGGCTCACAGACCCACTAAGAGAGCTGGAAGATTGTTCTGGACCAGGAAAGACAGCAAGATACACCGGTCCCTACACAAAGTACAAAATTTTGTCAAAGCAGAAGGCCTGTTCAGCCTGTCTCCCACATGACACATGAAGATGAGCTTGGAGAAATGTATGGATTTCTTCTCAGGTACACTGTTTGCCTCTTCACAGAACTGATCCTAAATAGACACAGTTAAATAATCTAAACGAAGCTCCAGATGCAGGTTGTAATTCAAATTTCATGCCTCTGGTGTTTCAATTTATGATGCTGAATAAAAGACTGTCCTCCCAGTATGGCTAAATGTCAGCACTGAGTTATGCTGAGCCCATTTTAGAGCTACATCAACTTCATGCAACAGATAGGGACAAGCGCCACTGGCCTCTGATTTCTCTCCTAACCCAGCAGGACAGGACCATCCATACACCAGCCCTCTCACCTGGACATCTTCCGGCAAGTGGATGGACATTCTGTTCCCTGAAGACACTCGTGGGTCAATCTTGCCTATGTGCATAGGGTAGAATGTGCCTTCAGAGGTCTTCTGCCACCACACAATGTCAAATTGTGTAACCAGATCACCGTCAGCATCAAACAGAATCTCGCTGCCATCAGGAGTCTTGAAGTGCACCTTCCTGAGGGAATGGAGAAGCTGGGGAAGGAAGGTGCTATTGTAGACAATGGTGATGGCCACTGGCCACTGTGAGGAGCTGGCGTTGCTGCAGACAATGCCAGCTCTCCACCAGGCATACGGGATCATAGATAGCCTGTGGCATTTGCAGAGACTCACAAATTATTTTTGTTAACTTATCAAATTAAGAATTTTCATGAATAATAATTTAGGTTATGCTTACCATTGTCATAAAGCAGAACTCAAATATTTTTTCTGAGTCAGGCACTGGTGGCTCATGCCCATAATCTTAGTTGCTCAGGAGCCTGAGATCTGAGGTTTCAGGTTCAAAGCCAGCTCAGGCAGAAAAGTCCATGAGACTTTTCTCTAGTAAACCACCAGAAAACCGGAGGTGGCACTGGGACTGAAAGTGGAAGAGTGCTAGCCTTAAGAAAAAGCACAAACAGTACAAGAAATGTATCCAATGCCCAACGTATGACACTGTAACCTCTCTGTACGTCAGTTTGATAATAAAAATTTGAGAAAAAAAAAATAAAGAAAGAGAGAAGAAAACAAAAACAAAAACAAAAAAAAAAAAAAAAAAAAAAAAAGAAAAAGCACTTGGGAACAGAGCTCAAGTCCCGAAGGGAAAAAAAAAAAAAAGAAGAAAAAAAAAAGTAAAGGAGAGAGGAGAAGGAGGAAAGTAGGGAGAGACCTAGCCAATCCCTTAGAGTTTTCCTGTAAGGATGCCATTGAACAAAATTAATAACTTGAGTTCTGGAAATGAACCTCCTTTACAAAACTAAGTAAAAACAAACATAAATAAGAAAAAATAAAGGGCTAGGAATGTGGCTTAGGGTAGAGTGGTTACCTACCATGCATGAAGCCCTGAATTCAATGCCTCAGCACCACAAAAGCAGAAAAAGCTGGAAGTGGTGCTGTGGCTCAAGTGGCAGAGTGCTAGCCTTGAGCAAAAAGAAGCCAGGGACAGTGTTCAGGCCCTGAGTTCAAGCCCCAGGAGTGGTAAAAAAAAGAAGAAAAGAAATATAAAGTCAATTAAAAGATGCATTGTACTCACAAACTGACATGTTCAATTGAAACCCATTTTTACAGCATAGACATCCTTGCTGAAGAGCCCAGTCTCTGATTGAGGGTCCTGTTGTCCATCCTCCCCAAATCACCAACTCCACACATTGCTCTCTCACCTGCCAGGGCTGGAAGCGCCCAGGATCTGCACACGTCCCATCCCGGTCCTCACAGGCTAGCAGGTTGTGCAGGGCATGGGCAATGCTATAGACAGCCATGTAGGCGACATCACTTTGACTCACTTCCTGGAAAGGAAGCTCCTGGCCTCTCATACTCTCAGTACCTGAGCAGAACTGGTCACCCTCTGCCAGTGTGGTATTCCTGTGTGGCCATGTACATTGAAACGTGGCCTTCCAGAACCCATCTTTGAACATGTCCTCTGGGGTCCTGCAGGGGTGAAGGCCAGCAAGGAACTCCTGAAACCCGGGTACTGGGTTGCTGTAATGCAGAAGGCCAAATGCGCCATATAATAAATTGGAGACACCTGGCACCGTCAGTACATTAGCCATGTGCCGTGTATTTGGGCTAACCAAGACCCAGCCCTTGATACCTCGGTTCAGCAAGCCCAGCATGATGAGCTGAAAATTGGAGTTGTTCACAAAGACCAGAACAACAGTGGCGGTGCATCTCAGCATATTCTGCACAACTAATCGAGTCTTCTCCTGAGATGTCTGGGAGGAGACTTGGAAGTTGAACTCAACACAGGCACCAGCCTGGCTGAGCTCCTGGGTGGCCAGAGAGCTGGCCTGCTGCCCAAAGTCATCATCCTGGGCCAGGATGCCCACCCAGGACCATGCAAAATGCAACACCAGCTGAGTCACTGCTTGGGTAAACATGATGTCACTGGGTATGGTCCGGAGGAAGGAAGGAAATTGAGTCTTGTCACTGAGGAATGGCAGTGTAGATGAGTAACTGATCTGTCAGGGAAGGCCCAAGCAATAGGGAGAGGAGATGAGAACCAGGGTGCAGGTATTGGCTGATTGTACGATTTAAACAGGGGCAGGAACAGAGCAAGAGTCGATGACTTGCCTGCAATGCATGGTTGCCCAGGATTGCAAACTTTGTTGCTGTGAGTTCTACAGCCTCCTAGGTGCCATGAACTGGAACATGGTTAGCTCCCATGAACCATGGACTAGAACACAATCACCTCTTAAGAATCACGGGGCTGCCATATGATGCCTCCACCCAGTATCTGAGGCTCACCAAGGCCTTGTGAAAGCGTGGGGCTTGCTAGGAAAGAAGTCTTGACACCTGCATATCTAACCATCTCCAGCTGATGACAATCCTTGCCATGCATTTCTGAATTGCAAAGTCCTTTCTCACCAAAGACTTAGTTAACACTTTGAAAACACTGACCTTTAACCAGCACCATAAGCTCCATATCCCTCACACATATGCAGATTAATCTTTGCTGTGTTCTTCCTCATTCTAAGAGGGCTTTCATGAGTTCTTTATTTTTTTAATTTAATTTTTTTTTTTTTTTTGGCAGTCCTGGGCCTTGGACTCAGGGCCTGAGCACTGTCACTGGCTTCTTCTTCTTCTTCTTTTTTTTTTTTAAATCAGGAAGAGCTACTTTATTTTCTATTAAATATTCTTCCAAAGTCATTATTTTTATTGCATGGCTGTCTCAGTGATAAGAAATAACTTTAGAATTAGGAAGATTACAAATAAAGGCAAATGTGGATAATTACTTTAGCATAGGAAAAAGAAAAATTATAGTAAAAAGCTGAGAACCTCATAAACTTAATGCATTTATATTTTGAAAATTGTGCATCCAAAAACCAAATTTATTTTTTCAGTTACTTTTAGCAACATTATATGACTTTAATACCTTGATTTTTCAAGAAATAAACCCATTTAAAAATATTTTTATTTTAAAAATAGGCCTGTGTTTAGCTACAAAATTTCCCCCAAGCTTTGATCATCATTACTTTTTTTGGAGGGGGGAAGATGGTTTCTGATGGTATGATATGCAAAACTGTTTTTTTTTCCTGGTTAATCCCAATGCAGTATGTTAAGAACTATTAATGAGAAATCTATGACAGTTATCAAATGTACAACACTAACTACCGCTCAGCTATTAGTATTTCTGTTTTTACCCTAGTTCTCCCAAAGAAAAGTCTTAAATTGAATCTTCAGCAGAATGAACCCTATATATAGTTCTAAGCAAAACAATTGCTTTTGTTTGCATAATCCTTAAGATTTTACTGTTTCTAATTTTATTCGGAAACTCAAACTCACCCCAAACCATAATTACCATATTACCTTTGTCATGCATAATCATATGCAATTCTGCCAAGCAGTAGTATACCACAAGATCCTGTTTACCCAGAGTTTAGGAAAAACATGATCCACCCCCCAATTTAACGACAGATCTAACTTATGCTAGTTGTCCACGTATGGTTATTGTGACAATACAGGAGGATGGAGGTATAGCTAGGTATCTCATCTTGGTTTTCCCACGTTGTCAGAGATGTTCTTCACAGCTTAACTTTGCCTGGCTGAAGTTGGAGATTCTGTAACTTCATTATCAGGCCATGTTGCCAGTGATTTTCAATTTACCTTGGAAGAAGGCTGAATACAGGTTCATTTTCCCAGTCATCAAAGCCAGCAAGTCAGACATGGCCATAGTGATTGTGCAGTCAGCCTTCTTATCTGAGTTCAGAAGCACTGATCCTTTGCCTTTCTTTACATCCACTACCCAAGTGGCTTCTTTACCCCCAAGGCCATCCTTTACCTTGAAGGCAAAAACATCACCAATTTCTTCACCAATTGTTCACCTTCCTCTTCAAGCTTCTTCTCAATCTACTTGAAGATAAGGTCTGCCTTGAACCCACTCCCTGCAGCGCTGGTAGGTGCAGCCTCAATCTGATATGTTCTGGCAGCCTCCTGGAAGCCAATCCTGTAGAGCATGACGACCATGGCGCCACCTAGAGACCCAGGTTGTGCTGCAGGGCCACCTTCACTCCCAAAACCTGCCTCTGTCCCCTGGCTTCTTTTTACTCAAGGCTAGCACTCTGCCACTTGAGCAATAGTGACACCTCTGGCCGTTTTCTATATATGTAGTGCTGGGAATTGAACCCAGGGCTTCATCTATATGAGGCAAACACTCTTGCCACTAGGCCATATTCCCAGCCCTTTCATGAGTTCTTGGAGATGCTGCTCTGAATGATTTAGAACCAGGCCTTGACATCTAGCCTTTTGTGATCTACGTAGTATGAGAGATAATAAGGACTCTGATTTACCAAGTTTCAAATGTTTCATTGATTTTTCAGGCCAGGGTGCAGAGGAACAGCTTAGACTACAACTGGGGTGAATGTCTAACTCTCCTTGTCTGATTGCAGAACCTGCTTCTGCCACCAGAGGCCAGGTGAAGGCTCCTGTCATGAACCTCACATGCCAGCTGACAGACTTTGGGGAAGGTTTGGACACTCAGGGTTCTGAACTAGTCAGTGGACTAACTCTTTGATGGAGTCAAATATGATGGCATTTGGGGTAGTGGATAGTAGGGGCTGGGCCTAGTCAGGGACAGCAGGCCACAGGCTGCAGCCTGCGAAGTTGAATCTTGCTCTCAGGTGCTCCGTCTGCTTCTGCCTGTCTGCTTCCCAACCAGTGTGAAGTGAGCTTTCTGTTCCAACACCCCCTGCACCTGAGGCTCTGCATCACTGTGGACATAGAAACATCTGAGCCAGCAACAGGCACTAAACCAGAGAAATCACAAGCCAGAATTAATCTCTCCTTTAAGTTGCCTCTCCCAGGGATTTTATCACAGTAGTGAATGCCTCGCTAGTACAGGGGCCATGGGATTTGGGGCAAAAGGGTAAACAAGAGATGCCATTGGATCCACCATTCTACCAAAACTGCAGCTCGAAATGAGGCTCTGCCAGGGAGAACCATGCTGGGCAGGGAAAGCAATCACCTGGTGCCACAGAAAGCCCATCAGTTTCCTCCCCACCTCCATCACACAGTCCCCTGTCACAATCACTACTGGGGGGAGACTTTGAGGAGGACTCACCTGGGGAAACTTGTACAGCCCGAGAAGCCTGGCCATGGACACAGACAGGGCAGACCTTGTGTCCCCCACCACAGCAACTTTGGGGGGGCCAGACCCACAGAAGTAGTTGGGGACCGGCTCCTCCTGCCCGGTGAGGAAGCCGATGGTCTCATGGAGAGCTCCGTGTACTGAGTCCCCAGAGTTGCGGATGGAGAAGCCCAAGGTCAGATTGGGCAACAGGTGGACACTCCTGTTGATTTCCTCAATGGCAAAGACGAAACTTTGGGCCACCCGGTAGCCCCAATTGGAAACACTGGGGGAAAGAAATGCCTACATTTACCATGAAGACAAGGGCAGGCTGCATACCGGTGCCTCACCTGTAAACCAAGCTACTCAGGAGGCTGAAAATCTAAGGATCATGGTTCAAAGCCAGCCTGGGCAAGAAAGTCCATGAGACTCTTACCATGAGACTCTTACCTTCAATTAACTGTCCAAAACTGCTAGAATAGGTGCTGTGGCTTAAGTGGTAGAGTGGTCACCTTGACCAAAAGAAGCTAAGGGACAGCACCCAGGCCCTGAGTTCAAGCCCCAGGATCAGCAGAGAAGAAGAACAGAGTACAGATGGAGAAGGGGCATTTACTGTCAGCATACCATAGAGATTGGAGCCCATGCATAAAAGGCATGATGCCACATTCCCATGAGGAAGTGTGTGGAGGTGCAGAGCAGCAGGATTCAGAACAACCAGAAGGAGAAGAGGTGTGAGAGACACTGCGAAGGGGGCCAGGTCTCCTGAGGCAGGAGCACAAGCTTCCGTCCCCTTGCACAGCGTGGTGATCAGTTCCTACTCACCCATGTTCATTTCATACTTTCTAAGCGGCAGAGTCAAATGTTCCCATTACAGAAGGACACTAGTGTGGGGGGTGACCATGGGAGAAAATGAGGGAGAGGGTAACAATGTTCAAAGAAGAAATGCACTCAGGAATTTACTTATGTCACTGCAACCCCTCAGTATATCACCTTTGCAATCAAAAAGTAGTAAAAAGCACACAAAAAATAAGACCCTAGAATGTAAAGTGACCAATATGTTACCAATACATTTAATCATTCTACAATGTACATAAATATATATGCATATATACAACTTTATGCATTATTATTTATATTGCCAGTCCTAGGGGTTAGACTCATGGCATGAGCACTGTCCCTGGATTCTATTTTTTTTCTTTTTTTCTTTTTTTTTTTTTTTTGCTCACGGATAGCACTCTTCCACTTGAGCCACAGAACCACTTCTGGTCATTTTTCTGTATTTGTACTGCTGGGGATTTGAACCCAGGGCTTCATGTATATGAGAGGAGCACACTTCCCACTAGGCCATATGCCCAACCCATGCATTATTATTATTAATCCCATGAATGATACTTATTGAGCTGGGAGGTCATTGCCTAGCATTGTCTGGGGGCCCATTAATCCCTGCTGCTGCCCAAAGTAAAATAAATAGAAAAGTAGCAAGAGTGTGGAACTGGCACTCTCAGGGTCCTGAGTGCTAAAACAAAGCAGGGCTAGATGTTTGGGGTAATAGTTCATGCATTTTTGTTTTGTTTTGGGTTTTGTTTTTTTTAGTTTACTGAATACTTCCTGCAACCTGCAGCCTCCTGATGGCAGCTGCTCAGCCTCCCACATGCCAGGAGGAATTACTTGCTTAATACATATCCAGACATGCTGGAAATTTCTATCTCTTTATTTCTTTTTTATGTCAGTTGTGGAGCTTGAACTAAGAAAGTGGGTGCAGCCAGTGAGCCCCCTTGCACTCAAGCCTAGAACTCTACACCTTGAGCCACAGCACTACTTCCAACTCTGGCAAATTCTAAATCAAGTTCATCCTACATTTCAAAATAGGCCCAAAGGGCTGTCCTGCAATCTCTGGCTGTCTAGAAAAAGTGGAAAATCCAGGGGGGAAATTGGCAAAAGAATTGCAGGTAGGGGGGAAACCAAGGGTGAGGATCTATGCAGAGATGGAGACATCCCACATGGGTTCACTCAACAAACACATCTACCCAGAACTTGTGCTAAACATCCAGGGTAGGAGAAGAGTCACAAGTATTTCTGCCTAACCTGAACTCCAGGCAGCACAGCCAAGAACATGCAAGGAGCACACATTTCAGAGTCTGGTACAAACAAGAAAGCAAAGACAGAAGCCAGGTAATGGTGGTCATGCCTGGGATATTAATTGTTCCAGTGGCTGAGATCTGAAGATCACAGTTCAAACCCAGCCCAGGCAACAAAGTCAGTGGCACTCTTATCTCCAATTAACCAACAGAAAAGTCGAGGTAGCACTGTGGCTCAAAGTGGCAGAGCGCTAGCCTTGAGCAAAAGGGCTTGGGGACAGAGCTCAGGGCCTGACAGAGTGATGTTCAGGACAGGAGGGACACAGGCGGGGCAGCACTTAGCATCCCTCTGGGTTCCAGAACCACTCCTCCCAGTCTCCAGACATTCCGCTGCCCTCAGCACTCAGGACCCCCAGCACACCCGGCACTGACCTTGAGTAGGGCCGCCCAGCTGGCGGAGCCGTGAAATCCAATGAGGTGACATCATAGAAATGAAAGATGCTGAAGCTCCCAGCCACCTCCACATCCCCAAGGCGGTCAAAACGAGGACTCCTCCCTGGGAAATGCCAGCCTGTGGGTCCAGAGAACGCAGCATCAGACAGAGACCCCAGGAAGGCCAGAAGCAAGATACATAGCCTCATGCCTGCCAGTAGCCTGGACAGCCATAGATGTGGCAGCTCCTTTGAGGGCCCAGGCCCAGAGTGACTGAGGCTCTTATGTAGGATTACATCTTCCACCTGGGCATTGGAGTGGGTGCCACACTGGGAACTTGGAAGACTGTGGGGAGAATGGAGGTGGTAAGTGATCCTGAGTGGCCAGGAAATCCCACATCCATTAAAAGTTTTGGCTCCTCCAACTGTGTCTCCATCCCCTCATTGTGGCCTGGATAATAGCTCTGGGCATCATCTACAGACTTAAGGGAGAGAGGTTCCTCACTACTCCCTAGGAGGCCTGCACCCTGGAGCCGCAGTACTCAGTCTGCACAGCAAATTGAATTTTTAACTGCCCAACACTTGACTGCTAAGGACCAGCATCTGACTGGAGGCCTGACTGATGACATCAGCCACGAGTCACCACCTGTTTGACAGGTGCATGTCATCCCTGTAGTGTAAAGTTCTTGACGGCCACTTGAGACACTTGGGCTCTGCTACACAATGTACAGGGGAAACACTAGCTCAGGCAGTTAAGCTATGACCTCACCAAGCTGGCAGTGCTACACTAGGTTTGGAGTCTACATTTTGAACTGTGTATTACTATTGCATTTGCTATGCATTGACAATTAACACTTCACTGAAGGACAGGCCACGTTTGATGTATTCATTCATCAGTGTTAAACACAGATATTTCTATAGGTGAGCTTGTAAACAATTCTTCTGTGAACTTTCACTGACATTTCATGGTAACACATTTTCCATTTTATTGTCTGTCTACATAACCGTGGAATACTCCCAGACAAAATGAGTCTTTGTTTCCCCTTTTAGGAACTGCAGGCCGTTCTCTACTTGAAACATTCCCAGCTGAAATTCTCCTGGACCAGGCTAGTCCTGAAGGAAACCATTCTCTTAGTCATCAGCACCATGGCCTCCTTACTTCTTTTCATTTGTTTTTGTTTTGGAGAGTCTCCAGATAGCCATGTTCAAGTGCATTGTCCTCCTGCCTCAGACGCCCAGCTTATAGAGATCACAATAGCACCCCATAAACAAGTGAACCCATATACAAGGCATCTAAATTGTTAAATAGTTCAGCAATAACTACAAAGAGAATATCTAATGACCATGTGTCCACCACCAGGACCCAGTTGACAAGGGTCTGTTTTTCCTATAGGGAAGCTCAGTCATGAGGTTACCAGAATAAGGAAAGGGCAGAAAGCAAACTCGATAGCTCAACAGGCTTTATTTGGGAGTGAGGCGTGGGAAGGGAAACCAAGTCTCCTTCCACAGGGCTGAAGGGGGAGTGGCACAGACACCCTTACAACTAGGACTATTTAAATATTATACAGAAAGAGTGAAGTTGGGCAGGGGGCAGATATAAGTGGGGTGAGATGGGTATGGGGAAGATGAGCAATTTTATTTTGACTGAGAAGTTCCAGGACTCAGCATGCTGTATTAGTAAGAAACATGTGCATCAGATGTGGCTTTGGTCTCAGGCTCTCTTCTCCAAAACTTCTCAGGGCAAAGGAAGGGGAGATGTATCAGTGGGTTCTGCAGCATGGACAGGAGTAAGATATGGCTGTTGGGAATAGTCAGTGCTTTTTATGAAATCACTTTCCATCATTTCCCATCACTTGTTGAAGTCCTTGTACATCCAAATAGAACAGTGAGCCCCATTCAGAGCTATGAGTGAGGGCCATGGGAGGTAGCTGCTGTGCAAAGCTTCTCTGCCTTTCTGCTCAGCTTCAGTGTACTTGCCTTAAGCAGGTCAGGGTATTGTGCTCAGGCTTCAGCAAGATGATGTCGCACTTGGGGAAGAAGATGCCACCAGCAGCCCCCCAGTGGAAGACAGGATGGAGAAGATCACTACAGCTACCATGGACTTGCCCCGAGCACTGTGGTACAGGGGTAGGAAGGCTGTCCAGACACTGCAAAACAGCAGCATGCTGAAGGTGATGAACTGGGTCTCATTGAAGGCATCTGGCAGGCCCCGGGACAGAAAAGCCACAGAGAAGGTCCGCATGGCCAGGAAGCCCAGGTAACCCAGCACGAAGTAGAAGGCCACTCCAGAGCCCTCCTGGAACTGGATGACAATGTGCCTGGGCTCAGAGGCCATGTCCCTGCCTGGGAATGGGGGGGACATGCCCAGCCAGACTGCACAGCGAATCACTTGGACCATGGAGGACATCAGGACAACACATGGAGACACGCTGGGGCCCAGGCACACCTGAAACCTGGCCCTTGGTTTGGTGATTCTGAAAGCCAGCATCACAGTAAGGGTCTTGGCCAGGATGGAGGACACCGCCACAGTGAACACCACAGGAAAGGTGGTCTGCCGCAGGAAACAGGTGGCAGACATGGGTTGGCCAGGAACAGCAAGGCACACAGGCCACACAGGCTCAGGGAGACCAGGAGCAAGTAGCTGAGATGCCAGTTGTTGGCCTTGACCACAGGACTGTCCTGGTGCTTCCAGAATATCCCCAGGACCAGCACAGCCAGGCCAGCCATCATGAGTGACAGCTCAGCCAGGCTGAACCCCAGGGCCACATCAAGGGCCAGGAAGGCCTCAGTCTTGGGTAGAGCTGTCCCTCAGCAGTACAGTGGGCTAAAGAAACTCAGAGATGGTAGCAGGATCCCAGTTCATGCCGCAGGATCCACACACACAAAAATAAACAACAAAAAATACCAAAAAGAATAGCAGACCGCTAGAGGCAGTAGAGCAGTGGAGACAGCGCATGCTCTGCTTTCTTGGAGCAGTACTGGAGTTGGAACTCAGATTCTCACTCTTATAAGCCACGCCTCCACCTTTGTTTTATGCTTAATATTTTTGAGATGCATCTCCCTTCCTTCCCAGCATAGCTGGCTCTGGGGTGTCTGCCCCAACCTGCCCAAGCAACCATCTATCTATTTTGAGTTCAGATCATTCCTCAGATAGGAAATGCCACTATTTCCAGAGGCCCCTCCACACAGATGGAATCAAATGGACTTTCACGGCAGGATGGACTTCCACCACCATCCTTGTGATCTCAGCCTCTCCTGTAGCTCAGAATGACTGGACTATGCTCAGCTACAGGTGAAGACGGGTGTAGGAAACATTTCTACTTGGGCAGAAAAGCCCACGAGATTTCATCTTTCTGGTATTGCATTTTGATTATCCCAGTCTCAGCCTCCCACCTGCTTCGCTTCTTGATCAACATTCCATCCAAGGTGCACGATGAAGTGGAAGCTTCGCAGTGGTTCACTGTAGACAAATAAAGGTTTTCATGAGCCTAATGGCTCTTTCAATAACAGTTCCACTTGTCCTCACCTGTTTGATCTGAAAACTGTCCTTCATGGCAGGGTCTGCAATTAAAACAGCAGTGGGGGGGGGCCTTCCTTGTGGCCTGGCTGAACCCTGGAGGACAGCTCCTGCTGCACACCGAGATGGGGATCTGATGATGGCGAGCAGGGTATTAGTGACTGCCTGAGGGGAAGACACAGGGATGATCACAACCTGACTCAGAAATACATTGGGAGCCTTCCCATCTCTGTCACAACACAAACAAGACTGCAAATGTAGCTCAAAGGAAGAGAATCCATGAGCCTCCCAGACAGGGGACTGCAGGGTCACCTAGCTGACTAGGGCTAAGCTAGCCACACAATCGGGCTGGTAACTTTCAGTCTCTCTTCCAGATAGCCACAACTGCACACACACACACAATCACATACACACACACTCACACACACACACACAGACACACACTTCCCAGCCAACATATCCTAGTTACAGGAACCTGCAGGGCATGCCTTTTCTCCTCTGGCACAATGGCCCAGCACTTGCCACCAAGGAAGGATTTTGAGGATGGAAGTAAGCTTGGAAAGGCTTGGAGCCAACTGTGGGATGCTATGTTTGTCATTCACGTGAGAAAGGAAGAGAATAAGGATTGGGAATTTAGTTCAGTGGAAAACACTTGCTTATCAAGGGAAAGGCCATATCTTCAGTCCTCAGCTGTTTTTAAAAAAAAGACACGGGGCTGGGGATTTAGATCAGTGGAAGAGCGCCTGCCAGGCAGTGCAAGGCCCCAAGTGCCGTCCACAGCTCTGGGAAAAAAAAAAAGGCACAGAAGAACATTCCAAGCTCAAGGCCACTCACGGAAACTATTGACAACCCCCTGAATGCTTGGCCCAAACTTCAGGAGACTACAAAGGGAACTTGACTTGTGCATGGAAAACCTTCTGCAGAGCTGACTGCAGATGCCACTGAAACCACAATTAGTCAATGTTGCAGAGCTGGGGGCTGCACACCCACTGCCAAAAGCCAGAGAGCTGCAGCACTGCCCTGGGCCATGAAGCACCTACAGACATCTGTCCCCACATGGAAACCAAATGGTTGCTAAATGAATTCTGTAAGCTTGGCTAGCTCTCTTCCAGAGGGTCTTCACAGATCTTGGATACACCTCCAGACATGGATTCTAATTCTAATGCTCAGATCATGTTATTTCAATTTGGACGTTCGTGGATGTCTCTCCTATTTAAAGGTCTCATTTTGCTAAACTACCAATCTGAAGTATGCTGAACCCAAAGTGTAGCTCTGTTCACTTTGTGCATCTAAAACTGACAAGAACAAATCACCCCCGAGTTTCTCTCTTACTCTAACATTCTAAGACAGGTGTAGAACTCACACCCAGCCACCTCACCTGAACATCTTCCTTGACGTGGATGGACAGTCTGTTCCCCGAAAAAACTCCAAGGTCAATGGTGCCTCTGTGAGCCAAGTGGAAAACACCCCCAGGGGTCTTCTGCCCCTGCACAATGCCAAATTGTGGAACCAGATCCCCATTGGCATCAAAAACAATTTCACTGCCATCAGGAGTCTTGAAGTGCACCTTCCTGAGGGAATGGAGAAGCTGGGGAAGGAAGGTGCCATTGTACACAATGGTGAGAGGTCACTGGGCACTGTGAGGCGCTGGTGTGGTGCAGGCAAGGCCAGCTAGCCACCAGGCACCTGAAAGCATAGGTAGCTTGTGGCACTTCCAAAGACTAACAAATATATCCTTGCTAACTTCTTGTGAAATAAGAAAGAAATTGTAATAAATGCTGAGCCCCTATTCTGATTATCTTTATTTTGAGGCAGTCATAATATGAACATTCCAATGGTTTTTCAGGGGAGGGAAGACCACAATGGCCACAAAGTGCTCTTCCCACCACACTCTAGGGGGAGTCCACACCCCAGTGAGATGAGCACAGAATGGCCAGCAGCTCTCCCCATCTACAAGATCCCCACAGCCATGTGGTCTGGTTCCCTTGGCAATAGCAGTTAGTGACATAGGTCACCTGATTCTGGAAGGAGGAAGAAAGAACCAGTAGGTCTAGGATGGACAGCCAAAGATGCTCACACCTACGGACCACACTTGTCCTACTTAAGATTCCCAACTGTCCTGAAATTTCATTTTTCTTGTGTTGGTTTGGGATGAGTTTGTTGAGATTCATCCATAGAATGTGAATTATCAAGTGAAACTCAGGAGGGCCTGTCAAACAGGGTTTTTAAATAGAAGTATGACTCTTGCCCAGCATGGTAGCCAATGCCTTTGCCCACACTGCCCAGGAGGCAGAAACAGGTCTGTGAGCTCAAGGCTAGACTAGGCTATTTATCACCACACTATCTCAAAGAAATGCCAGTAATTATTCCTTTTTATGATTAGCACATCCTGTGCATAGGACACACACATATATAAAGGTATGTTCTACTTGCCTAAGATATACTTTTGTACATCTACAAAAATATCCTTTTTTTTTTTGCCAGTCCCTGGGCTTGAACTCAGGGCCTGGGTGCTGTTCCTGAGCATCTTTTCCTCAAGGCTAGTGCTCTATCACTTTAGACACCGCACTACATGCAGCTTTTTCTGTGTATGTGGTTCTGATGAATCAAACCCATGGCTGCATGCGTGCTAGGCAAGCACTCTACCACTACGCCACACATTCCCAGATCCTAAAACACATTCATTTTTGTAAGCGAAAATTCATCAGTGAGACACAGTTTTCTTAAATCATTTTTTATATATGTCACATTTTGGTTCAGATAAGCCACTTGTATTTGCGAAATCCCACAACTCATTACACTGGGAAACCTGAGTTCACATGGATAGATCTAGACCTTGTTAAAAAGGTCCTAGGCCAAGCACTAGTGGATCATGCCTGGTATCCTAGCTATTTAGGAAGGTAAGATTTGAGCATCACAGTTTGAAGACTGGAAGGGCATCTGTGGGTCAAATTGGCAGAGTGTTAGCTTTGAACAAAAAAATTCAGGGACATTGCCCAGGCGTTGAGTTCAAACACTATGACCAACAAAAGGGCAAGGAAAATCTGCTGCTAAGATGTGCCCAGGCAACAAGCAGTGGCATCCTCACTGTCTCTGCTCTACCACAGTAGCTCTGACAGATTGAGGTTCCTGTTGTCCAGTCTCCCTGAATCCCAGATCCCACACACTTCTCTCTCACCTGCCAGGGCTGGAAATGCCCAGGATCTACACACATCCCACCCTGGTCCTCACAGTCTACCATGTTGTGCCGGGCATGGGCAATATTGTGGACAGCTGTGTAAGTAATATCAAATTTAATCACTTCTTGGAAAGGAAGCTTCTTGCCTGCCAAACTCTCATTACCTGAGCAGAAACGGATACCCTCTGCCAGTGTGGCGTTCTGATGGGGCCATGTATATCCAAAGGTGGCCTCCCAGGACCCCTCTATGAACATGTCCTCTGGGGTCCTGCTGGGGTGAAGGCCAGCAAGGAACTCAGGTAAACCAAGCATCTGGTTTCTGTGATTCGAAAGACCGAATGAACTCTGCAGGACCTGAGCAATACCAGGCAAGGACAAGGCAATAGTCAGGTGCAGTGTATCCGGGCTTACCCAGACCCGGCCTTTGATACCAAGGCGCAGAAGGCCTGCAGAATGAGCTTCAAACTGGAATTATTCAGAAAGACCAGAACAACAGTGGTGGTGCATTTCTGTATCTTCTGTGTAACTGATTGAGTCTTCTCCAGAGATCTCAGGGAAGGGACTTGGAAGTTGAACTCAATGCAAACACCAGCCTGGCTGAGCTGCTGTTGGCCAGAGAGCTGGCCTGCTGCCCAAAGTCATCATCCTGGGCCAGGATGCCCACCCAGGACCATCTGAAATGGATCACCAGCTGAATCACTGCTCGGAAGGACGTTAGGTCACTGGCCACGGTCTGGAAGAAGGAAGGGAACTGAGTCTTGTCACTGAGGACTGGCAATGTGGAGGCATAGCTGATCTATCAGGGAAGGGCCAGGCAACAGGAGGATAACAAAGAACACAAGTATGGATAAGCTATATACACAGCAAGGAAGGAACAAGGACAACAGGGGAACCAACTTACCCAGACTGCACAGGTGGGATGCCTGAAGTCTGTGCCACAAGGTCCAAGTCCCCAGAACATACGGGCTCCTCTGCAGTGGGGCTATAGCTTAACCTCGTGGGGTAGAGCTCAAGCACCACCATCTCCCAGAACCTGAGGCCTTGCTGTCACCTGAACCAGCTCAACCTATCTTAGAAGCTTTACATTGTCTTGGGCTGGTTTGCAATTATGCTCCCAATTCTGTACTTCTAGCCATCTCCCTGCCCATAACAACTCTCAGTTTGAACTGTTGAGGTCAAGGCACATCTCCACCATACACTTCTCCAGATGATGCTTTTGAAAATGTTGAATTTTCAACAAGCACCACCCCATCACTTCACTCACTGCTCACACGTGGTGACAATCTTTGTGACAACCTACTGTCTATCCATTTTGTAATCTACCTGGCATGAGAGATGCCAAGGACTCTGGTTTGCCAGATCTCATTTGTATGTCAGTTGGTCAAGGAAGAGACTATGTGGTGTACCTAGAAGAAATGGCTTTTTGATTTGTAACAGGCATGTTCAGTGCATCTGCTCTCTCCTAACCAATATCCAAGATGCACAATGGAGATACTCAGACTCCACACATTTGGAATGGATGTGTCTTTATTTTCTGAGTGAAAAATGTTTTACTCTCAGAAAAGAAAGAGGCTACATGCTCGGTACCAGTGGCTCGTGCCTGTAATCCTAACTTCATAGGAAACCTGAGGATTGAGGTTCAAAACCAGCCACTAAACGAAAGTCCATGAGGCTCTTGTCTTCAATTAACCAGCAAAAGGACAGAAATGGAGGCTAAATGGTAAAGTGCCACCCTTGAGAAAAAGCCAAATGAGTACATGAGAACAGTAGATCCTGAGTTCAAGTTTTAGTTCTGGCACAAAATACATAACCTAGAACGTGCATATATGATCTATATCACATATATAAATCATATACATATATATACACATATATACACCAAGCTGCATGTGGTGGAACCTCCCCATATTCTGTGATATGCTATGTGCTAAAGGCAGAGAAAGGAGGGTTGTGGTTCAATTCCACTGTAGGCAAAAAGATTATAAACACCATGTCTAAAAATTAACCTAGGTCTGAAGGGACATGCCTAAAATCTTAGCCACTGAGGAGTCTGATGTAGGAAAAGTACAGGGCTCTATTACAAAAACCAAATCAAGCCTGGCCATGGTGCGTCACACACCTTTAATCCTAGCTACCCAGGTATCAGCTTGGGCCATGCTAAGAACTGCAGAACTGCAGACCATAGGGAGAGCAGGGTCTTCACCTGGGGCTGAATGGCCACTAAATCCCAAGATCATTAAAAGTTTGATTTCCTTCACCTGTGGTTTTATTACCGCATTGCCCTGGGCATCATCTTCAAATGTCAAAAACAGAGACCGTGGGTCCTGACTACACCCCAGGGGGGTGGACCACAAGCCTCCCATCAATTGTGCTAAGGGCCCTATTTCTTCAGAGAGGTCCCAGGAGACTACTAGGGGTACTGTCCCTCACATCGGTGTCTCCCCTGACAGCATTTTCTGGAGACATTGTGTTGCCTGAGCTGGAGATGGCCTGAAGCCACCAAGAACGTCTCAGCTAGCAGAAGTCAAGTTCAGCCCAAGCAGGTCGTTCAAGCTGAGTGGATGCATCCCTATGGCCAAAGAGGCCAAAGTCAGACAAGCCAAAGAAACCTGGCTAAGAGTAACTGCCCAGCACAGTGATGGGCTCCCAGCCTTGGTTCTCAGAAGGTCTGGGACACACAGGCACACAAGAAACCCTGCCCAGTGGACATGCCAGCCCTGAACTGGGCCCTCATCCCCTTCCCTAATTCACACCTCCTGCTGCCATTTCCAGCCATTCTGTTCTCAGTCTCAGCCAAAGCCCCGCAGCTTTCTCCAATCACCTGCTAAGTTCCCATCTACATTATATGATCAGATGAATGATTTGCAGTAAATATCCCAAGTGGCCCATTAAAATGTACTTATACTGTAACGTGCTACAAATAAGCGAAGTTTTGGTGTCCTAATTCAGTGTGTTTGAGCCATATACATACCAAGAGCTGATTATAAGAACACTACTAATACTTAATAGTTTCCTATGGTAAAATTAGTTGTAATTTACTATGTATACTTACCAGCATAAATATTCCACTGGGACATAGTTGTTCTAAATGTTTTTTATTCAATTACCTAATATTCAAATGTAACTAAGCCTAATTCTGCTTTCTTGGTAGTTTTTTGCTGGTAGTCTGGTGTGGGGTTTTTTGCTTGGGGATGTGTTTGCTATTTCTTGGGGTGGACTGGAACTCATAAACTCAAGTGATCCTCTTACCACAACCTCAACAAAAGCTGACCACTTTCAGGCAGTTCAGTGATGACCTCACCAAGCTGGCATTGCTACACTAGGTTTGGAAACTACATTTTAACCCCTGTATTACTATTGCATTTCTTTTGTATGTATTGATAATTAATACTCCACTGAAGTAAAGGACACGTTTGATGTATTCATTCATCAGTGTTAAACACAGGTTATTTTCATAGTTGAGCCTGTAAAAAGTTGAGTCTGTGAAATCTCACTGACACTTCAGGGTAACACGTTTTCCATTTTATTGTGTGTCTGTATAACAGTGGAAATTCAAGCAGACAGGATGAGCCTATGTATACCCTTTGAGGAACTGTAAGGCGGTTCTCCACCTGACACCTTCCCAGCTGCAATCCTCCTGGAACAGGCTGATCCTGAAAGGAATCATTAACTTCATCACCACCATGGCCTCCTTACTCCTTTATACTTGTTTTGGTTTGGGAGAGTCTCTAGATAGCCAGGTTCAAATGCATTGTCCTCCTGCCTCAGACTCCCAGCTTGTAGAGATCACAAAAGCACCCCCATAAACAAGTGTCCCAATATACAAGGCTTCTGAATTGTGAAATAGTTAACCAATAACTACAAAAAGAAGAGCTAATGACCATGTGTCCACCATCAACACCCAATAGACATAGTGTCTCTGTTTTTCCTATAGAGATACTAAGTCATGAGGTAATCAGAACGAGGAAAGGGCAGAAAGCAAACTTGATAGATCAACAGGCTTTATTTGGGAGTGAGGCATTGGAAGGGCAACCAAGTCTCCTTACACATGGCTGAAGGGGAAATGGCACACACGCTTCCAACTGGAGCACTGTAAATATTATGCAGAAAGAGTGAAGTTGGGGAGGGGGCAGATGTAAGTAGGGTGAGATGGGTATGGGGCAGATAAGCAATGTTATTTTGACTGAGAAGTTCCAGGACTCAGCAGACTGTGTTAGTCAGGGATGTGTGCATCAGATGTGTCTTTGGTCTCAGGCTCTCTTCTCCAAAACTTCCCAGGGGCAAGGGAAGGGGAGATGAGTCAGCGGGATCTGCAGCATGGACAGGAGTTAGATATGGCTGTTGGGAACAGTGAGTGCTTTACATGAAATCACTTTCCATCATTTCCCATCTCTCGTTGAAGTCCTCTCAGATCCACATAGAACAGTGAGCCCCATTCAGAACTATAAGTGAGGGCCTTGGGAGGCAGCTGCCATGCAGAGCTTCTCTGCCTTTCTGCTCAGGTTCAGTGTCCTTGCCTTAACCAGGTCAGGGTGTTGCACTCAGGCTTCAGCAAGATTATATAGCACGTGGGTAGGAAGATGCCACCAAGCAGCCCCCCAGTGGAGGATAGGATGGAGAAGATCTCCACGGCCACCATGGACTTGCCCCGAGCCCTGTGGTACAGGGGCAGGAAGGCTGTCCAGACACTGCAGAATAGCAGCATGCTGAAGGTGATGAACTGGGTCTCATTGAAGGCATCTGGCAGGCCCCGGGCCAGGAAGGCCACACAGAAGGTCCCCATGGCCAGGAAGCCCAGGTAACCCAGCACGCAGTAGAAGGCCACTCCAGAGCCCTCCTGGCACTGGATGACAATGTGCCTGGGCTCAGAGGCCATGTCCCTGCCTGGGAATGGGGGGACGTGCCCAGCCAGACTGCACAGAGAATCACCTGGACCAAGGAAGACAGCAGGTTGACAACACATGGAGACGTGCTGGGGCCCAGGCACACCTGAAACCTGTCCTTTGGCCTGGTAACTCTGAAAGCCAGCACCACCATGAGAGTCTTCGCCAGGATGGAGGGCACCGTCACAGTGAACACCACAGCAAAGGTGGTCTGGCGCAGGAGGCAGGTGGCAGCCGTGGGTTGGCCCAGGAACAGCAAGGCACACAGGGCACACAGGCTCAGGGAGACCAGGAGCAAGTAGCTGAGAGGCCGGTTGTTGGCCTTGACTACAGGACTGTCCTGGTGCTTCCAGAATATCCCCAGGACCAGCACAGCCAGGCCAGCCAGCATGAGTGACACCACAGCCAGGCGGAACCCCAGGGGCTCATCAAAGGCCAGGAAGGCCTCAGTCTTGGGTAGGCAGCTGTCTCCAGTAGGGCTTGAGTACTGATTCTCAGGGCACAGGAGACATTTCTTCGTGTCTGTGGAATACAGAGAGACCCCACATTTGTAACTGACAGTGCTGACACCATCTCTCTAGAGAGAGACCTCCCATGAACACATGGGAAGCATTTCATGCTCATTAATGGAACTATGATTTATTACTAATCACAAGAAAGAGAATGGGTGATATTAGGGACAGAGGCACAGGAAAAAGGCATACCCTATATCCAGGATTTATGTGATGTTTTGGGTCAGGCGTGGGGCTTAAACTGAGGCCTAGAATAGTGTCCCTGAGCTTTTTCACTCAAGGGTAGTGCTCCACCACTTTGGACCACAGCACCACTTCCATTTTTCTGATAGTTAATTGGAGATAAGTGTCTTGTGGGCTTACTTGTTTGGGCTGGATTTGAACTGTGATCCTCAGATATCAGTCTTCTGAGTAGCTACAATTACAGGCATCAGCCCAGCATATATGATCACTTTAATGCTTAATTTCCTCCCAAATAGTTGCAATAAATGTTCTTGTTTTCAAATGGTATGGGGGACTGAGTTGAGTTGAAAATTTCAACAACATTACAATGTTGAAGTCCTGACCTTTGAGTATAACTGTATTAGGAGGTAGGAAATGGAAAGATAAAATAATAAAGGTACAGTGAAGACATTCAGGTGGGCCCCAATCTTAAGTGACTGGTTCCTTATTAGAGAAAATCAATACATGAACACACAGATGCCAGAGAACACAGGAAGAAGGTGACTCTTTGCAGGCTCAGAAGAAACCAATCCTGCTGATACCTGGATCTCAGCCTTCCAGCCTCCAGAACTTGGGAGAGCGCCCAGTGAAGGGGAATGAATCACTGTTGCTTAACACCATTACACCTGTTCCCACTCCACCACTAGGAGGGATCTCATGAATTCTTGGAAGAAGAGAATTAGAGATACAAATGAACCTTCATTCTGTAATTCCACTTACAAAAGTTAAAAACTTGACAAGGGGCTGGGATATATGGCCTAGTGGTAGAGTGCTTGCCTTGCATACATGAAGCCCTGGGTTCCATTCCTCAGCATCACATATATAGAAAAAAATGGAAGTGCCGCTTTGGCTCTCGTGGTAAAGCAAAAAGAAGCCAGGGATAGTGCCCATGCCCTGAGTACAAGCCCTAGGACTGGCACAAAAATATCCACAAATAACTTGGCGAAACTGATGGACTTGTAGAGGTAGGGCAGTGGTTACTGGGCGTAGTAAGGAAACAGTGGATTCCACTCATACTTTTCAGAAGCATAAAGGACTTCACTAGGATCAGCAACTACAATCCATGCATTTATACATTTGATACAGTTCATTTACATAAAAATGATGGTAAGAGTGTTATGCTGGCCAAAATTCCTATGCAAACTCCACAGAAAAACAGAGAAGAAGCAGTGGCTTGGTGAATGGAAATAAAATCTGGAGGCTCTGTGCCTCACATCCTCACCTGTTTGTTTTGCAAACTGTCCCTCGGGGCAAGGGCTACAATGGAAACAGCAGTGAGGGGCTCCCTGCTTGAGGGACTGGCTGAAACCTGGATGACGACTCTTACTGCACACAGAGCCAGGCACCTGGAGATGAAGAACAGGGCCATCAAGCCTGTCCAGGGACACAGAAGCAGGGGCAGGTCTTTGTCTGCACCAAGAGGAAGATGAGACTCCTTTCCAACCACAAGACAAGGTGCTTTCCAGAAAGTATCATCCGTGTCACACTAAACACAGATGGGAGAGGAACACAAAATGTAGGGGATGAATAAAACCAGTGTTGGGGGAGGGGTTCTGGCTGACCATGGCAAAGATGAACAGGGAGCCTTGATGCTTCTACAGAGAATTGTAAGTACAAAATGGTCACTTCAGGACATGTATTGAAAGTAAGGTAATGCAGAGGTTAATATGGCCCCTGGGTCAAGGATGACATGCATATTTGTGAAGCTTTTCATAGTTAAAAATTGTAAGTGAACACACACACACACACAAACGTATATCTACACCCTCATACACAATGGCCTTCTCCAGCCATTGGCTCCCCCACTTCCATCCATAGACAAACAGTAAGTAGATGGCCCCATGTGCCTTGGCCCTCTCCAAAGTCTATAGGAAGGGAGAAAAGGTAAGAAAGTCTGGTTTTGGTTTTTTGTGTGTCATGGGACTTGAACTTTGGACCTGTACACTCTAGGGACAGCTTAAGGCGAGTGCTCCACCACTTGAAACACTGCATCAATTCCAGTTTTAATTGGAGATAAGAGTCTCGTGTACTTCCTTGTGCAGGGTGGCTTTGAACTGAGGCCCACAGATCTCGGGCTCCTGAGTAATAGCTAGGATTACAGGTGTGAGCCCTCAGTGCACAATGAGAAAGTCTTTTGAGAGAAGTGTGCACTGCTGTTTTCCAACTTAACTCAGAAAAAAAAAAAAGACTCCACATGGCCCCTGTACATTCAAAAGTATTTTTGGCATGTCCAACAACCTTTGTCCCTTGGGTTTGGGGAGTGCACCAGTGGGAACCGGGCTCTTTCTGCTAACACCAACTAACATTGACACACTGCCAGGCACCAAGTTTGGCAAGGTTGCGCGAGGGCCCACAGACCCACTAAGAGAGCTGGAAGATTGTTCTGCACCAGGGAAAACAGCAAGATACACCGGTCCCTACACAAAGTACAAAATTTTGTCAAAGCAGAAGGCCTGTTCAGCCTGTCTCCCACATGACACATGAAGATGAGCTTGGAGAAATGTATGGCTTTCTTCTCAGGTACGCTGTTTGCCTCTTCACAGAACTGATCCTAAATATAGACACAGTGAAATAATCTAAACGAAGCTCCAGATGCAGGTTGTAATTCAAATTTCATGCCTCTGGTGTTTCAATTTATGATGCTGAATAAAAGATTGTCCTCCCAGTATGGCTAAATGTCAGCACTGAGTTATGCTGAGCCCATCTTAGAGCTACATCAACTTCATGCAACAGATAGGGACAAGCGCCACTGGCCTCTGATTTCTCTCCTAACCCAGCAGGACAGGACCATCCATACACCAGCCCTCACACCTGGACATCTTCCTGCAAGTGGATGGACATTCTGTTCCCCGAAGACACTCGTGGGTCAATCTTGCCTATGTGAGTGGGGCAGAATGTGCCTTCAGGGGTTTCTGCCACCACAGAATGTCAAATTGCATCAGCATCAAACAGAATCTCGCTGCCATCAGGAGTCTTGAAGTGCACCTTCCTGAGGGAATGGAGAAGCTGGGGAAGGACGGTGCCATTGTAGACAATGGTGATGGCCACTGGCCACTGTGAGGAGCTGGTGAGGCTGCAGACAATGCCAGCTCTCCACCAGGCATATGGGATCAAAAATAGCCTGTGGGGGCTGGGGATATAGCCTAGTGGCAAGAGTGCCTGCCTCGGTATACCCGAGGCCCTAGGTTCGATTCCCCAGCACCACATATACAGAAAACGGCCAGAAGCGGCGCTGTGGCTCAAGTGGCAGAGTGCTAGCCTTGAGCAGGAAGAAGCCAGGGACAGTGCTTAGGCCCTGAGTCCAAAGCCCAGGACTGGCCAAAAAAATAAAAATAAATAAATAAAATAAAATAAAAATAGCCTGTGGCATTTGCAGAGACTCACAAAAGGATTTTTGTTAACTTTTGAAGTTAGGAATTTTCATGAATAATAATTTAGGTTATGCTTACCTTTCTCATAAAGCAGAACTCAAATATATTTCTGAGTCAGGCACTGGTGGCTCATGCCTGTAATCTTAGATGCTCAGGAGCCTGAGATCTGAGGCTTGAGGTTCAAAGCCAACTCAGGCAGAAAAGTCCATGAGACTTCTCTCTAGTTAACCACCTGAAAACCAGAGGTGGCACTGGGGTGAAAGTAGAAGAGTGCTACCCTTGAGTAAAAGCACTTGGGGACAGACTTCAGGGCCTGAGGGACCAAAAAAAAAGGAAAGGAGAGAGGGGAAGGAGGAAAGGAGGGAGAGACCTAGCCAATCCCTTAGTGTTCTCCTTTAAGGATGCCACTGAACAAAATTAAAAACGTGACTTCTGGAATTGAACCTCTTTTACACAGATAAGTTAAAACAAACATAAAGAAGAAAATATAAAGGCCTGACAATGTGGCTTAGGGTAGAGTGCTTACCTAACATGCATGAAGCCCTGGGTTCAATGCCTCAGCACCACAAAAGCAGAAAAAGCTGGAAGTGGCACTTCGGCTCAAGTGGCAGAGTGCTAGCCTTGATTAAAAAGAAGCCAGGGACAGTGCTCAGGCCCTGAGTTCAAGCCCCAGGACTGGCAAAAAAGAAAGAAAGAAATATAAAGTCAATTTAAAAGATGCATTATACTCACAAACTGACATGTTCTATTGAAACCCATTTTTACAGCATAGACATCCTTGCTGAAGAGCGCAGTCTCTGATTGAGGGTCCTGTTGTCCATCCTCCCCAAATCACCAACTCCACACATTGCTCTCTCACCTGCCACAGTTGGAAGTGCCCAGGATCTGCACACGTCCCATCCCAGTCCTCACAGGCTAGCAGGTTATGCAGGGCATGAGCAATCCTGTAGACATCCATGTAGGCGACATCACTTTGACTCACTTCCTGGAAAGGAAGCTCCTGGCCTCTCATACTCTCAGTACCTGAGCAGAACTGGTCAACCTTTGCCAGAGTGGTGTTCCTGTGGGACCATGTACATTGAAAGGTGATCTTCCAAAACCCATCTATGAACATGTCCTCTGGGGTCCTGCTGGGGTGAAGGCCAGCAAGGAACTCCTGAAACCCAGGTACTGGGTTCCTGTGATGCAGAAGGCCAAATGTGCCATATAATATCTTGGAGACACTGGCACAGTCAGTACATTAGCCATGTGCCGTGTATTTGGGCTAACCAAGACCCAGCCCTTGATACCATGCTTCAGCAAGACCTGCATGATGAGCTGAAAATTGGAGTTGTTCACAAAGACCAACACAACAGTGGCAGTGCATCTCAGCATATTCTGCAAAACTAATCGAGTCTTCTCCAGAAATGTCAGGGAAGGGACTTGGAATTTGAATTCAATGCAGACACCAGCCTGGCTGGCCTACTGGGTGGCCAGAGAGCTGGCCTGCTGCCCAAAGTCATCATCCTGGGGCAGGATGCCTACCCAGGACCATGTAAAATGGATCACCAGCTGAGTCACTGCTAAGGTAAACATGATGTCACTGGGTATGGTCCGGAGGAAGGAAGGAAATTGAGTCTTGTCACTGAGGAATGGCAGTGTAGATGAGTAACTGATCTGTCAGGGAAGGCCCAAGCAATAGGGAGAGGAGATGAGAACCAGAGTGCAGGTGTTGGCTGATTGTAAGTTTTAAACAGAGGCAGGAACAGAGCAAGAGTCGATGACTTGCTTGCAATGCATGGCTTCCCAAGGATTGCAAGCTCTGTTGCTGTGAGTTCTACAGCCTCCTAGGAGCCATGAACTGGACCATGATCAGCTCCCATGAACCATGGACTAGAACACAATCACCTCTTAGGAATCACGGGGTTGCCATCACATGTCCCCACCCAGTATCTGAGGTTCACCCAGGCCTTGTGAAAGCTTGGGGCCTGCTAGGAACAAAGTCTTGACACCTGCATCTCTAATCATCTCCAGCTGATGACAATCCTAGCCATGCATTTCTGAATTGCAAAGTCCTGTCTCACCATGGACTTAGTTTACACTTTGAAAACACTGACCTTTAATCAGCACCATCACCCTCCATTTCCCTCACCCACTATTCAGATTAATCTTTGCTGTGATCTTCATTCTAAGTGGGCTTTCATGAGTTGTTGGGGTTTTTTTTTTGTTTCTTTTGTTTTTTGGAAGTCTTGGGCCTTGGACTCATGGTCTGAGCACTGTCCCTGTCTGCTTTTTGCTCAAGGCTAGCATTCAGTCACTTGAGCCATAGTGCCACCTCTGGCCATTTTCTATATATGTGGTGCTGAGAATTAAATCCAGGGTTTCATGTATATGAGGCAAACATTCCCTCTAGGCCATATTCCCAGCCCTTTCATGAGTTCTAGGAGGTGATGCTCTGAATGATTTAAAACCAGGCCTTGACATCTAGCCTTTTGTGATCTACGTAGTATGAGAGATAATAAGGACTCTGGTTTCCCACGTTTCAAATGTTTCATTGATTTTTGAGGCCAGGGTGCAGAGGAACTGCTTAGACTGCAACTGGGGTGAATGTCTAACTCTCCTTGTCTGATTGCAGAACCCACTCCTGCCACCAGAGGCCAGGGGAAGACAACTGTCAGGAATCTTAGATGGCAGCTGTCAGGCTTTGTGGAAGGTTTGGACACTCAGAGCTCTGGACAAGTCAATGGACTAACTCTTTGATGGAATCAAATGTGATGGCATTTGGGGTAGTAGAAAGTAGGGGCCAGGCTAGTCAGGGACAGCAGGCCACAGGCTGCAGCTTACAAAGTTGAATCTTGCTCTCAGTTGCTCCTTCTGCTTCTGCCTGTCTGCTTCCCAGCCAGTGTGAAGTGAGCTTTCTGTTCCAACAACCCCTGCACCTGAGGCTCTGCATCACCGTGGACATGGAAACATCTGAGCCAGCAATAGGCACTAAACCAGAGAAATCACAAGCCAGGGTTAATCTCTGCTTTTAGTTGCCTCTCCCAGGGATCTTGTCACAGTAGTGAAGACCTCGCCAGCACAGGGGCCATGGGATTTGGGGCAAAAGAGTAAACAAGAGTTGCCATTGCATCCACCATTCTACCCACACACACCCTCAAAATGAGGCTCTGCCAGGGAGAACCATGCTGGGCAGGGAATGCAATAACAGTCACCTGGTCCCACAGAAAGCCACTCAGTTTCCTCCCTACCTCCATCACACAGTCCCCTGTCACAATCACTACTGGGGGGAGACGTTGAGGAGGACTCACCTGGGGAAACTTGTACAGCCCGAGAAGCCTGGCCATGGACACAGACAGGGTAGACCATGTGTCCCCCACCACGGCAACTTGGGGGGCCCTGACCCACAGAAGTAGTTTGGGACTGGCTCCTCCTGCCCCATGAGGAAGCCCATGGTCTCATGGAGAGCTCCATGTACTGAGTCCCCAGAGTTGCGGATGGAGAAGCCCAAGGTCAGATTGGACAACAGGTGGTCCCTCCCGTTGATCTGCTCAATAGCAAAGACGAAACTTTGGGCCACCCAGTAGCCCCAATTGGAAACTCTGGGGGAAAGAAATGCCCACATTTACCACAAAGACTAGGGCAGGCTGAATACTGGTGCCTCACCTGTAAGCTAAGCTACTCAGGAGGCTGAGTTTAAGGATCATGGTTCAAAGCCAGCCTGGGCAGGAAAGTCCATGACACTCTTACCTCCAATTAACTATTTTAAAAAGCTATAAATTGCTGTTGTGGCTCAAGTGGTAGAGCACCCACCTTGAGCAAAAGAAGCTAAGGAACAGCACCCAGGCCCTGAGCTCAAGCCCCAGGATCAGCAGAAAAAAAGAACAGAGAATAGAAGGAGAAGGGGCATTTACAGTCAGCGTACCATCTGGATTCGAGCACATGCATAAAAGGCATGATGCCACATCCCCACGAGGATGTGTGTGGAGGTGCAGAGCAGCAGCATTCAGAACAGCCAGAAGGAGAGGAGGTGTGAGAGACACTGCCAACGGGGCGAGGTCTCCTGAGGCAGGAGCACAAGCTTCCGTCCCCTTGCACAGCGTGGTGATCAGTTACTACTCACCCATGTTCATTTCAGAGTTTCTAAGCGACAGAGTCAAGTGTTCCCATTACAAAAAGACACTAGTGTGGGGGATGATAATGGAATAAATTGAGGGAGGTGGTAACACTGCTCAAAAAAGAATGCACACAGGACCTTACTTATATGAATGTAAAACCTCTGTACATCACCTTTGCAATGAAAAAGGAGTAAAAAGCACACAAAAAAGACAGTAGTATGTAAAGTGACCAATATGTGACCAATAGCTTTAATCATTCCAAAAAGTACATATATATATGCATATATACAACTTTATGCATTATTATTAATTTTGCCAGTCCTGGGGCTTGGACTCATGGCTTGAGCATTGTTCTTGGCTTCTTTGTTTTATTTTTCTTTTCCTTTTTCTTTTTCTTTTTCTTTTGCTCAAGGCTAGCACTCTGCCACTTGAGCCACAGAGCCACTTCTGGTAATTTTTATGTCTATGCACTGCTGGGGAATTGAACCCAGGACATCATGTATACGAGACAAACACACTTGCCATTAGGCCGTATCCCCAGCCCATGTATTATTATTAATCCCATCAATGACAACTTATTGGGCTGGGAGAGCATTGCCTAGCTTTGTCTGGGGGTCCATTAATCCCACCTGCTGCCAAAAGTAAAATAAATAAACAAGTAGCGAGAGTATGGAACTGGCACTCTCAGGCTCACAAGTGCTAATACGAAGCAGGTTTAGATGTTTTGGGTAATATTTCATGCATTTCTATGTTTTGTATTTTGGGTTTTTTTCAGTTTCGTTCACTGAATACTCTCTGTGATCTTTGACCCCCTGATGCCAGCTGCTCAGCCTCCCACATGCCAGGAGAAATTACTTGCTTGATACATATCCAGACATGCTGGAAATTTCTTTTTCTTTTTTTTCTTTTTTATGTGAGTGGTGGAGCTTGAACTCAGGATCTGGGTGCAGCCCCTGAATCCCCTTGTACTCAAGCCTAGCACTCTACAACTTGAGCCACAGCACAACTTCCAACGCTGGCAAATTCTAAATCAAATTCAGACTACATTTTACAATAGGCCATAGGGGCTGTCTTGCTATTTCTGGCTGTCTAGAAAAGTTGGAAAACCCAGGGGGGAAATTGGCAAAAAAAATTGCAGGTAGGGGGGAAACCAAGGGTTGAGGACCTGTGCAGAGATGGAGACATCCCACATGGGTTCACTCAACAAACACATCTACCTAGAACTTATGCTAAACATCCAGGGCAGGACAAGAGACACAAGTATTTCTGCCTAACCTGAACTCCAGGCAGCACAGCCAAGAACATGCAAGGAGCACACATTTCAGAGTCTGGTACAAACAAGAAAGCGAAGACAGAAGCCAGGTAATGGTGGTCATGCCTAGGATATTAATTGTTCCAGTGGCTAAGATCTGAAGATCACAGTTCAAACCCAGCCCAGGCAACAAAGTCAGTGGCAGTCTTATCTCCAACTAACCAACAGAAAAGAAGAGGGGGCACTGTAGCACAAAGTGGCAGAGTGCTAGCCTTGAGCAAAAAGGCTTAGGGACAGTGCTCAGGGCCTGACAGAGTGATGATGTTCAGGACAGGAGGTACATAGGCGGGGCAGCACCTGCCATCCCTCTGGGTTCCAGAACCACTCCTCCCAGTCTCCAGACATTCCGGTGCCCTCAGCACTCAGGACCCCCACCACACCCCTCTCAGGACCCCCACCACACCCCTCATTGACCTTGAGTAGGGCCGCCCGGCTGGCGGAGCCGTGAAATCCAATGAGGTGACATCATAGAAATGAAAGATGCTGAAGCTCCCTGCCACCTCCACATCCCCAAGGCGGTCAAAACGAGGGCTCCTCCCTGGCGAACGCCAGCCTGTGGGTCCAGAGAACGCAGCATCACACAGAGACCCCAGGAAGGCCAGAAGCAAGATACATAGCCGCAAGCCTGATAGTGGCCTGGACAGCCATGGATCTGGCAGCTCCTCTGAAGGCCCAGGCCCATGGCGACCAAGGCTCTTATTTAGGATTACATCTTCTACCTGGGCATTGGAGTGGGCGCCACACTGGGAACTTGGAAGACTGTGGGGAGAATGGAGGTACTAAGTGATCCTGAGTGGCCACAAAATCCCACATCCATTAAAAGTTTTGGCTCAAAAAAAAAAAAAGTTTTGGCTCCTCCACCTGTGTCTCCATCCCCTCATTGTGGTGGGGATAATAGTTCTGGGCATCATCTACAGACTTCAGGGCGAGAGGTTCCTCACTACACCCTAAGAGGCCTACACCCTGGAGCCACAGTACTCAGTCTGCACAGCAAATTGAATTTTTAACTGCCCAACACTTGACTGCTAAGGGCCAGCGCGTCTGACTGGAATCCTGACTGATGACATCAGCCACGAGTCACCACCTGTTTGACAGGTGTATGTCATCCCTGTAGTGAAAAGTTCTTGAGGGCCAACTGAGACACTTGGGCTTTGCTGCACAATGTACAGGAGAAACACTAGCTCAGGACTGATAATGGGCCCTGGCCCATTTCGGGCAGTTCTGCGATTACCTCACCAAGCTGGCATTGCTACACTAGGTTTGGAGTCTACATTTTGAAGTATGTATTACTATTGTATTTCTTCTGTATTGAGAATTAACACTCCACTGAAGGACAGCCCACGTTTGATATATTCATTCATCAGTGTTAAACACAGGTTATTCCATAGTTGAGCTTGTAAACAATTCTTCTGTGAACTCTCACTGACACTTCAGGGTAACACGTTTTCCATTTTATTGTGTGTCTACATAACAGTGCAAATTCTAGCAGACAGGATAAGTCTATGTTTCCCCTTTGAGGAACTGCAAGTCTATTCTCCACCTGACACCTTCTCAGCTGTAATTCTCCTGGACCAGGCTGGTCCTGAAGGGAACCATTCTCTTGGTCATCAGCACCATGGGCTCTTTACTCACTTCCAACACCCTTTTCCTCTCTCCCTTTTTTTTTTTTTCAACAACTTCATTCTTTTAATTACTTGTCAAGCCTGGAAGTAAATACTAGCCCACCACTTCTGTCCAAATCCTTTGGATAATATTCAGAGACACCATCCTCACTCAACACAATGAGATGATGAGAAATGTTGGGTCAGCAAGATTCCCAAGAGTTAAGAATGGTCTCCCATTTCACCTAGTTTACTTCTGCTATGTATTTCTCAGTATAATTTATACTGCTTTTGACAAAGATTTTCCTACATTGGATTTCTTTCCTCTGTGAGTGCTCTAATGTTGGCTAAAGGTTGACTTTTGGTTGAAAGACTTCTTCTAAAGTTTACATTTACCAAGTTTCGATCATGTGTTCAGTTATCTTATACCTGTAGTAATGTGACTTCTGGGCAAATGTTTTTCTACATGTATTATACTCATTTTCTTTCCTGTGTGTGTTCTCAGATGCACTAAGGCTGACTTCTAATTAAAAGTCACTGTGTAATAGTTGTATTCATTAATTTGCTTTTGTCCTATGTGAGTCAGTTCTCTGAAGAACACTGAGGTAGGTATGCCTTCCAGATCAAAGACTTTCCACATTTATAACATTCATGGGGTTTCTCCCCCATGTGTGTTCCATAAACATGGATTCATGACTCCATGGTATAGGACTTTCCACATTTGTTACATTCATAAGGCTTCTCTCCTGTGTATGTTCAACGATGAACCCTGAGTTGTGCCTTCTGTTTGAAGAACTGCACATTTGCTACATTCATAAAGCTTCTCAACTGTGTGAATTCTCTTATGCTTGAAAAAATGTGAACCAGGGGTGAAATACTTATACAATCTGGTAAATTCCTAAAGATTCTCACCTGTGTGAATTCTGTTATGTGTGCAGAGTTGTGACATCCACTTGAAGATCTTGCCACATTTATTACATTTAAAAGGTTTCTGTACTGTATGTTCTATGGGGCACAGAAGGGTATGACTTTCACTTGAAAAACTTTCCACATTTGTTACATCCATAAGGTTTCTGTCCTGTGCGTGTTCTCTGGTGGACAGTAAAGTATTGTTTCTGGGTGTAAGACTTTCCACAATTGTTACATTTATAAAGTTTTTCTCCTGTGTGAGTTCTCTATTGAAGTGTGAGGGATGAATTCTGTCTGAAACCTTATGGATGCAACCAATGTGGGAAGTCTTTCAGGTGCAAGGCATACCCTATTAGTCATCAGAAAACACACAGAGGAGAAACCTTGCGGATGTAACAAATGTGGAATGCCTTTCAGCCATAAGTCTGTGGGGCACGCCTTGCATCATTAAGAGGCAATTAGCTGGCCCCACCTGTTTTCCCAGCCCTGGGGCCACTGGCTGTTACACTGGAACCCAGAAGGGGTGGATAGCCCCGCCTGCCTTCTGGGTTCCACAGAACCAGAAAGGCGGTTCTAGCTGGCCCTGTCTCCCAGCCTTGGGACCATGTGTAGCCTAGATGGCAGCTGGTGCTGAACCCGGAGGCGGTCCTGTGGGCTGTGATGTAGAATTAGGCTGCCTTTTAGGATTGGTCCCTCGGCTCTCCACCCTTGAGGGACAGCTCAGGCCGCCTCTCATAGCCCCTAGCTAGGTGCGCTACACCGCTCCCCTTCCTGCCGCACTCTGATCTTTTAAGAGTGTGACTCTTCCCTGATTAAACTGAGATTGCAAGACCAACTACCAGGCTATCTGAGTGTCCTCCAGAGAAGGGGGCTGGGTGCGGGCGGTTCATCGACTCTTCACCTTTTCTTGTCTTGCCTCGGCTGGGGTGTGCTTCCCTGCCACTCCCGCTGTCCAGGAGAGTGCTGGGGGCAAAGTTCCCCGGCATAAGTCAAACCTCAAAACTCATCAGACAACACACACAGGAGAGAAACCTTATGGATGTGGATGCAACCAATGTGGGAAGTTTTTCAGGTCCAAGTCACACCTTAGTCAACATCAGAAAACACACACAGAGGAGAAACCTTATGAATGTAACAAATGTGAAGGTCTTTCAGAGGGAAGTCAAGCCTCATTGATCATCAGAGAACACACACAGGAGAGAAAAGTTATGGAAGTAGCAAATGTGGAAAGTCTTTCAAGTTCAAGCCTAACCTTAGAGCTCATTAAAGAAAACACACAGGAGAGAAACCTTATGAATGTAACAAATGTGGAAGGTCTTTTGCCCAGAAGTAATACCTTCCAGTCCAGAGAACACACACAGGAGAGAAGCCTTATAAATATAACAGGTGTGGCAAATGTTTCACCTTCAAGTTAACCCTTACTACACATGAAAGTATTCACACTGGAGAGAAGCCTTGTGAAGCCTCAGAAATGTGGAAACTCTTTCAGACAGAAGACAAACCTCACTGCTCACCAGAGAACAGACACAGAAAAGAAATCTCATGAATGTAACCTATGTAGAATGTCTTTCAGACATAAGTCATCTCTCCTTTTTATTAGTTTTTGTTTTGGAGACTCTCTAGATAGCCAGATTCAAATGCATTGTCCTCCTGCCTCAGACTCCCAGCTTGTAGAGATCACAAAAGCACCCCATAAACAAGTGTCCCCATATACAAGGCTTCTGAATTGTGAAATAGTTCAGCAATAACTACAAAGAAAAGACCTAATGACCATGTGTCCATGATCAGGACCCAATAGACATAGTGTCTCTGTTTTTCCTATAGAGAAACTAAGTCATGAGGTTATCAGAATAAGGAAAGGGCAGGAAGCAAACTCGATAAATCAACAGGCTTTACTTGGGAGTGAAGCCTGGGAAGGACAACCAAGACAACCAGCCATCTACATGGCTGAAGGGGAAACGGCACACAAACCCTTAAAACTAGGGCTCTTTAAATATTATGCAGAAAGAATGAAGGTGGGCAGGGGCAGATATAAGTGGGGTGAGATGTGTGTGGGGCAGAAGAGCCATGTTATTTTGACTGAAGAGTTCCAGGACTCTGCAGACTGTGTTAGTCAGGGACGTGTGCATCAGATGTGACTTTGGTCTCAGGCTCTCTTCTCCAACCTCCTCAGGGTCAAGAGAAAGTGAGATGAGTCAGCGGGATCTACAGCATGGACAGGAGTAAGATATGGCTGCTGGGCATAGTCAGTGCTTTACACAAAATCACTTTCCAACAATTTCCATCTCTCATTGAAGTCCTTTCACATCCACATAGAACAGTGAACCCCATTCAGAACTATGAGTAAGGGCCTTGGGAGGTAGCTGTTGTGCAGAGTTTCTCTGCCTTTCTGCTCAGGTTCAATGTCCTTGCCTTAACCAGGTCACGGTGTTGTGCTCAGGCTTCAGCAAGATAATGTAGCACTTGGGTAGGAAGATGCCACCCAGCAGCCCCGCAGTAGAGGACAGGATGGAGAAGATCTCCACAGCAACCATGGACTTGCCCCGAGCACTGTGGTACATGGGCAGGAAGGCTATCCAGACACTGCAAAACAGCATCATGCTGAAGGTGATGAACTGGGTCTCATTGAAGGCATCTGGCAGGCCCCGGGCCAAGAAGGCCACACAGAAGGTCCCCATAGACAGGAAGCCCAGGTAACCAAGCATGCAGTAAAGGGCCACTCCAGAGCCCTCCTGGCACTGGATGACAATGTGCCTGGGCTCAGAGGCCACGTCCCTGCCTGGGAATGGTGGGGACGTGCCCAGCCAGACTGCACAGAGAATCACCTGGACCAAGGAGGACATCAGGACAACACATGGAGAAGCACTGGGGCCCAGGCACACCTGAAACCTGTCCCTTGGCCTGGTAACTCTAAAAGCCAGCACCACAGTAAGGGTCTTGGCCAGGATGGAGGAGACCGCCACAGTGAACACCACAAAAAAGATGGTCTGGCGCAGGAGGCAGGTGGCAGCCGTGGGTTGGCCCAGGAACAGCAAGGCACACAGGGCACACAGGCTCAGGGAGACCAGGAGCAAGTAGCTGAGAGGCCGGTTGTTGGCCTTGACCACAGGGCTGTCCTGGTGCTTCCAGAATATCCCCAGGACCAGCACAGCCAGGCCAGCCAGCATGAGTGACAGCACAGCCAGGCTGAACCCCAGGGGCTCATCAAAGGTCAGGAAGGCCTCAGTCTTGGGTAGGCAGCTGTCTCGCGTAGGGCTTGAGTGCTGATCCTCAGGGCACAGGAGACATCTCTTCATGTCTGTGGGAGACACAGAGACACCATTTCTTCAGAGTGATTGAAAAAATATATCTCCGTGAATGTCTGGTCCATATACTCCAAAGCCTCATATCCACTAATGTACTTAAGAGTTATTTCTCTGTTTTTACTGTTGATTGTACCCAGTGCTTTGCCCAAGCTACTCAAGCACATAAGCTATGTCCTCAGCCCAGGCTCTTCTTAGTAACAAGTGTTGGCATTTATGACAGTGGACCCAATGGGACAGGAAATTGTAAACTCCATTACAGTAGTTCATGAGGGCCTCTTTTCATGTTTGTTTGTTTGTTTCTGAAAGTAGGGGTGATAAATCTCCTCATTGGCAGATGGGTTTAGCTCAGCTATATATATTAAAAAAAGGTACATTTGTTCTAGGCCTATCCCGGTTTATCTGACAATTGGACTCTAATGAAATACATTGGAGTGGAAGTAATTACAGTTAAATGAAGTCACTAGGGTGAGCTCTGGTTCTAGGTGACTAGTGTCTTCAGAAGATCAGATGATTTGTCCTTTAAAGTGAGGGGAAAACACAAGATGAGCTGAGAGGTAACTATCTAGAAGCCCAGGAGACAGGCCTTAGAAGAGACCAGCTGCAATGTGGGCTCAGACTTCAGCCTCCAGAACTGTGGAAGAATATATTCCTATTGCTTAACACCACACCATTGTGTTACCACCCAGACATTAAGATGAGTTTCCCAACCATAATATACAAGAAAGGGTAAATCAGAAAGAAGACATTTTTGCTTCTAGGAGATTAAAAGAACCTACTGAATGCTGACCCAATGCCTGTAATGCTAGCTACTTAGGTGGCTAACATGTTGGCATCAAGATGCTAAGCCAGCCCAGTCAGGAAAGTTTATAAGACACTTATCTCCAATTCAAAACCAAAAAGAAAAAAAAAAGCGAGTAGAGCTGATGCTCAAGCAGTAAAGTGGGCTAAAGAAACTCAGAGATGGTGTCAGGATCCCAGTTCATGCCTCAGGACCCACGCACACAAAAATAAACAACAAAAAATAACAAAAAGAACAGCGGACCACTAGAGGCAGTAGAGCAGTGGACACAGCGCATGCTCTGCTTACTTGGAGCAGTATTGGAGTTGGAACTCAGGTCCTCACCTTTATAAGCCACTCTTCCACCATTGTTTTATGCTAGATATTTTTGAGATGAGTCTCCCTCTCTTCCCAGCATAGCTGGCTCTGGGGTGTTTGCCCAAACCTGCCTGAGCACCCATCTCTCTATTTTGGGTTGAGATCATTGCTAAGATAGCAAATGCCACTATTTCCTCAAGCCACTCCACACAGATGGAATCAAATGGACTTTCACGGAAGAATGTACTTCCACCACCATCCTTGTGATCTCAGCCTCACCTGTAGCTCAGAATGACTGGACTGTGCTCAGCTACAGGTGAAGAAGGGGTGTAGGAAACATTTGATTTTCCCAGTCTCAGCCTCCCACCTAATTTGCTTCTTTTTTTTTTTTTTGGCCAGTCCTGGGGCTTGGACTCAGGGCCTGAGCACTGTCCCTGGCTTCTATTTTTGCTCAAGGCTAGCACTCTGCCGCTTGAGCCACAGCACCACTTCTGGCCATTTTCTGTATATGTGGTGCTGGGGAACCGAACCCAGGGCCTCATGTATATGAGGCAGGCACTCTTGCCACTAGGCCATATCCCCAGCCCCCTAATTTGCTTCTTAATCAACATTTCCATGCAATGTGCACAATGAAGTAGAAGCTTCACATTGGTTCACTGTAGGTAAATGAAGGTTTTCAAGGAGCCTGATGTCTCTTTGGATAATAGTTCCACTTGTCCTCACCTGTTTGATCTGAAAACTGTCCTTCAGGGCAGGGTCTGCAATCAAAACAGCAGTGGGGAGCCCCCTGTCGTGTGGCCTGGCTGAACCCTGGAGAACAGCTTCTGCTGCACACCGAGCTGTGGATCTGAGGATGGTGAGCAGCGTATTAGTGACTGCCAGGGGGACAGACACGGATGGTCACAACCTTAATCAGAAACACACTGGTGGCCTTCCCATCTCTGTCACAACAGAAACCAGACTGCAGATGTAGCTCAAAGGAAGAGAATCTATGAACCTCCTAGACAGGGGACTGTAGGGTCACCTGGATGACCAGGACAAAGCAGGACACACAATGGGGCCTGGTAACTTTTAGTCTCTCTTGCTGACAGCCAGAACTACACATGTGCAACACACACACACACACACACACACACACACACTTCCTAGCCAACATATCCTACTTACAGGACCTGCAGGGCATGCCTTTTCTCCTCTGGCACAATGGCACAGCACTTGCCACCAAGGAAGGATTTTGAGGATGGAAGTAAGCTTGGAAAAGGCGTGGAGCCAAGTGTGGGATGCTAGTTTTGTCCTTCACTTGAGAAGGGAAAAGAATAAGGATTGGAAATTTAGTTCAGTGGAAAACACTTGCCTAGCAAGGGAAAGGCCCTATCTTCAATCCTAAGCTGTTTTGTTTTGTTTTTTAAAAAAAGGCATAGTGCTGGGGATTTAGCTCAGTGGAAGAGCACCTGCCTGGCAAGTGCAAGGCCCGAGTTTGGGGCCTCAGCTCTGGGGAAAAAAAAAAGGGGTTGGGGGGGTGGGGGGGAACAGAAGAATGGTCCAAGTTCAAGGCCACACACGGGAACTATTGACAACCCCCTGAATGCTTGGCCCAAACTTTCAGGAGACTACAAAGGGAACTTGACTTGTGCATGGAAAACCTTCTGCAGAGCTGACTGCAGATGCCACTGAAACCACAATTAGGCAAAGTTGCAGAGCTGGGGGCTTCACACCTACTGCCAAAAGCCAGAGAGCTGCAGCACTGCCCTGGGCCATGAGGCACCTACACACATCTGTCCCCACATGGAAACCAAATGGTTAGTAAATAAATTCCGTAGGCATGGCTAGCTCTCTTCCAGAGACTCTTCACAGATCTTGGATACACCTCCAGACATGGATTCTAATTCTAATGCTCAGACCATGTTATTTCAATTTGGATGTGAGTGGATGTCTCTCTTCTTTAAAGGTCTCATTTTGCTAAACTACCAATCAGAAGTATGCTTAACCCAAACTCTATCTCTGTCCACTTTGTGCATCTAATACTAATGAGAAAAACTCACCTCTGAGTTCCTCTCTTACTCTAACATTCTAAGACAGGTGTAGAACTCACACCCAGCCACCTCACCTGAACATTTTCCTTGACGTGGATGGACAGTCTGTTCCCCGAAGAAACTCCAAGGTCAATTTTGCCTATGTGAGCCAACTGGAAAACACCCCCAGGGGTCTTCTGCCACTGCACAATGCCAAATTGTGGAACCAGATCCCCATTGGCATCAAAAACAATTTCGCGGCCATCAGGAGTCTTGAAGTGCACCTTCCTGAGGGAATGGAGAAGCTGGGGAAGGAAGGTGCCATTGTACACAATAGTGAGAGGCCACTGGGCACTGTGAGGCGCTGGCGTGGTGCAGGCAAGGCCAGCTAGCCACCAGGCACCTGAAAGCATAGGTAGCTTGTGGCACTTCCAAAGACTAACAAATATACCCTTGCTAACTTCTTGTGAAATAAGAAAGAAATTGTAATAAATGCTGAGCCCCTATTCTGATTATCTTTATTCTGAGGCAGTCATAATATGAACATTCCAATGATTTTTTCAGGGGTGGGAAGACCACAATGGCCACAAAGTGCTCTTCCCACCACACTCCAGGGGGAGTCCACACCCCAGCGAGATGAGCACAGAATGGCCAGCAGCTCTCCCCATCTACAAGATCCCCACAGCCATGTTGTCTGGTTCCCTTGGCAATAGCAGTTAGTGACATAGGTCACCTGATTCTGAAAGGAGGAAGAAAGAACCAGTAGGTCTAGGATGGACAGCCAAAGATGCTCACACCTACGGACCACACTTGTCCTACTTAAGATTCCCAACCATCCTGAAATTTCATTTTTCTTGTGTTGGTTTGGGATGAGTTTGTTGAGATTCATCCATAGAATGTGAATTATCAAGTGAAACTCAGGAGGGCCTGTCAAACAGGGTTTTTAAATAGAAGTATGACTCTTGCCCAGCATGGTAGCCAATGCCTTTGACACACTGCCCAGGAGGCAGAAACAGGACTGTGAGCTCAAGGAAAGCCTAGGCTATTTATTAGCACACTATCTCAAAGAAACCCCGGTAATTATTCCTTTTTATGATTAGTACATCCCGCCTGTAGGATACACAAATATGTAAAGGTATTTTCTATTTGCCTAAGGCATACTTTTTCACATCTACTAAAAATATCCTTTTTTTTTTTTTTTTTTTTTGCCCATCCTGGGGCTTGAACTCAGGGCCTGGGAGCTGTCCCTGAGCATCATTTCCTCAAGGCTAGCACTCTACCCCTTGAGACACTGCGCTACTTGCAGCTTTTTCTGTGTATGTGGTACTGATGAATCAAACCCAGGGCTTCATGCGTGCTAGGCAAGCACTCTACCACTAAGCCACACATTCCCAGCCCATAAAACACATTTATTTTTGTAAGCAAAAATTCATCAGTGAGACACAGTTGTTATTTTTTATCTTTTTTTATATAGCTCACATTTTGGTTTAGATAAGTCGCTTGTATTTGCGGAATCCCACAACCCACTACACTGGGAATCCTGAGTTCACACTGATAGATATAGACTCTGTCAAAATGCTCCTAAGCTGAGCACCAGTGGATCATGCCTGCTATCCTAGCTATTCCGGAAGCTCAGATTTGAGGATCACAGTTTGAAGACTGGAAGGGCATCTGTGGCTCAAAGTGGCAGAATGCTAGCTTTGACCAAAAGTGTTGAGTTCAAATAATATGACCAACAAAAGGGCAAGGAAAATCTGCTGCTAAGATGTTCCCAGGCAACAAGCAGTGGCATCCTCACTGTCTCTGCTCTACCACAGTAGCTCTGACAGATTGAGGGTCCTGTTGTCCAGTCTCCCTGAATCCCAGATCCCACACACTTCTCTCTCACCTGCCAGGGCTGGAAGTGCCCAGGATCTACACACATCCCACCCTGGTCCTCACAGGCTAGCAGGTTGTGCAGGGCACGAGCAATGTTGTAGACAGCTGTGTAAGTAATATCAAATTTAATCACTTCTTGGAAAGGAAGCTTCTTGCCTGCCAAACTCTCTTTACCTGAGCAGAAACCGACACCCTCTGCCAGTGTGGCGTTCCCATGGGGCCATGTACATCGAAAGGTGGCCTCCCAGAACCCCTCTATGAACATGTCCTCTGGGGTCCTGCTGGGGTGAAGGCCAGCAAGGAACTCAGGTAAACCAGGCATCTTGTTTCTGTGATACGAAAGACCAAATGAACTCTGCAGGACCTGAGCAATACCAGGCATGGACAAGGCAATAGTCATGTGCAGGGTATCCAGGCTTACCCAGACCCGGCCTTTGATACCAAGGTGCAGCAAGCCCTGCAGGATGAGCTCAAAATTGGAGTTGTTCACAAAGACCAGAACAACAGTGGCTGTGCATCTCTGCATCTTCTGCACAACTAATTGAGTCTTCTTCAGAGATCTCTGGGAAGGGACTTGGAAGTTGTATTCAATGCAGACACCAGCCTGGCTGAGCTCCTGGGTGGCCAGAGAGCTGGACTGCTGCCCAAAGTCATCATCCTGGGCCAGGATGCCCACCCAGGACCATCTGAAATGGAGCACCAGATGAATCACTACTTGGGAAGACGTTAGGTCACTGGCCACAGTCCGGAAGAAGGAAGGGAACTGAGTCTTGTCACTGAGGACTGGCAATGTGGAGGCATAGCTGATCTATCAGGGAAGGGCCAGGCAACAGAAAAAGGATAAAAACAGAACACGAGTGTGAATAAGATATATACACAGCAAGGAAGGAACAAGGATAACAGGGGAACCAACTTACCCTGACTGCACAGGTGGGATGCCTGAAGTCTGTGCCACAAGGCCCAAGTCCCCAGTTATACAGGCAGTGGGGCTGCAGTGGGGCTACAGCTCACCATTGTGGAGAAGAGCTCAAGCTCCACCATCTCCCAGAACCTGAGGCCTTGCTGTCACTTGAACCAGCACAACCTATCTCTACCATACACTCCTCCATATGATGCTTTTAAATGTTGAATTTTCAACAAGCACCACCCCATCACTTCACTCACTGCTCACACGTGGTGACAATCTTTGTGACAACCTACTGTCTATCCATTCTGTAATCTACCTGGCATGAGAGATGCCAAGGACTCTGGTTTGCCAGATCTCACTTGTATGTCAGTTCTTCAAGGAAGAGACTGTGCGGTGTACCAAGAAGGAGAAATGGCATTTTGATTTGTAACAGGCATGTTCAGTGCATCTGCTCTCTCCTGACCAATATCCAAGATGCACAATGGAGATACTCAGACTCCACACATTTGGAATGGATGTGTCTTTATTTTCTGACTGAAAAATGTTTTACTCTCAGAAAAGAAAGAGGCTACGTGCTGGGTACCAGTGGCTCGTGCCTGTAATCCTAACTTCATAGGAAACCTGAGAATTGAAGTTCAAAGCCAGCCACTAAACGAAAGTCCATGAGGCTCTTGTCTTCAATTAACCAGCAAAAGGACAGAAATGGAGGCTAAATGGTAAAGTGCCACCCTTAAGAAAAAGCCAAATGAGTACATGAGAATAGTAGGTCCTGAATTCAAGTTTTAGTTCTGGCACATAATACATAAGATATAGCGTGCATATATGATCTATATCACATATATAAATCATATACATATATATACATATATATACACCAAGCTGCATGTGGTGTAACCTCCCTATTATCTCTGATATGCTATATGCTAGAGGCAGAGAAAGGAGGTTTGTGGTTCAATTCCACTGTATGCAGAAAGATTATAAACACCATGTCTAAAAAAATAAGCTAAAGGGACATGCCTAAAATCTTAGCCACTGAGGAGTCTGCTGTCGGAAAAGCAGAGGGCTCTATTACAAAAACCAAAGCAAGCCTGGCCATGGTGCCTCACACTTTTACTCCTAGCTACACAGGAATCTGAAATCCAAAGATGGAAGTTTGGGGCTTGAGACTCTTATTTCCAACAAACTTCCCAAAAGTTATTAGTGGATCTATGGTAGAGCAATAGCCTTGATCCACAAAACTCAGGGACAATACCTGGACCTGAATTCACGTCCCAGGATCAGCATATGCCCACACGCAAAAAAATACCCAAAAACTGAAAACTAAAACCAGACTGTAGATAGGGTTTAGTGGTGCAGCATTTTCATAGCAAGTGCAAGGTCCAAGTTCAGCACCCAGTAATACAAGCCATATGATAATAAGAGCTTAAGTGGGAGTATGATGCCGAGGCTACTGTGGTTTTGAAAGCAAGGGCCTGAGCCAGAAAAATCAGTGCGGTACAGAGAAGACTGAGGGCATAAGACTGGGTTCTGGACTCAAACCACAGCTCCAGCATCACGCCACCAGAGCACCTAGACCTCTCCCTGTTCTACTAGTAACCTGGTTTCTCATCAATGCAATAGGATTATAGTTCTCTCAAAATAAGGTTCGTCTGAGGAGAATCTTGCCCTGTAGGGACTGAGATGACAGGGAGCCTGGTCCCCATCTCTCTCACACCACTCACCATCATCATCACTACTGGAAGAAACTTTCAGGAGGACTCACCTGGGGAAACTTGTATAGACCAAGAAGCCTGGCCATGGGCACAGACAGGGTGGACCGTGTTTCTCCCACCATAGCAGCTTTGGGGGGACCAAATCCACAGGAGTAGTTGGGGACTGGCTCCTCCTGCCCTGTGAGAAAGCCCATGGTCTCATGGAGGCTTCTATGCACCAAGTCCCCAGAGTTGCGGATGGAGAAGCCCAAGGTCAGATTGGGCAACAGCTGGACACTCCTGTTAATCTCCTCAATGGCAAAAACAAAACCTTGAGCCACCAAGTATCCCCACAGGGAAAACCTGTGAGAAAAAGGAAGGAAGAAAAGGAAGGAGGGAGGGAAGGAGAAAATGAGGGAACAGAGAAAGGGACAGTCGGAGGGGGAGAGGGAGGGATGGAGGGAGGGGAAAGAGCAGAGAAAACACAGAAAAGCTAAGGAAGGAAGGGGACTCACAGACCCATAGAATTCAGAGGCAGATGACCCTGGCCACCAGGCTGAGATTCTGAGGATCAGCCACCCCAAGTAACCAGGGCCACCTGTGCAGGTTCCCTCAGCCTTCATCACTCCACCTCACAAAGCACTTACTGTGAATGCACCAGGCCAGCTGGTGGGGACGTGAAATCCAACAAGGTGATATTATGGAAGCGAATTATAGGGAAACTGGCTCCCACCACCACATCCCCTGGACGGTCAAAGCGGGGACTCTTCCCTGGCAAGCCTGTTGATGCACAAAGTGCAGACTCAGAGAGCAAGCCCTGGAAAGTGGGGAGCAGGATGCACAGCCACATGCCTGAAGGGAAGCAAGATAGTCCCCATCTAGGGCCAGGCCCAGCGGTGACAGAGGCTTTTATCAGGGTCTTTGCTCTCCACTGACAAGGGGCTTGGGCCATGCTAAAAACTGCAGAACTACAGACCATGGGGAGAGCAGGATCCTCAGCTGGGGCTGAATGGCCACTAAATCCCAAGATCATTAAAAGTTTGACTTCCTTCACCTGTGGTTTGATTACCGCATTGCCCTGGGCATCATCTTCAGATGTCAAGAACAGAGATCGTGGGGCCTGACTACACTCCAGGGGGCCGGACCACAAGCCTCCCATCAACCGTGCTAACGGCCCTGTTTTTTCAGAGAGGTCCCAGGAGAGTACCAGGGGGACTGTCCCTCACATCGGTGTCTCCTCTGACAGCATTTTCTGGAGAAATGGATGTTGCCCGAGCTGGAGATGGCCTGAAGCCACCAAGAAGGTCTCAGCTAGGAGAAGTCAAGTTCAGCCCAAGCAGGTCATTAAAGCTGAGCAGATGCATCTCTATGGCCAAGGAGGCCAAAGTCAGACAAGCCAAAGAAACCTGGCTAGGAGTAACTGCCCAGCACAGTGATGGGCTCCCAGCCTTGGTTCTCAGAAGGTCTGGGACACACAGGCACACAAGAAACCCTGCCCAGTGGACATGCCAGCCCTGAACTGGCCCACATCCCCTTCCATAGTTCACACCTCCTGCTGCCATTTCCAGCCATTCTGTTCTCAGTCTCAGCCAGAGCCATGCAGCTTTCTCCAATCATCTGCTAAGTTCCCATCTACATTATATGATCAGATGAATGATTTGCAGTAAATATCCCAAGTTGACCATTAGAATGCACTTATACTGTACTGTGCTATTAGTAAGAGAAGTTTTGATTAGTAAGAGAAGTTTGATCCATATATACACCAAGAGACGGTTATAAGAACACTACTAATACTTAATAGTTTCCTATGGTAAAATTAGTTGTAATTTATTATGTATACTTAACAGCATAAATATTCCACTGGGACATAGTTGTTCTAAATTTTTTTTATTAAATTACTAAAAATTCAAATTTAACTAAACCTGATTCTGCTTTCTTGGTAGTTTTTTTGCTGGTAGTGTGATTTGGCGCTTTTTGTTTGGGGATGTGTTTGCTATTTCTTGGGGTAGACTGGAACTCACAAACTCAACTGATCCTCTCACCACAACATCCACAATAGCTGGGCCATTTCAGGTAGTTCAGCAAAGGCCTCCCCAAGCTGGCATTGCTACACTAGGTTTGGAGTCTACATTTTGAACCGTGTATTACTATTGCATTTCTTTTATATTGAAAATTAACTCTCCACTGAAGGACAGGACAGGTTTGATGTATTCATTCATCAGGAGTAAACATACGTTATTTTCATAGTTGAGCTTGTAAACAATTCTTCTGTGAACTCTCACTGACACTTCAAGGTAACACGTTTTCCAATTTATTGTGTGTCTGTATAACAGTCGAAATTCTAGCACACAGGATGAGTCTGTGCTTCCCCTTTGATGTAATGCGAGGCAGTTCTCCACTTGACCCCTTCCCTGTTGCAATTCTCCTGGAACAAGTTGGTCCTGAAGGGAATCATTAGCTTGGTAATCAACACCATGATCCTCCTTACTTGTTTATACTTGTTTTTGTTTTGGAGAATCTCTAGATAGCTAGGTTCAAATGCATTGTCTTCTTGCCTCAGACTCCCAGCTTGTACAGATCACAAAAGCACCCCATAAACAAGTGTCCCCATATAAAAGGCTTCTGAATTATGAAATAGTTCAGCAATAACTACAAAGAGAATATCTACTGACCATGTGTCCACCATCAGGACCCAATAGACATACAGTCTGTTTTCCTATATGGAAACTAAGCAATGAGATTATCAGAATAAGGAAAGTGCAGAAAGCAAACTCGATAGATCAACAGGCTTTATTTGGGAGTGAAGCCTGGAAGGGGCAACCAAGTCTCCTTCCACATGGCTGAAGGGGAAGTGGCACAGACACCCTTACAACTGGGGCTCTTTAAATATTATGTAGAAAGAGTGAAGGTGGGCAGGGGGCAGATGTAAGTGGGGTGAGATGGGTGTGGTGTAGATAAGCAATGTTATTCTGACTGAAGAGTTCCAGGACTCAGCCAACTGTGTTAGTCAGGGACGTGTGCATCACATGTGGCTTTGGTCTCAGGCTCTCTTCTCCAAAACTTCTCAGGGGCAAGGGAAGGGGAGATGATTCAGCGGGGTCTACAGCATGGACAGGAGTAAGATATGGCTGTTGGGAATAGTCAGTGCTTTACATGAAATCACCTTCCATCATTCCCCATCTCTCATTGAAGTCCTTGTACATCCACATAGAACAATGAGCCCCATTTGGAACTATGAGTGAGGGCCTTGGAAGGCAGCTGCTGTGCAGAGCCTCTCTGCCTTTCTGCTCAGCTTCAGTGTCCTTGCCTTAACCAGGTCAGGGTGTTGCGCTCAGTCTGAAGCAAGATGATGTAGCACTTGGGGAGGAAGATGCCACCCAGCAGCCCCTCAGTGGAGGACAGGATGGAGAAGATCTCCACGGCCACCATGGACTTGCCCCGAGCACTGTGGTACAGGGGCAGGAAGGCTGTCAAGACACTGCAGAACAGCAGCATGCTGAAGGTGATGAACTTGGTCTCACTGAAGGCATCTGGCAGGCCCCGGGCCAGGAAGGCCACACAGAAGGTCCCCATGGCCAGGAAGCCCAGGTAACCCAGCACGCAGTAGAAGGCCACTCCAGAGCCCTCCTGGCACTGGATGACAATGTGCCTGGGCTCAGAGGCCATGTCCCTGCCTGGGAATGGTGGGGACGTGCCCAGCCAGACTGCACAGAGAATCACCTGGACCAAGGAAGACATCAGGACAACACATGGTGAGGCGCAGGGGCCAATGCACACCTGAGACCTGCCCCTTGGCCTGGTAACTCTGAAAGCCAGCACCACCGTGAGGGTCTTTGCCAGGATGGAGGACACTGCCACAGTGAACACCACAGGAAAGGTGGTCTGGCGCAGGAGGCAGGTGGCAGCCATGGGTTGTCTCAGGAACAGCAAGGCACACAGGGCACACAGGCTCAGGGAGACCAGGATCAAGTAGCTGAGAGGCCGGTTGTTGGCCTTGACCACAGGGCTGTCCTGGTGCTTCCAGAATATCCCCAGAACAAGGACAGCCAGGTCAGCCAGCATGAGTGACACCGCAGCCAGACTGAACCCCAGGGCTCATCAAAGGCCATGAAGGTCTCAGTCTTGGGTAGGCAGCTGTCTCGCATAGGGCTTGAGTACTGATCCTCAGGGCACATGAGACATCTCTTCATGTCGGTCGGAGACACAGAGACCCCACATCTGTAAATGACAGTGCTGAGACCAGCTCTCTAGAGAGAGATTTCCCATGAACACATGGAAAGCATTTCATGCTCATTAATGTAGTTATGATTTATTATTAATCACAAGAAACAGAATGGGTGATATTAGGGATAGAGGCACAGGAAAAAGGCATACCCTATATCCAGGCTATATGTGATATTTTAGGAGGGAGGGGTCAGGCGTGGGGCTTAAACTGAGGCCTAAAAGAGTGTCCCTGAGCTTTTTCACTCAAGGGTAGTGCTCTCCCACTTTGAACCACAGCACCACTTCCATTTTTCTGATAGTTAATTGGATATAAATGTCTCGTGGGCTTACTTGTTTGAGCTGGCTCTGAACTGTGATCTGCAGATCTCAGCCTCCTGAGTAGCTAGAATTACAGGCATCAGCCCAGCATATATGAACTCTTTAATGGTTAATTTCCTCCTAAATAGTTGCAATAACTCTTCTACTTTTCAAATGTTATGGACTGAGTTGAGATGAAGGTTTTCAAGAACATTACAATGTTGAAGTACTGACCTCTGACTGTAACTGTATTAGGAGGTAGAAATGGGAAGATAAAATAATAGAGGTCCAATGAAGACATTCAGGTGGGCCCCAATCCAATGTGACTGGTTCCTTATTAGAGAAAATCAATACATGGACACACAGATGCCAGAGAACAAAGGAAGAAGGTGACTCTCTGCAGGCCCAGAACATAGGCCTCAGAAGAAACCAAATCTGCTGATACATTGATCTCAGCCTTCCAGCCTCCAGAACTTGGGAAGGGGGAGGGAGTGGGAATGAATCACTGTAGCTTAACACCACATTGATTTTTCAGGCCAGGGTGCAGAGGAACTGTTTAGACTGCAACTGGGGTGAATGTCTAACTCTCCTTGTCTGATTGCAGAACCTGCTTCTGCCACCAGAGGCCAGATGAAGGCTCCTGTCAGGGATCCTAGATGCCAGCTGACAGGCTTTGGGGAAGGTTTGGACACTCAGAGCTCTGGACAAGTCAATGGACTAACTCTTTGAAGGATTCAAATATGATGGCATTTCAGGTGGTAGAAAGTAGGGGCAGGGCCTAGTCAGGGACAGCAGACCACAGGCTGCAGCCTGCAAAGTTGAATCTTGCTCTCAGGTGCTCCTTCTGCTTCTGCCTCTCTGCTTCCCAGACAGTGTGAAGTGAGCTTCCTGTTCCAACTCCCCCTGCACCTGAGGCTCTGCATCACCGTAGATATAGAAACATCTAAGCCAGCAACGGGCAATAAACCAGAGAAATCACAAGCCAGGGTTAATCTCTCCTTTTAGTTGCCTCTCCCAGGGATCTTGTCACAGTAGTGAAGACCTCGCTAGCACAGGGGCCATGGGATTTGGGGCAAAAGGGTAACCAAGAGTTGCCATTGGATCCACTATTCTACCCACACACCCCCTCAAAATGAGGCTCTGCCAGGGAGAACCTTGCTGGGCAGGGAGTGCAATCACAGTCACCTGGTCCCACAGAAAGCAGCTCAGTTTCCTCCCTACCTCCATCACACAGTCCCCTGTCACAATCACTGCTGGGGGGAGACGTTGAGGAGGACTCACCTGGGGAAACTTGTACAGCCCGAGAAGCCTGGCCATGGACACAGACAGGGCTGACCTTGTGTCCCCCACCACGGCAACTTTGGGGGGGCCAGACCCACAGAAGTAGTTGGGGACCGGCTCCTCCTGCCCTGTGAGGAAGCCCATGGTCTCATGGAGAGCTCCGTGTACTGAGTCCCCAGAGTTGCGGATGGAGAAGCCCAAGGTCAGATTGGGCAATAGGTGGACACTCCTGTTGATTTCCTCAATGGCAAAGACAAAACTTTGGGCCACCCGGTAGCCCCAATTGGAAACGCTGGGGGAAAGAAATGCCCACATTTACCATGAAGACAAGGGCAGGCTGCATACCAGTGCCTCACCTGTAAATCAAGCTACTCAGGAGGCTGAGATCTAAGGATCATGGTTCAAAGCCAGCCTGAGCAAGAAAGTCCATGAGACTCTTACCTCCAATTAACTATCCAAAATAGCTAGAATTGGTGCTGTGGCTCTAGTGGTAGAGCACTCACCTTCAGCAAAAACACTAAGGAACAGCACCCAGGCCCTGAGTTCAA